>NC_071336.1:19104166-19425833 GCF_027744825.2 Synchiropus splendidus
AAAAGTCCAACAACAAAAGTGTTACAAACTGCAAACTTCCTTTCAAGAGTTAGCAGCAAAATACACCTTAATTTTTCACTGTCAAGGTTCATTTCAACAGTAAAATATTCTTTTTCCTGAGGCTTTAAGATAACATGATAAAATCGTCTGTGGTAATGACTGTTGTGGATCATAAGGTGTCACACAGGTCCACCAAATGAAGAGGATCTCCAGTGACACACACAGCAGGCTGCAGAAGCTGACAGCGATAACTTACCTGTATAGGTCAACTATCCATACCCAGATGAAGTCGAACAAGTGGATGCACACAATCCACGCAGTCAGACGGCAAGTCTGAGGGGCAGGAACTCAAGCATCATGAACAGATTCAGACCGGTATAAAACTAGATTGACTGAGGTTAGACCCAGGTGCAAATGAGTGCTGGATGACAGAAGGCACGGAGACGAGACTAAATTAATGATTTAATTTACAAAGACGAGGTTTTACACAGACGAACAGGAACGATGAACGAAAGGCGGCGGAACCAGAACACGGACCGGGAACCAATGTTCCCTCTAAGCAGCGCGCACGCGCAATTGCACACAGCTGATACGATCTCAGCGCAAAAAATATCTACACTGCGCAAAAAAAATCATCCTGAATTGAATATAAATTACTGCAATTTCCGGACTACAGGGCCAGATACACAATGGGGCGAACACCAACTACAAGATTTGAAGTGAACTATTGGAGCTGGCTGATGTTTATGAGCTGATTCCTTAAAGACACTCGTGATTGGTCAAATTGGGTCAATTGGGCGGGAGAGTTACGCACAGGAGAGAGAAACGAGAGAGAATCATTGCAGCACAGGTTTCAGACTACAATACACAGAGACTACACGCTAGTCAGGCGAAGAAATATATATATATATATATATATATATAATTATGCCCCAATGGTGCGATTACATTTAATCCAAACCAACACAGAGGCAAAAAAAATATATATATATATATATATATATATATATATATATATAACATTTTGTCCACAAACGCTCAGTGGTGGAAAACCCACACACACACTATATGTGGGTAAATGACTATCAATGAGAAAACAAAAAGTGAGATTGACAAAATACTCACATGCAGAAATCTACTGGAGATAAAAAAAAAAAATGAAAGCACAGACGAAGTGAGAAGAAACGAGAATATTTGAGGGAGAGAGAAGACTTGGGAGGGTTTATCATAGGAACGAGAAGAAACCACCTCAGCGACACAAGCTGGTGTCGAGGCGTTGATATCCAGAGAAGTTAGATTACCAAATGCATGCCAGCTGCGTCACTCGGAAAGCTGGAGGAAGAACAGGAAACGGAAACGAAAGAATAACCAGGAGTCACAAGAATAAAAGCATGGGAAAAATGCGGACATGACATAGATGTCGGTAAGTGACTGCTGAGCACAAATTTAAGTTAACGGACTGATTCTTAGAGGAGGAAATCCTACGGTGGATAATATGGACTTTCACTTCGTACTTGTTAGGTATGTTGAAGGAACACCATTGATTCAGGAATTTTTCTGTGGTCTCCTGCTCATGATTCAAAGAATTGCTTTTGCCTCTGTCTGTGTTGGTCTGGATTCAGGGATCTCTAAAAGACGTGGCATGGCCTGTCTGAGGAGGTGTTTTACACTCATGTAAGTAAATGACATCTCAGTGTTGAAAAATGAGCTGAAACACAAAAATGACCTCTGACTACAGGAGGGGATATAGTCAATGTAATCGCACCACTGGGGCATAATTTGATGCCGAAAGTTTCCAGACACTAGTCATTATCTCGGTCTCCTTTGTTTTTGGCAATGCCTCTGGATGCTGCGCATTAAAAATGAATGAAAAGACATTCGTTTGAAACCCGAATAAGCACAGTGATAAAATGATCATAAGCACAGTCTATAAACTGATGAGTGAGATGATACCGAGGTATTTTCAATTTAATTTTGTAAATGTTATGACGCTGAATCTTGCGAGACACGAGTCTGCATGCGTGCATGGATTTGCACGGGTCCGAGTTTGACCATTTGAAAAAGATGGCTTCCATTTGAGATAAGTTCAGCCTCCAACTCACTTCTGTGTTTGGGCTGTACTTCAGAACATAACTCACCCCAGTTAAAAAAAACATTGTGGTGTAGGAGAAAACATATATAAGGCATATATAATATTTTTTTTCAAAATTATATTGATTATATCAAAATCCGTTGCATGTCGTGGTGACACAACAAAGGCCCTCCTGTAAAGTTGCTTGTATCGACTTGAACTGAAACATAGAACGGAACATAGGCAAGACCAGAACAACAACAAAGTTAAAGGCGTAATTTTGACATTTATTGCACTGATGACAGTAAAAACGGTAGTTAAAATAAATATCACTCATCGGCTGCCACTCTCACTCATCCCTTCAGGTGTCCGGCTGCCACGAGCCTTGCCCCCCATTTGCTGCCGCAGCGGTTACTGCAGCACAGCTGCAGCCTACCACAATGTAGTTTTCGATGTCCGCTAGGAAGGGAGTGTAGCTTCTCGAAGCAGTGGTTCTTCACTCGATTACGGCACCTCGCGATTGAGAGCGGATCGCCGCCGTGCATGAATTTGGCCACTCCGACCTCTGTGTATGACATGCCTTCTCTCTGTCCCTCTCAATTTCAGCCCTGGACCAGGAACCATTTTCTTTTCTTACGTTGTCTCAATGTTGCCAACGCTCAACCTCCAAAATAAATGTCTCCTCATCCATGTTGCTAACTTTGTCAAGAAAAAAAGTTCCGTCGTCAATCACACTCCTCGCGCCGGTTTTTGCCATAATGTTCATGTCATGAATGAATTTCAGTCCCGTCACTTTTTACACGCTGATTTCTTCCGTCCTTTAGTTCAAATGAAAAGGTTTCTAGCTGAACAGGCTCGTGTCCCCAACAATGCAACAGCGTTGTGTATCTAGCTTATTTAATTTACCCTCAATAGAAGAGTTACTGAAACATTTAACGATTAAAGGCTTGATATCCATCATCGTTCTGTTTTTCGCTGGAGCATGAGCTTGTCGCTGACCCGATTCGTTAACGGTTTCTAGCCGAGGTTTATTTACCTGCTCAGTCTTCATCAGTCACCCGAGTCTTTCCCTAAATCCCCTTGACAAGACCTCAGTGGGCAAAGTTAATTGGATCTGTGCAGTAGCCCGTATAAATGGAAGCAGAGGTAATAAGAAGAGAACATCCGAAGAAGTAACAGCTAAATATCCATGAATTTTAACAGCCGATGCAAACTTTAGTTGCGCAGCTACCTTGGACTCGCTGGATTATTTATGCCGTCTACACGGGTGATCCTGTTTTACCAAGCATCTCTCCATAAACCTTTGTCATGAATTATGAATTTGGCTTTTGGATGGAAAAAAGTGTGAGCCGCAGAAGATGCTACTGTGAAAACCTCATTAAAAAGTTTTTGTGTTTGGGGAAGTCTTAGATCATGTCGGATGAATTAGATGGTCTCTGCTGTGCGAGGACTGAGATCAGTGTGTGTAAGTGTGAGAGCGAGATTTCTGTCTGGTAGGCACTCGCTGGTGTCAGACTGCCAACCAAAAGGATGGCTACATAAAGAATGTTGCAAACTTTGGAAATCTTTTGATCAACTGCTTTCCATTTCAAGTGGATTTAAAGCAACACAATGTGCCATCAAGCAATTGGGTTTCTACACTTTGACCAAACAGCACAACAGTCACACATGCAGATACAAATGGAATGCAAGAAAACACTAATACATTGGCGCTTTATAATAAGAGATTAGTGGCATCAGAAAGGGCAGGTTCTTCAACTCTTCCTCTGGAAACCTCGACATGAACTGTCGATGGAATAACTATGTTTTTCAGGGAAATGTTCATGGTAATTTTCATCTTATTGATTGGTAGATAGTCAAAATGATGCATTAAGAAAATGATAATATAAGGAACACATTCTAAAAATACACCAATGGATGATGAAAAGTATAAGAGCTAAAGCAACAAAATAATGATTACACATATATTTCGGGGTGTAACAACAGTCTGGAGCATGAAATTTCATGAACTGAAAAATTCCAAGACATAAGAAATTAAAAGATTTTTTTTTTTTTATTCTAACTCGGTGTCTGTTTTGCCATTATCACTGACACCCCCACAGAGCACTCAGTGGATTCTTCCAACGGTCTTGCTACTGGGTCTGCATTGGATGCAGCCGGTTTATTTATTTGTTCCAGCTTTTTTGCTGTGATTACCATGACTCCGCCATTTCTTTTCTGCAGTTTCAAGCAGTCAACCCCAGTTTTTGTAAGCAGTTTCAGATCTTAATTCTTCGCGATAGACCCACCAATCTTCGAGGGTGCTCAAAAGTAGCCCTGCATTAAAGGTCTCAAATTTGTGTTACAAAGGACAACAAATTTATTTAAGCCTGCCTTTTAGCAAAGTGTTTTCATGACATGTAAGAAATAATAAATATTAACCATTGAAATTGGTAAATACAAATTGGTTTTCATGCTTTCTCTATTTACAGAGCAAAATAGAACCACAAGGTCACACCAGTCCCTTTTATTCTATTTTATTTTTTGCAAATTGTTTTCAATAAAGTTTTTGTATCCGTGGTGTTCATCATTTCTTCTTCTTCTTCTTTCTCTGTTTCATTTTGTGAGCATTATGTGTCATGGTCCCTGCATCATTTTCATTTCATGAGGCTACTTTTGGCACACACAACCACACACACTCACAGTTATGTTTTTTATGTTCTGTGGGGACATTTCAGTGACATTCATGCTTTCCCCAGTGTCCCACCCTAAACCTAACCATCCAAAACAAAGTTGTAACCTCAACCAGGACCTAAACCAAACTTAAATTCATTAAAATGACAGTTGTTTTGAAGGTTTAATTCACATATTAATGTTTAACCTTGTGGGGACAGTCAAAAGGACCCCACAAATAGCTAAAGCTACATGAGAATGAACACACACAGACAAAAACTCTTGCCAAGGAAGTATGATGCAGTATGAGCTAATGCTTTATTTGATCCACCGAGTTGGATATTATTACAGGAAATTCTCAAATATCTTCTTTGTTAATCCTAGGGACCCCTGTTATCATTGCATGCCGTACAGGATCATGTAGATTATGTGAACATGAAAAATATGCGCAGTCTAAAATTCTTTTGGCTAAATAAAAGTCTGTATTTTTTCCAAGCCAAAGCCATAGCCAAGCGAGCGGAGGTTAAATACCCTCGATTATCCCTCCATTAACCTACAAACAGCATCGCACTGAAGCTTCAAAGCAAGTCCACATGGAAGCTTATTGTTGGCTAAAAGGTGGGACATGCTGGGAATAACAATAATTCTCAGCAGTACACAGAGCCACTCACTGACCTTATTACGGGCTCAGGGTTTGAGTGGTTGCTAAATTTAAACATAAATCCAGTGGGTTCACGGATATGTTTTTGAATACCTTGAGCTTTGGTGAAAGTCCTTTTGAAGCCTCCCCAAGAGCATTTGCATTTCCATGCTGTATCAGAGGGAAATCCTGACGGATAGCTTGACACAGATAACTGGTGTTGATAACTGATTGTGTTCCAAGCGATCATGAGATACGTCTCCACTTGAGTCCAGCTGACGCCCTGAACCAATCGAATTACTGACAGAGCAAACAGTTGCATGATTTGTGTTATGACAGATTGATTGTTCGTGTTGTACTGTGCAGTATCTTTTCATTAGGAGGCCAAAATGTTGCCATGCTGAGTCCCTCCTGGAGGCATCGGTTACCAACCTGAAGGCAGACTTTTTGAACTAAAGGTGTGAGGTTTGTTGCTCAGCTCAACCCTGTTTTGCATCTCAGTTGTAATGGTTGACACCCCTCTAAACCTGGATATGCCTATCTGTTAGTGTCCTCTGTTCTGTGCAGATCTTAAGACTGAAGTGACCAAGGTGAAAATCTGGTTGATATTTTGGGATAAGCGTTTTCCAAGACGGCAGAAATGCCCTGTGACCACAACGTGTCAGAGCCTGTGAAAGTGTCTGTGAAGTTTTGCACATATATCACACGCTGTCAGTGTTTGCACAGAACCAGCAGCAAGGACACTCGAACTCCAAGAATAAAGTCAACAACTTATTCATTCTCAAAATGAACAGATGTAGACAGAAGGAAGCCAAAAGTGGGACCGTAACACAAAGGGAAATGAGGAATACTCTGAAAACAGAGAACAAACTGTAAAGACGCTGTATCCATTAACTGGAAACCGTGTATGCCTGCTGCCAAAGCATTCCAAAACAGTAGGTGGCAGTGTAACAAGAAGCTGAAGCCTAAGGTAGCCAAACAGAGTCCCGAAGATAGCAACAACACAGAATCTCTGCCCCTAAAAAAGGAGGATTTGCACAAACAAAACTTACGTTCCGACTTTCTGGATCCTATGCAAATGACTCTGGGTATTCCTTCATACCGAGGGAGTCTCTCAATGCTGAGGAAGCTACGTTTCCTCAATCTTGCTCCTCAAATTTCAGCCCCAAAGAAACATGTGTGCTCACGAGAACATGCATGTTTGAGGATTATGAAGGTTGAGGATTTAGGAAGGAAGTGGAACACAGCCTTACTCTCTCAAAGCTGAAGGATCAGGAAGCGAAAACGAAGAACAAACAGGGAATAAACAAGCACAGCACCACGTTGCCAGCATGGGAGCATTGACTGTCTGGCACACAGCACTGGAACCAGGAGTCTGCCATGCAGCAGGTGAATCGTTAATTGGCAAATCACAGGCAAATGGATCACAGGCAAAATCATCAGAGAAATGCAACTAAGCAGCTTAGTTCCAATTCTGCAGTTAAAAAGCTTAGTAGCAACAACCAATATGAAATCTTCTTCCATTGAAATGTTGAAGTTAACATACCACGGAATGAATGAGGTCATGTGAAAAAGATGGTGCTTTGACTCATTTCTCCTGGCAGTGAACACGGGTCAAACCGTTGCCGTGGACAGAATCACGATATCATCATTACACACAAAGTGAAATGACACACATAAATATGAATGTAAAATAGTGTCTTAGGATCCTAGCATTCTGTTTAACCTTGTAGTGTCCCCAAATGTTTATAGACTCAACATCTCTTACATGTCCGTTGACAACAGTGGCAGATATTTACACTTTTTTGACAGATTCTTTTAAGTCCAGATCCAGAGAAATTCACTGGTATTAACATATTGTAAACGGTGAAGCTAGAATGCTAGCTGGCACGCGACACGGAATAGCAGCAAGCTATAACCAACACTAAGCTGTTCTCCAAGGGGCCTCATCCTAATAAAAGAGGGGATAAACTACATCTATCATATGACAAAAAAATTGAAACATTGCATAGAGGACAGATATGGTAACTATTTGACCAAGAGACAGGTTCCTGGACCTCACAGTTAAGACCAGAGTTGAAGGACTCTCGGCACCAAAGACTTTACCCCAAAACGTGTAACTGTTGGCCTAAAAGCTGCACACTTTCAATAGCTTGTCCGACACAATGACTCAATCGTGACATTCTAAACCAACTATTGCATTTATATGTTCACCAGCTGCCCGGAGATTGACGTTTTCTCTTTTGTTTATTGTCTT
Source organism: Synchiropus splendidus (assembly GCF_027744825.2). Taxonomy (NCBI): domain Eukaryota; kingdom Metazoa; phylum Chordata; class Actinopteri; order Syngnathiformes; family Callionymidae; genus Synchiropus; species Synchiropus splendidus. Next base: position 19,111,787 of record NC_071336.1, read on the forward strand.
AACCCATGCTAGTTTGGCTAGTTCTTCAGATTCCAATTACAATGTCATTTATTCTATGTGTCATGAAACGGGTGACAAATGCTGCCAAACTATTCTAAGTGAGAACCTTTAAATTGTTCATCATCTGAAAAAGAAAGAAGTTAAAATCCATGTTTTCATTCTTAAGTTTATCTTTTGCCACCAAACGTCATTCAACAGTGCGATGGTTCAGGAGATAGAGGAGGTATTCCGATAACATAAATGTCTATTTTCACACAAATGCTGAATCAAAGTGGCAGTAAAGAACTCATTTGGAGTTCAGTGTTGCTGCAGCGTGTCAGTAGCTTAACACTGGCTGGCTTTTATCTAATTATCTCCTCTCTTGTCCAGCAGTGTCAACTTGTTGTCTACCGACCATAATTTAAGTATTAGTCACTATCTCTCTCACTAAAGCCATGAAGCATGGCCTCAAAAGAGGCTCGCTGCCTCTGTGTTTGGAACAATAACAACACTAAGGTCAATGGAATATTGCAGCTGAACAAATGTGAGAGGATGTTACCAAATGTGTGTATTTTCTCGATCCATGGAAAACAAAAGGAGGTGTGATAAACTCGGTCACCATTTTAGCCGTTGACTTACCCCGTGATTCATTTCATTTTGTCGACCTCAAATATCTGATAGAATTGCGTCTGTGGCTTTTGAGTACAATGTCAAATGATTTGTTGCTGCTTTGCTCATTGTGCTCAGTGAGGTGGAGAGATGACGGGAGCCGACAGCAGCGGCGGCGGCAGCGGTAATTTGCATATATCAAAACATGTTTGTTATATTTGTTGTTTTCCTCACAGAGCCCAAAATTCATTCACAAGTAAAATGGGAACGTTGGAACACTAGGGATGCTTTATTACATATATTGGGACACATCAACATCACGCCATTCCAAAATGTTCTCTCGAAAGACCGGTTTTACACTGCTGCTCAGAACAAACTCAACACTGTTGGAGATGGTGCGACCAGATTAAGTATTCAGCACATTTCCAGAGCAGTTAGTCTCCAGTGTTGGAACTTCACACACACATCCGTCTTATTATCATACCCAAAGGTGGTAGTGGGGATCAAAGGCAGGGGTGTACTGTTTAATATTTCACTTCATTATGGTGTGAGGGCCTTTGATTACTGTCCTTTGTGTGTCTCTGTCAATTTGTTGCAGCGACATCCTATTGTGAAGAGCAAGGGATGAAATTTTAATCGTGGTGGATCTACTGTTCAGAACAAAGACACCCATAGATGCTCTTAAATATGAGTCTCGAGTAGAAGGCCTTGGTCTCCACATGTTTCTGACTTGACTGTATGTCCTACAATTCCTTTGGGAAACATTCTGCACCCACCTAACGTGTCAATGTTCACTTTCACCTCTGTGATTTATCAATCAATCATTGACATTGAACCCTTTCCAGCCCTTGAAGTACCACTGACATTAATAGAGGGAACATTAGAGTGCAAGATATTGCTGTTGCCAGTCAACCCCCTCATGCTTTACCCTTTTGGAGCCAGTGTTTTTTCACTGCAATATTCATATTTGATCACTCTTTCAAAAGGCTGCAGCTTGAGCAAAGTTAGAGATAAAGGTACAGTATACTGTCAAGCAAAATCTTCAGCATGGCCCAAACTTTGGTGTGGAACTAAATTCACTTATTTCATTTGTATATTACTGTATAATGTCACCTGGCAGTCCGGTATTTCTAAGGGTTTCTTTTCACATTACTGCATCACAGTGAAGCACGGTGAACGGCCACTATGTGCAGAAGCAGTGTCACTCTCTGTCATACTGAGCAAGTTGAACATGTTCATGAGTTATTTAAATTTGCTTTCTTGCTTTCTGTGCCTACTGCCTAAGTAGAACCTCCCTCTTCTCCTCCAAACCACTAACGTTGCTCAGATAACAGTTACAAGAGACTGCCATCTGCTTGCATGAATTTCTAACTATGTACATCAGGCTCCAGATTTGCAGATTGGTTTGTTTAAATGCTGCCACAATTTCGCCTTATGGGGTAAAGGGTGTCTCTTGCATATCATCCTGAGCAAGTCAAAAAATGAATAAATTAATATAGTGTTGAATTCAAATTCAATGGGCACAACCTCAGATCTACTGTACTTTCACTGGTGAATTGTAAAATGTATGTGTAACTTATGTTTGAAAATTAGCTAAAATACATATATTTGAAGGTTAATCAATGTTGGAACCAGATTCATCCGTCGACTACTGAATGATGGCTCCCAAGATATTCCCCAGTGGGAATGTAGATGTTCATATGGCGTGCTGTCTCTTCCTGAGTGGTGCAAGCTTGCTGTGTTATGGAACCCAAAGGGATGGTGACATTCTTCCTCAATCCTGTGTAATGATGCTTGGCTGATGGTCTGGTAAAGCAAACCCAACCCAGATTCCTCTGTTGAGATTCGGGGTTCAAGCCGTGGGCAATATCTCATGTTGATGAGAAAACAAATGGGGAATATAGTCCTACCTAGCCATGACAAGTAAGCAGGATGAAGAGCGATACCATGCAGTGACAATAATATTATGTGATTACAATGATCTTGTTTCATCATGTCTACTTGCAATGAGAGAACAGAACAGGAACCTCACGTGTCTCATGTGAATAACCACTTTCCAGTTTGTCTCACTGACATGCGACTACAGGCTACAGAGATTTGGTTTGCTCTTCCACGAGTGAGAAAGATCAAACTGAAGCTCTCTGGATGTCAATATCAGGCTCCTAATTGAGGTGTGGTCTGGAATGCAGCATGTTATTATTTACTGTAGTTAAATAAACATGATGAAATGGGATGGCAGACTGACGGTGCAGGGCCAACCGTGGAGTCGATGCATTGATTGAGGCACGCTCCACAGTGCATGAAGGACTGTCTTCCCTGACAGTCGCAGACATTGCAGATAAGGTACAACAGAGATGTAAATATTGCTCCTCACCTGTCTCGGCATTATGTATGACACGCAGGCTTTTAGGCGTCAGAAATGTAACCCATGAAATCATACTGTATTCTCCACTGAGAAGCTAAGACTGGAGACGATTCCTGCAGAGAATCGCAGAGTTTCTGTTGTAATGTAAAAATATTGAATTGTCAGTCAAGGTCTGAGCGGGCTGCCAATTCTTTGGTTAGTTTAGCTCTACATCGCTTTACATCCCTGTCAGAACAAAAGCGCTGTATCAAACATACATTTATATATTTATATACAACATCTGGCAGCACGCTGTCTGGGAAAGTGATCGCAAAAGAAAGCTCTGAAAAGTGCTGAAGGAAAATAAGAGCACGTAATGACTGGCAAAGGAATTGTTTCCACACTTGACAAATCACCTCTTCAACACTGTAATTGAGATAAATCTACTCTCTTTCACTGTCTGTTCAGAATTAATTTACTCTTTGTAACTCAATATTAATTGCTTTTTTTAATTAATTAATTATAAAACCAAGTTATGAAACTTGACCCTTTATTTTCATACTTATATTTCTGGTGTGCTTTTCCATATTTTTGTCCTGAGTTAAGTTATTCAGTCTCAGATGGATAACTTGACATTTCACAATCTATCAAGCCTGTGCTTAGCGAAAATGCGCAAAAAAGAAAGTGCAACTTTATGCCTGTTTCCATTTGTTATTATTTTCGCGATTATTGAGAGGACAGTGCGTCATCTAAATTCCGATTCTACATCCCTTCAACCAGATCTCACTTTATCGATGGCCGCCATTTATACGTATATGTAGGGTGTGATATCTGGTCCAGTCATTGTTTATCCACAAAATCTGTTTGCACAGCCAAAAGTCACATTTCCTTTAATCGTACGCAGGAAAATCGATCTCCTCCCGTTTTCTTACGAATTTATGGCCTTTTATCAAATAAGAAATTTGAATAATAGGTGGAGTGTAAACTCAAAATACACTATCAGCCTAATGGATTATATGGTGAGTCTGAAGCTCATCTACAGTAGTAGCTTTCTGGAATTTTGTAGTTTATGCCAATTTCATCGATTAATATTTTCATGAGTCATCCACAATATACACAGACAAAGTGAATCTGAATTTTATACATACTGACAAGGGTGAGTGAAGACCAATTCTTATTCTATCAACAACGTGAAGGTGCTTCTTTAAATGTATCTTGAATAGATTATAATATTGTGTAAAATTCCGCTAAAATAAAAATGAAAAATATAGATGAAGCTGGTTATTCTTTCAGCAGATTTGTGAATAAGAAGACAGAATTTTTAATCTCTGTTTTTTGCCAAAGAAAACTGCATTATTATTCTGCAATATTTACAGTGTATTGAGAAACTCCTATACATAGAAACGAAAATAATGTATTAGAATTTAAGATATCAGACAGCGAAGGGGGGGGTTCAGAAAAGGTACACTTTTGCATGTTCAATCAATGTCAGCCACTGACCATATAAGGCACATATAAGAATAGTACACAACTGCTGAGCCTCACTTTGTCCATTTCCAATTTCCAATTGACTTGAGTGCTATTGGTGGTAACATCACATGGAGCACCCAACAATCCCTTAAACAATAAGTTGTGTTACAACTGCATTTGCTCCACACGTCCAACAAAGAACTCAGAAGAAAATGTTCCGTTTTCATGCATCACATATTCCACCCACTCACCAGTGTCACGGGCGTTTGGTGATCAATGTTATTCATTTCACTTCCCAGTGGACATAATGTTACAGCCTTTTAATACATGCTATCATTTTCACTAAGTTTGCACCAATGAAAATATGACAGATTTTGAGTTTAGCATGCGCCCATAAGTTTTATTAAATCCGCTTGGGTTCCAGCCTCCGGCCACAGACGGTTGCACATTCATGTAAATGATCTTCCACAGGTACCAGTGCTATTCACGTCACCTCGATCCATTTAATGAGCAGCAGGGATGCTGTAATGCCTGTTCTCCGGCAGCAGGAAGAAAATACTTGTCTTCCTCGCAGAATCTGGGCCTCACACACACATTGTGTGTGGCAAACCTGGCTTTTATGACTACGCAGCGAGGATTTCTCGAGCCAAAGCAGTCTGACTGATGGGAGCGTTTGGCCTTGATAAGACAGACAGACAGTAAGGTCCTCCTCCCACCTGGGATCTCAGTCACTTTGCACAATATTAACTCCAGCTGTGGGCCACTGTAGCCTTCACAGAGCTGGGAGGAAGGATCCCTTTGTAACCTTCCTCCCACTGGAGCATAATGCAAATCCATATATTAACCGGACCAGCGCATGAACACGAGGGACAATTTCGCATTTGAGTTATGATGATTGACAACCACCTTGTGAGATGCGGACCTTCATTTATCACCAGTAAATACTGGCCGAGGTTCAGGTCGTTTGAGGATTCCTTTTCCCACTAGACGGTAACTTGAGGACACCATTGACATGGTGCTCAAATCTACAATGAAATTCACATAAATTGTGTCTTTTTGTTCGAGACTTTTACTTTTCAAATTGTGGGAATAGGATGGGAAAAATAAAGTGCTCGCATGATAACCGCTGTCTTATCCACTTTGACTCAGTCTTCTTCACGACGTCAGTCACAGGGGTAGATGCCAAATAATGATCAGCTCATTATGGTGGCAGAGCGAGGATGAGATTGCACTGCTGGCACACTTTCTCCCCGCTGGCTCCATACGTCGCTGCCTCGCCGCATTGTTAACACAGCTCTATGGGAGTGAAAAAGTGGACAGTGCAATTCACAACATCCCCTGAAGTTCCATATCATTTTTTCCGTCTTCGTCTTCTGTGGGGGACATTTGCTTCGAGGCAAATGGGTTATTGATTTTGGCTTCATGCGTCACGTACGTCGTGTTAATAAAGAGTGAGGCTTTAATGAGGTGACATAATCGCAGACCTGAATGTAGCGTCGAGGCGCTGTTTCCACAGATTGATTTTATCCGCTCTTCGAGCCAGTGCATTGCTTTCAAATAAACTAGAAGGCATTCCTGCGGCGCTCAGTCCAAGAAATGGAATCCAGCCGGTTATTGCTTCTCATCATTTCCAGTGACTTTAGCATAATCTGGAGCACTATTATTAATGAGTTGCATCAGTTCAAATTGATCAGAGCCTGAGAGAAGATTATCAAATGCATTTGAGAGATAAAGCCAGAGACTCTATTGATTCGTCGGGTTGGTTGCTTAGCTTTCCCACTGAAATCTCATTAAGGATGAAGAGGCCTGTCACAGTTGGCTTTGAGCAGTGTTTACCATCTTCCACATAGCATTTTTTAATTACGGGAGCTGCCTGGCTGCCAGAATCGATAGCAACCAGTCCGATGGGTGAGCGGTGGATACCCATTTCAGTCGAGACGTGGAAAAATGAAACAGATGGACTTCTTTGCAATCAGGGCCAAGTTCACAGCAGCGTCCTTCAAATCTTTTTTTTTTTTTTTTTTTTTTTTCTGATGACATTGACTGAGCGAAGAAAAATAAAGAAATTCAGACGGCCAGACTGGGAAACCAGACAGAAATGGATGATGACGTAGGTTGGACCGCCAGTCCTGTTTTTCTTTTTTCCTTCTCTTTTCCTAGACTATAAAAGGAGCGTTCGCTAGAGGTCAGTCCATTTGCTTTCATCCTGAGCATTTTTATTATTTACTTTCATGGTTTCTGATCCTGACAGTTGTGTGCGCCTGTTTGAAATGGCTCATACATTGACCCTGGACGACGACCAAGGAGAGAGGCCTTTAGAACTGACTTTTTTTTTTTCCTTTCTTCAACCCGTACATGACTGTTAAGCTAGTGGGTGACCAGTCAACTGGCTCCATAGTCATGAGCTGCAGCCCAAATTTCTATGATCACATATTCTTGTCATGCAGCCAATGTCACATGTACACTGATATCAGATATAGAATAGATCAACCCATCCTCACTCCCATGGCTTAATATGTAGACATTGGGAAAGTGGACTTTTCTCTACTATACTGATGAAAAAGGCAGCCTTCAACGCTGTTACGCGTAGGTGTGTCGCGGGGTGGCGTGGATCGTGGCTTGCATGGCGCCGTATGGAGCATCATGCTGGGGGGTGTCAGTGAAAATCATTAGGATATAATGCAACACTTAAATGCAGTTTAAGTTAGCTTAAAATAAATAAACAACTTTTAAAATTAATCCCTATTTCTTCTGACCACTATCCATTATTTCGAACAGGTCAGATGAAAGGGGGCGTCCAATGGTCTTTAAAATCATATTTGTGATGAACATTTTCCTAGTGACTTGACATCAGGGTGTGAGGGTATTTGAGTGATTCCGCTTTGAAAAACACAGTAGTAGTAGTTATTCAGCTGGTCAGACATTTGACAATAACAACTCAGAAACATGGTTGAAGAAGACTATGCCGTCGTACGTTCTGAACAAAGACAGTCTCCAGGGTTTACTAATCGAAGCTGAGTAAGTCAATAGTTTCTCTGAACACAGTTATAACAAAGATCGATGAGTGATTCCAAGTATGATAATGGCTCATTTGCTTCCGATCAATAAATGTATGGACTGTAACAGTATGCTACTTCAGTGACATTGTCATCGTGAATCAAGATAATTGCTCACAATGATAAAGGAAATTCAGCTCAATAAATGAAGACAAGACGAGTCCTTTTGTGAGAGGGAATGACCAGAACAAACTTTCTGAACATGAGACAGATCTATGAGGTATTTATGGATATGGATATGACCACCCATAAACCCAGGCCTGAGACTCTAACCATGACATGGCACATTCATTGGCCACTCAGTCTAGTTTATAGGGAATGAAGCCGGCACAATACTGCTGAGCGCAGGCCGGGAGTGCAAGAGGGATCAACATAAACTGTATTGACACTCGGCACACTTGCTTCCTTGATGTCCTCATCAAACTGTCTGGCTTAAAAGCTAGCTGCTCTAATTAGCAATGGATTCTCCTGTGCGGATGATTCCTCAACATTAGTCCAATTCACTCAAGTGTGTTCTGGCACCTCCTACAACCGTAGCCAGACTCAGCGCTCCGGATGCAAAGAATTGCTTCTTTACACAAGCATTACAATTCAAACAACTAAACTGTGAATTTGGAATATACTGTTGTATACTGTTGCTGTCACTGACATCAAACCGATCTGTACTGGAACTCATTCATTCAAGGGAAAGGTCTAAAAGTAGATTTATTAACACATTTACTTTGCTTCATTTTCTGACTTAAAACTAGTCAGACCAGACTCACACTTTAAATTCAAGACTGAATTGGTGTCAGTTGTCCATCACAGCTAAGGTTTTACTTGTGCTCTGACAAGTCTCTTTTAATAATTTTCAATTATTTCTTTATTTTTATTGCAAAAAAACTACCTCAATTCTATTTGTATCAAGTTAACCTCCCTTTAGTGGAAAGTGACACATTTTGAGGAAAATTTTTGGCCAATCCTGAACACAAAAGATCTTCCTTTAAAACATAGTCGCATGACTCTTGCTTAATGTGCTGACTTTGACACATGATGGATGCTAACCCACTGCCAAAAAAACAAAAAATAAATAAATAAATAAATAAAAACGGATAACACAATTGTCGCACAATGATCGTCCAGTAAAGTCACCACTGTGAAAACACATTTCTGACATGTTTAAACATAACTCATCTTAATCTACTGGAGCCGGAAGGTACTATCTCCGTTCTAGTTTGGCTGCTTTCTTCGCAGCCCAGCATGGTTTCAAAAACAAGGTGGGAGGTTATTTGGTTGACTCTGGTTCCCACCCAGATTCCAAAAAATACAAAGGTGAATTGTTGTTTTGTGAATTGTGTGTGCCTGTACTGCGACTGGCTGCGACCTTCTGATTCCGTCAAAGCAAGCCACACAAGTACAGACGGCCGATACAGTGAAATGGCTTCACCTAAGGTTTGTGACAGCATCTTCTTCCTCCTCTGTGACATCGACAGCTTAGTTCTATTTCTTCCATACATGGATGAGAATAAAATCATATATGGCTTGTAGTCAGCAAAGTATCTCGCCTTGTGATTCTCATGTTGTTTGTCCCCATTAGTCTCAAGGTTACGGGGTTGTTTAATACATTGCTGGAGAAAATGTCATGTTTATTCTCACACAGGCTTTGTAGAGGGTTTTCTGGTTTCACCTAGCAACTGTAAACATATACCTGGCAGCTCTTCATCATATAGGAGCAGATGATTAAATACCATGTACATTATATTTGCCTTGAACTGTCCTTTGTGTACTAGAGGTAGATAAGCATTTCAGCAATTTTCATATTTCAAATGTTTGTCTCCCTGAGGAAAATATGTAAGCATCATATTGTGCGCCACTCTTCATTGCAGAAACCAAAAACATTAGAGGAAAAGTTGTGTTTCTCAGTTTGAGGACAGGAAAGGCTATTATAAGTCATAAAACATCATTAAGTCCAGTGATATGGAGATTTTTCTATCTGTCCCAGATTTAGTCCGCTGTACATGTTTCAGACGCACTTTCATTTTAGGAGCAACTACATGTGCAACTGTAACATAAATATTGTCCCTACACAACCCACAATCTATTTGTTGTCTTCCACAGCATCTGTTACACAAGCAAACATGGCGAGTCAGCAGCGTCTACACAAGATCATGCCCTTGTTTGATGGCAGGGTTTATTGTTACCGTCCAAGTCTGTGTTGCAAAAATGCTTCGGCCTGAATAAGAAAGCACCTGCGCCGACAGCTGCATTGCTCCCTCGAGCACGTCACTGAAAATGCCTAATTCAACAAAAGCAAAGTCTGCAGACTTTGTTCTTCCCTCAGTAAACAAGACCTTTAAGTTGTCTCTTTTTGGCTGCAAACCCATTGGCTTGTGACACTGGCTTTCACACTCCAAAGCCCGAACGTCAGAATAGCTCAGCTCCTCTCCGTCTGAAGAATCCTTATCAATCAGGAAGCCCCCTCCGGCCATCTCCACATGAGCTCTCTCATTTGCCGCCAAAAAAAAAAAAGCAGTCAGTTGGGAATACAGATAGAGGATAGTCACTGGCTTAAGGAGAACATAAGCGCCTTGAGACTCATTTTCGCAGATGAAAGCCTGGGAAAATTGGAAATACAGAATCCAGAATCCAAACCAACTGCAAGCAAGAACTGAGAAATTAGACCTATGTGTCATACTTTTCTCTAAATGTTGGTTGGAATAAACTGACAGTTATCCCCTCTTTTTGAATTCATTCGATAGGAGAGAAATACAGTGAAGGACTAGACAATTCCACTGGGACTCAAGAGCCATATAAAATATGAAATAGAAAAATTATGAAGGCTAAGATAAAATAAAGGTTGTATAAACAGGACAATGCCATGTAGCGTTACCTCAATTTCATTATTCTTTCTGAGCAGAAACCTAAGATGCCAATACCCAAAGCAATTTTCACCATAGGAAACAATTGGAATCAATATTAGGTAACCTGTCAGGGCTCCTAAATTTTGTCGTCAAGCTCAAAGCCGACCCACCAAGTCATTTTATATGGCCCACATGCAGCCTTATCTGGCTCAAAATGGAATGCAATACTAATCCTCCTACCAGAATGACTCTAGTTATAAGTCTCTCTGAGGCTCACCCACACTGAGACGCACCTTTTCCTGGCTGATGTTTTTCCTGGCTGGTTTTAAAAGGGCGCTCTGTGAAAGTGCAACCACTGAAAACCATGTGGAACACATCAGGGGCCTGCATCGCGCAATGCTCCAGCCACAAACGGAGAAGATGGAACTGAGCATGTGTGAACAAGGCTTTAGCGTGATGCTAGCACAACAGCATGACAACCCCAGTGAGGAAACAGACATTGACTGATGACAAGGTTGAGCTGGCGACACACTTTACTAGTGATCGACAAAACATGAGAGCAAGAGAGAGTGTGAGATCTGCGGACGTGGATGCATCTGCGGATACGACGGATGTGTCCGCGTGGACTGGGCCTCAGTGGTGAACCACAGAGATACCTCATGCTTAAGTTAGCCTCCAATAATTGACAGGGAGATCTATATCACATCCTGTTTAGATTCCAGTGTCTTTTTAAAGGAGTGTCAGTTATAGACTGTACACTATGAGGCATGCACATTATTTCTGGCCAGCCACTGACCCCTCGAGGGATTGGCATTTGACCTACACACACCTCCGGCTCTCTTTGAAGTATATTTAAACACAAACAGAGGACAGTAGAAGGAAAAGCCCTGGTTTGACCACCTCTTTACTGGAAATTTCAGTACTCGTACATGAGTAAGGACTAAAATCTATTTAAAAAAAAATAAATAAATAGAATAATATAATTGGTACCAGCATGCACACAAAGTATTGATGCATGCAACGTTGTTTATAAGCCGATAAATCAGAAAATATATCCAAGGCTAACAAAACACAACTTGATCTAACTCCATTGTTCCCATTGTATGTTTCGACATCGATGCATATGAACCTCTGTTTCACCAACAAAAATAAAAAAAATAAATCATGACTTCCTTTTAATTTGAAAATCCCTGAGGCTTGGCAGCATTGGCAATGACCCCTAGACTTTGTCATCCACTTTTTACCAGTAAATGCATCAGAGAAAAGGGAACACCCTAGATTGCCGGTCTTTCACCAGGCCACATAAAACCTCCAGAGAGAAAGGACCCAAGTTCGCATATGAGTTAATTTCAAGTTTTGAGGAACAAGATAATGGGCGCTTCACTCATATAATTGCTTCTTATTAACTGCCTGAAGCATAAAACATATCACCCTTCTAAATTCTACAGGATGAGTCATATTAAATATATAAGCGTTCAGCTATTTCACAAAGCAAAAGTGCTGTGGCACCTCGGTCGCAGTTGCCATCAGCTTATAGTCAAATGTAACCATAGATTTTATTCTCCGCACCAGAAGCAAACGGCTCCTGACGTCACTTATCACCGCATTCCAAGAGCATTTAGGGTTAGTTGAGCAAGTGAACAGCAACTTTAGTGGCGCTGACTCACTCAGTCATTGGCATAAAAATCTTAGAAAGCTCCTGCCATGGTTGCTCTAATTCTGTCGTTTTCTACACAATAACCCGATGAGCAATCGTCACTGTTGCTAGAATGGCACTGAATGAGCAGGCACTTTAGTTTGGGACCATTTAGCATCCTTCATTTGCATATTGGTTCATATGTCTCAAGCGGTATGTCAAGCAGAACTGCTGTTTTTGCAAGATTGTCTAATTCATGTTGTTTTTATGCTTGTCAGTGAGAAAAATAAAACGAAGAAAAAGATTGCAGGCGACTTAGGTCATCATTTCGACTTCAGTTCTAATATAAATTCATTTAGATTTATATAGAGTTTGCAGTTTCCTGTCAGCATTTGCCTGTCTTGTGTGTTCCTGGACTCACCAGCAGATCATGTCTACAGACCAGGTATGGAGTGTTCTGTTGGTCCAATTTTTGGGAAAAAAAAAACCCTTGTAGGGCCCTTAGCTGTTTGTGGGGCCCTTTTGCCAGACACCACAAGCCTAATCCTCAATTTGAGGATGAGGATAACTAGGTGATTATAATTGGGTTTAAGTTTGGTTTCGGGTCTTGGTTAAGTTTGGCCCTGTTTGGTTGTGTTTAGGGTGAGAGGCTGGAGAAAGCATTAGGTCAATGAGTGGTCCCCACATAGGTGGTTTTACAAACCCGTGTGTGTGTGTGTGTGTGTGTGTGTGTGAGAGAGAGAGAGAGCGAGTGCATGTGTCAAACTGTTTGAACTATAAGAAAGTGATTTTTTACAGCGCTACTCGGGTCTTCACATCAGTTCTTGACAGCGACCAACCAACAACTTAATATATGTTCAATGCTCTGTCAACATATGTCACCGCCAAAGCTTAAAAAGGTTAAAAATAAATCATAGCAGTGTTAATCCTCGTTCCGGATTCATGTCAAGTTCGGTGGCACCTTGACACTGAGCGGTGGGAAAATAGAAAATGTTTCTTTAGGTTAGACATGAGTCCAATAAAGGTGAGAAGCTTTGCACTGTGAAGTCTGAGGAACATCTATTCCTGTAGTAGTATTAAAGGCTCACCGACAAAAACGAAGACATAATTATAAAGGAAAAATACTGTTTTCATAATGTTTTTCTGACACCAACTGCTTAAAACCCCAAAAGGTCAGATTGTCTCGTGAATTCAAAATGCACACCTAGAACGTGTTGTAGCAGAAGACCACTTACCAGTCACAATATTGTTTTCGCAACGCAATAAGATGGAGAACAGGTAACCTTTAGTGCCTTTTTTTTCCTTATGAGTCTTGACAACCTGTCACTCAAAATGGTGTTTTTTTCACATTGCACTCACATGGTCCAGGCAGGGGGTGTCCAGGACCGCATGTGGCCCCTGAGCCTCGCAGTACAACACACAGCCCTGAAATCTGGTGTAAATTCATTGACTAGAAAGACTCTGCCAACAACAAGTCAGACATCAGGATAAACTGCGACGCCATTCATCTTCCTGCTTTTTGATGTGAATTCCTTTAATATAATCAGACATGGATTAATTCACCACATTCCCTCTGCAGACCATCCCAGCGTCAGTCAACCCAAATTAATTCCTCTGGCCCTTCCAAACTATGTAGCATTAGTTTTATAAATTAGCTCTCCGTGAATTTAATGCCGGCGACTACTTACACTAATTGTTTTCCTCTGCAGTGAATAACACCCAGCGGTCATTAACATGAGGAGTGTGTGCACAGCACTGCTGACTGTTGAGGAACAGTGATGACAAATGATGGGGAATTTTACTGATGTGTGGAAGTGTCTCCGCCACTTCAGCTGCCACATGGACAAACTCTCACACAGTTGTCATCGGCGTAAACACACTTTGATTTGCAGACCAAGGCTCCGGATGGTGAGGGGAGGATAACCCATTTCTCTCTTCAGACAAATCTGATGCTTATGTTTCGCATGCTGTGCTCCGTCTTTGATAAGAATTGATTTCTGGTCGGCTGCACCACTTAAGCATGCGCGATACGAACCGTCTTGCCAGGACAGAGCTTGGTCTCACTGGAGAGGAATTACATCCACCCTCCTCAAGACCCGTGATCCTCCGACAAATGACTTCCATGTCATTTTATTTTAGTTATTTATTTGTGTCTTGTGTGAAAAGAACACCGGAGGAATTCAGGGAAGGAATCATTGATTTTCATACATCTTCAGTCAACCAGCGCTTAGTTCTGTTCAGTGTTGTGGTCAGTGCTGGAGCCGATCCTAGTGGTCAGCAGGCGAGAGGCAGGAATACACCCTGGACCAGTCGCTAGTCCATCGCAGGGCACACTCAATAGTAGGTAGTAAGTGATTTGACCCCCCTCAATAACAGGCTGTATACACCAATAATTTAGATTACAGTTGTACATGTAAAAAAATACTTCAAAAGAGTGAGTGCAAAACAAACTCAAAGCAGCTTTTAGACACCAATGATACGATTGTTGGCATATGTTATTCTGCTTTTAAAGTCATGGCTGTTCAATGAGACGGTTATTTGCAGCATGCAACAAGCTCATTCAAGCGGCGTCGCAACATCCGAGTTGGAAAGTTAGCTGAATGAAAATCAAAACACAGTGTGACATTTCCACTACACAGAAGTTTCTTTTTCGAAACAAAATTTGTCATTTCCTTTAAAGCTACTTATTATTTTGTCACTCATTCTGGCTACAATAAGGAGCAGAGACATATTTTGGGTTGATCTTTTATACTATAGTATATTGTGTTGCTTTCATGAGAAAGCCATTTCAGTTCGAGGGAAATTATTTATCTGGTATTGGGAAAAAAACAAAAAACAAAGCACTACAGCATCTATTAAGTCATTCAAGAATTGTGGTGTTTGCAAACGGAGAGTGAGTTCAGATGATCTACTATCAGAACCAACTGCATGTCTGTAATTTGGTCTCTTTTTTTCCCCATCCTTGCTTCCATTTTCCTTTGATCATAATGTCAATATACTGAGCTCATTTCCCTTGGTGACTCACTGCCATTTACTCTAGGAGATGTATTTTGGAAGCTATTAATGTTGATCACAAGGGACTTGTGCCTCTGATTTCTTCAATTTCCTGCAGACAGTCTCTGAATTTCGCTGCTGATGAGCGACCGTTGTAGTCGCAGATTTAGGGCCCATCATAAATGAAGAGCTCGGGCTCAGAGCACGGAACAGAATGGGCAGCGGGACAGTTGACATCGTGATGGAAATGACAAATGCTCGCCGGGATTCACCCACTGTGTAATTACTGTCACATTGTTATTCCTCATTTTCCCCCGCTACAATACGTGGTAGATGCATATTAAATGACAATATTACTGCAGCACGATAATCCAGCAGGACAGAACTCAATTGCACTTAATTGCACTCATGCAAATGGAAAATGTGTTGTTGATTGTTTAAATTGATCTCATTGTATTACAATCACAAAGTGATTCTTGCACCAGTAAAAGACAGATTTGAATGATTTGAAGAGTCCTGCTCTCATAAATGCCTTTTCTAAAGCTATTTTCATGAACAGATTTTTTTTGACTGACCCAACTGTTGTTTTTATGAGTTTCTCTTTTAAAGTGAAAAGATGAAAATAAATAAAATAAATAATAAATCATCACGCCCCCAAGCTTCTCTAGACAGGCGTCAAATTTACAACATTTTTATGCGGAATCATCAGACAGTAGATATGTTTTAGAAGCAGAGTCCAGGAAGGTTTTGTGCCGCAGCAACCACTGAATGTGTGTCAAAACGGTTGTGGTTCTCTCAGCTGGCAGGTTAAATTGTAGAGTTTAGGTTTGCCTAGTCACAAAGCATTCTGTGTTTTGAGCGACACTACGGCAGATGGAGTTGCAAACATGAATCCAACCTCTGCAATAGTTCCTAACCACCTGCACTTGATCGCACATTTTTTTTTTCAAAATGTAAAGCAAGTAGTTTATGAAGGTAAAATGAGACATTTCCCCATTAATTCCAGTTGATATATTTTTCGACTTTCCCATTTTCAAGCTACATATTTCTGTCACTTCACATTCCAGTCTAAACCTTATACTTTAAATCTAAGCGTGTGTTTCTTTGAACTATATGGACAGTGATTTATTTTATTTATTAATTTATGATGAAATATTCCACACAACGGCATGAATGTATTTTATGTTTTTAAATAGTTTTGGCTTTCAAATTTATGGACCACCAGCTGTGCCATAATGAGGCAGTAAATGTTGAAATAAATAAGGAAATAGACATGTAAATAAATAAGTAAAGAAAAATAAATGTGTATATATGTTTATTGAATAAACTTAGCCCCTTTTATTTGTTTATTTTTTCCTTGTTCATTTCTCTTATACTTTGGAATCATGCCGCTGTCATCTCTCCATAACTTAGCATATTAACCTTCCCCTAAAATAATGTTGTCCCAGCAGCATTTCTATTCATGTGTACTGGTTTATCTCCCAGCTTTTCACCGCCTGAATTTCCATAGGGCCAAAATGAATTGATGGAGCTTGCATTAATCCATTATTTAATAACTTCAAAAATCGTAATCTCATAGCCAATTTACTCGTCACTTTGCAAACCTTTCGGAAACTATGTTTGTTTACCGCGCACGCAGATTTGAATTTAAGTCTGAGATAATCAGCTCAACATCCGCGATCACTTTGATGGAAGCCGTTTTAATGGAATGGAAGTTTTTTCTAAACCAACTTCAAAACCTTAGTTGTAAACAGCATTCAGCATGTACTGCCATATGAAGCAGATGTTCCAGCTGCAGGTTTACAGCTCCTGTAATTATTACGAACAACTTATCAGAGAGCCTGTGCTTTTGCACATTAACGCCCAACAACACCATATAAACAATGATTCGAATCTTTCCCTACACTGCAAACAAGAAACACATCTGCTTACATTCTAAATTAGCCGGTAATGATAAGAACAGCACTGACTGTAAAACACCTGAGGAGAGCAATAACCACAAAGGATGACAAAACAAAAACGTACAAATAATGTCTGAAGCTAACAAACATTAATGTGCAACTTCACTGTTGATGCAGGCTTAAATGGAAAACACCACATACACTAGGAACAACAAAGCACAGCGTATGAGCTCTTAACACAATACATAATAATGCAGTATTATTATGTACTATTACAAGTTTCCAGCTGAAACATTCATTTCCACTTATTGAGAATGTGATCATTCATTCATCACAAATGCGAGAAACAAACTATTCCTCTACAACCTGCTGCACGAGCTGATCATCATGATGTTCTTGCTGAAACACAAACTAAATACCAAAATCTGTGAAAAATATTGCTGAATTACCTGTTAAAAACCTGCACTTGTTGCCTCCTCTGATGGGACTGAAAGTGAGGAAGCACAATTTTATAAATAGGTGGTAAAAAAAAAAAGTAAGAAGAACGATGAATTCTGAAGTCTCAGAGGCAGATACATGTCAGTCCGCCCCGCTCCCTCTTCTTCATCTCCATCTATAAGAAAACATATATATCCTTTAGGATGTTTTCTTCAAAGGTAAGAAACTTCACCTCACTTATTTATTTTTAAAATTGTATGATCATTTTTTAATATGCAAAATATAAACACTTATAGGTGGTAATCAATTACATATAATATATAATAATATTGTAAACATTTATTGGAGAAAGTGATACGTAAAATCTTAAACTTTTTTTCTGTAATTGAATAATAGTGAAACACACTAAAGCTCCACCCCTAATATACAGTATGTGCTAGTAAGAGTGGTAGCTATATCTTTTGTGAAAGGATTATGTTTGAGGTGAAAGAATCCAACAGTTTAATTTTACTGTTTTGCTGGCCTACTTTAATCCTCCATCTCTCACTTGCGGTTCTCCCTAATGCAGTAACTCGATTCCTCACTGGTACTCGGAATAACGGACGCTTCCCTCCTCGTTGCTGGCGTCACTCCAACGGCTGCCAGTCAGATTCAGAATTGAATTTCAACCTATTATCTTGATTTATGAAGCAACGGTCAATGTCCTGTATCACCGACCCACTCACCACACAAAACACAGCCGCCCTCAGAACAACACAGATACATTTGACTCGAAAATAAAGCCACTACATTTCCGGACAGTCTGACCTGATTTCAGAATTCCTGTTGAATCAAATGTGTGCTTTCCAGAAGTGGATCAGGTCCCTCAACTACAGCTCTTGGTGGGTTTCACTTGGCGGTAAAA
This sequence comes from Synchiropus splendidus, assembly GCF_027744825.2. NCBI lineage: Eukaryota > Metazoa > Chordata > Actinopteri > Syngnathiformes > Callionymidae > Synchiropus > Synchiropus splendidus. Next base: position 19,129,958 of record NC_071336.1, read on the forward strand.
GGGCTGAAAACGCCGCTTCAAACGCAGACGTTGCTGCAGACCCCTGCTCTGCAGACATTGATCTCTTCCAAGTTCCTCATCTCATCTGAAGCTCAGAGGTTAACCTGTTTAATCAGTCTGCTCGGTCTCTTCTAATTTGCTCTTTTGATGCTGCTGCTCCAGCAGACCTGACCAAAGGAGATAGCTGCAGTCATCACCTAGCCTGAGCTTAAATTACCTTTTTCATAGCCCCTGCCAACTGTCTGAATAAATACTTATGGGGCAGTAAATGAAAAAGTTTGGAGTTTGCCTCCAATGAATCCTTAAAGAGGAGTTTGGCGTCGGATCGGAGGAATAGAATGTATTTAAACACCAGGCTCTGACTGACTGACAGCACTGACAGAGAACCCTGTACAGATGTGAGCGCAGAGTTCGCTGTCGTGTCAGTTTGTTCACCTGCAGAGAATCGGTGGTCCTTCAGCAGCCAACATATTTTAGACATTATTTGATTCGATCCTGACTGACTGCTGCCATTGAAAATGATCTGGTGAAATAGTAGCAAATGGAGACTTAGAAGAGAAGGCTGTGGAACAATCAATCTTTGGTGGTGAAAACTCATTCATTCTTTTTCAATGTTATTACCCATTTTCTTTGGATAAAGTCAGCAGGTACACAGGAAGAGAAGAAACCTTGATTTGTTTTGCTGCAGAAATTTAATACAAGATGGCGACATTCACGTGTGTCATTATCTTGACAAGTGTTTGCAGCCTGTGCAAATACAAATGGAAAAGGGAAATAGTCATAAAGGCTGTTTGTATTTGTGTCTGATACTTGCACTGTCTCCACAATAGGCCCGACTCTTATCTTGACCTACACGTCTCCATTCTGTACACCCATGGCCCAGTTTTAACAGAAGCATTGGCGCATGAGTCGGGCCGGGTGAAGTAGGGATTCAATTAAGGGCCAAAGCTCAACTTCATGTAAATTAACGTCGCTATTTTTCTCCAGAAAACCTTTTCAAATGCGAGTACACACAAGTACCTCAATGTGACATAGCTGACACATCACATCTCACTCTGTCAGCTGCTCTTTTACTTCAAGGGATGTACTTCTTCCTCCCAGTGCTTCCTGACTTCTGAGGACTACTTTGTTCATGATTTTAAGAACACATTGAATATTTGAAGCCACAGGATTTGAAATAATTATGAATAAAATTAATTGTTCAAAGGCTTAACTCTTAAATTTCATTACCTTGTTAGCATTCATGCTGTCATGAGCCACTTGTTGCAGTTGTTTGGGTAAACAATACAATTGACATTTGTAATATCAAAAAATAATGACATGAATAGAACCGGATCATGTTCTTGTTCAGCTGCAGCAGGCGAGAAAAAAATTTTAGTTCCTCATCTGATTGGTGCTGTCTCACTTTTTTTTTTTTTTTGCAGGCATGGCGCCCATATTGGTGATGCTGAGCGCGTGTCCAAGACAACTGTGTTTTGGACTGTCAGATGTGTGACCCTAGTACTCAAACGTCCCTGGGACATGGACCCACGAGGCGACTCAAAGAAGTGCGCAAAATATTTTGACTTGAATCATAAATCGATCAATCAATAAATCGAATACCTACAATATATCAGGGCTCCCAAGTGATCGACTCTATTAATGGAACTGTATCTGATCCCAGCTCTACGAAAATGAAGGAGATCATGTGAAATGGCAGGTCAGTCCACAACATACAAGCCAAAAACTTATAATATAGGATAACTGACATTGCTAAACTCTAGTAAGTGGCCTAGGTCATGACACTCATCCAAGAGTCCACCACGAGCAACAAACAAGCACGTGGTGAGCCTATATAGAGGAACGTATTTATCAAGTCATGACAGGACTGTATGATGGTTTCCTCCTTGGGGACCGCCAGCGCCATCTGTTGACCTCTTGCCCTGATCCAGAGCCCGGTTCCCAACAGCGATACAATGGAGCTCACTTCAGGACACGTGCCAGGCTGGAGATGACCTTTGTGATGCTGAAGGCCCGATTTTGGTGCCTGCAGCAGCTAAAGGTTGCTCCAGCCTGCAACATAATAGTGGCATGTGTGGTTCTCTAGACAAAACAAGAGGAGAACAATGGCTGCCACATTTTCCCTGATGGACATAATGTTAACCCCCTCCGACAATCGAGGAGACCAAATGTGGGACAATTAATTTCATTTTGTTTTGTTTGAAGAAACTAAACTGAGCACATCACCCACTTCAAACTGATGCTCCAGAAGGTGCATTTCTGCCTTTATCTTTTTTGTTTGCAACCTTGTGTGTTTGCCAATATGGACTTCATAGCTTTAAGGACACAGATGATGTTGGAGGCCAGGGTGCTTGGTCATTGTACAGCGTGGGTCAATGCTGAACAACATCTTACTGAGGCGAGCAGTGCTGATGGCTTCTCATTATAATCATCCCCGTCACCATCATCTCCAGCAGCTGAGCTCTATCGGCAAGAGAGAAGTAAAAAGATGATTTTTAGACCAACACAATGCTTTACTTGAAGTTATTTAGTAATTCTTTATAAGGTATAAATCTCAGTGGGCCTCTCTATAGCATTGTCATCGCTGTTAGGAACAGAGTTAATGGGTTACAATTCAGAAACGGCATGTTTGAAAATTTTGAAAATGCAGGTGGCGCCACGACAGTGATCAGAAACTGTAGAAGTACATTGTGTTCATGAACTCCAAGATAAACAACCAACCTAATATACATCCCCTGCCTACTCTTAACTCTACACTTGTCTTCTGAAGCACATGGAAATTGTATGTCAAACCATGTCTATGCATCCAGTATAGTACTACTCTTACAGTGGCTGTGACAAAGTCAACTATGTGGTGCATTATATGACTTTCCTGTGAGTTTTCTGGGTGATATTTAAACAACAGTGAGACACTTTGATCCAGTGAATCAGAATCTGCTTCCAACATTTAGCTCCAGTCCACATTATTCAATTGCATTATAAGCCTGATTCATGTAATATAGTGTGTTCCAGTATACAATGGTGAAATCAAAATCTCTGTGCACACTGTAGCTCGAGTTGTTCAATAATATTTCACCGCAGCTGCAGCCTCCATGCCGTTGTAAAAAAACCCACTCTAAAGCCCCTGATTGATTTTGCACTCCCTGAAGATAACTATAAGCAGCCATAATGAAAACAGCAAAATTACATACATTCTTGAAGATTTTTGCCTTATTGCTGCCCCGGGTCCCTCGAGCATCGGATCAATTGTTGCACGAGGAGGGACACGAGTGCTTCACGCGCCGGCTGCCTGTGATGTAAAAATCAAGCTCCCAGCCTTTGGTGCAACGTCCAACAGAGGCGATAAACAATATACAAGTCAATGCAGGGGAGGAATTATTAGCTTCCTACAGCCCAGGACAAGGCTTCACACGCGCACACGGAGAGAAAGACAATACATTAAACATGAACAACGCTGCTGTCAGGAAATGCAATAGAATAAAGAGGCATCAGAATTTGTATTCATCTGTGCCGTTGTTGAGCAAGATGTATTACCACAGCGTGTGGAGCAGATGTTTTGGAATCAGCTCATTTCACATTTCCCTGACAACAACAATGCATAGGCTGTTGACCCAGGTTCAATTGAAAGTGAAATTGACATTTGTGGTCGCAGCGTGCAAGTTAATATGGCTTTTGTTTGTTTCCACTCAAGCAGCTGTGGAGTCCTCCCCATTGTCAGAGCTGACATAATATACAGCCCAACAAGTGGAAGCTGGCTGCTGTGCGCGTGATCAAGTTCATCCCATAAGGCCTGAACAGATGCATGAGGCAATCAAAATAATGACTACCGACTGTCAAGGCGGCGGCTCGCTGGGGATTGAAACTCCACAGTAAAGTTCTCCGTCGCAAACAATTGTTGGCTTCCTCGCCTGCACCTTTGTGACAGGTTGAAGGAATTAAAACAGGTTCCACACCGCTATCTCAATAATGAATTAATTACCTCAGAGAATTGTAATCTTTGTGTCATAAACCCACGCAACAGGTCTTAAACAACTGCATTTAAAATTTCAATTTAAAATTCACGCCTCATTAAACTACATTTGCACAGCGGTAACCATCAGCTCCCCCGAGATTAGGCGGCATGATTTCACATGCCAAGCTTTTATTTACTTATTTGTTTCATCATTTTTATACCAGATTCTTCAGAGGGGAAATAACTCCCTAGATTTTGTTTCACTTTGTGTCTAAAGAACAGAAACCAAAAGCACAGAGGAAGACAGATTTGACAATAGAACACATACAATAAACAGAACACAGAAAAAGAAACATATAAACAGTGCGCTCAAATACACGCCAGTGAAGCAATGCTGTCGCAAACCAGTGCGCAATACACACACCTGTGGAAGGACTACAACAGAGTACCAGTTATTAAACACAGCGAGCAGTCGTATAAAAATAGAATAGCAGATAGGGTGGAACTCAGAGCACTCGCACTGTACAACACAATAAATAGTTAGAGCAAAATAACAAGCACAATGGTGGTCAAACTCACGCAGAGTGAAAAAAGCGAAAGAGAAGGCAGCCAGATCTGGTAAACAAAAGTAAAGCAAAAAAAAATGTCAGGCACCAGAACATGTATCACGAGGAAATATGATTAGAGAATCCATGAGGAAGCCAAGATGATCTGGAACTCCGTTGCTGAAGAGTCAGGTGTGTTGAGTGGCTGATTAGTTCCAGGTGCGTGCCATTAGCGATGCACTCTGGGAGCCAGAAGAAGCGAGACAGGAAGCATCCAACTCCAATTATTCATGTTCACCCTGTGCTCAGTGTGACTCTCCGGCTCTCACAGAACATTTGAGCAGAGAATATCATTGAGCTGACCAAGTAGACAGCACAGTTGTGATATCCATCGAGCGAAATATCTGCCAGCACGTGCATGTGCACAGGAATGACTGGTATTTACTTTCTCAATCTGATGTGTTATTATGACATACAGCAGTGTTTTTCAACTTTTTTCATGTCACCACACACTTTCATTGAAAAAAATCCAGAGGCACAGCATCAATATAACCACAGCCAACCTGCAATTGTCCTGTAGAAAATCCCTTTTAATTTGTGAAAAATTCTTGCTACTCGTTGGTATGCTATTTGCAGAAACAAATAGCAGGAAATATATTTGTTTAAAATGCCACTAGAAAGGGTTGGGCAGTGTGGCAAAAATATATCAGGATTTATTTAGTTGAAATTGGATTTCACCACAATCTCTGCTGCATAAATGTATGCTAGTTTGAGGAATTACAGGACAAATCTTTACCATTCTTTGCCTCAGCTTCATAACAACAATTGTTCTTTAGCCGCTGGCTCCGTTCTTCCAAGAGTCCTTGGTGTAACGGGTCAGACAAGGAACACTCCATTATCCACTCCATCATGAAGGTGTGTGGTCAGTGCATCGGGTTTAAAAACAACTGGAAGTTGTACATTTGACCAGCCAGCTTCTTCAATGCAAGTGTGTGTGGCTATGGACAAGTCAACGCAGCAGCATAGATCTATACTGTAAGGCAAGAATGTGAGCGAATCCATATCATCTCCTCACCTTGTTAGATCCCCAACAGGTTCTGATTGTTCATGGTTTTATGTCCTCACATCACCCACCTCTGTCTCAGGACAAAGGAGGTCAAACTGGATCATTTCCACAGCACACCTGACAGTCTCTCACGGGTCACTAGTGCTGCGGCACATAGAGCTGTTGCCGTTTCTGCTGTTCATCTTATAACATGCACAACACAATCTGCTGCTTGCTGGAACAAAAATGGCATCTTTTAAGGATCGAGGGCACCTTAAAACTTACTGCTGTCATGTTTTATTTTATTTTTTTCATTATCCATCGGTCGGCAGTTGCATACCGTGCTGTGACCCCTGAATAAGGTAGTGATGGTGCCATTGAAGCATCTAAATCATATCTCTCTGGCAGGAGGCTACGGTTGATCCAGTCCAGACCAGAACCTCCCGTCACAGAAACAGCTTCTTACCCTCGGCCGTCACACTGTTGAATTCGTGATCAGCCTTTTTTATTTTATTTTATTTTATTTTATTGACAGCACTTTATTTTGAAGCACTTTCCCAGTTGGTGGGATTCCCAATAACTATGGCAATAAATTTGGTTCTGATTCTGATATGGACAGAGACGTGGACCCATCATTTTCAAATGCATCCGTTCAGGACGCCAGATTCCAAAAGTATTCATAGATCCAATAAGTAACTGACCCAGTGACTGGAAATGTCAGATTTGTGTCGACTGCTGCGTTATTTCAGACCGGTTGTGGTGCCTGACCGCAGGCACACAGACCTGAGAGCTCCCTCTTTGGAGTGATGGATGTGGCCACTGATGTGGGTGGTAACACCGCCATGCTTCTTCCGTAGCGTTCCCCCTTTATCACAGTGAGGGTGTGTCCTAGTATTCCCCGCATGCGTCCTGTCTTTTCTTTGCTTCATTTTCACGATAGCGTACTGCATTTTAACCTCTAAGAAAAGGGATATTTAAATAAAGATTGATCGATTGATCGATGTAATCCACCCTCCCGGTCCTTGGACACAAACATAGAGATAACCTTCAAAAGCAAGCGAGAGGCTGACAGCCTCAATTCCCTTTCATCAGTCTGGAAGAGCAACAGCCCGTCTGTGAGTCGCTCCTTATCTCCAGAGGGAACATTAGCCATTATTAGCCACATACGTACCTTGGAAAGATGAATGATGAAACTGTAAATAACACACACGTACCTGTTATGTATTCTGCCCTTTAGACACCACAAGAAAAACAGTCAATAATGGCTCGGAAGTGCAGCCAATAAGGCCCGTGTCATCGATCGCGATATCGTGATCGGGGTGACTCTGGATGAGCAGGTGCCAGGCTTTCTCAAAAACTCTGACATCTATAATTTACTAAATGTGTTTCGCAGAGGATTTCTAAATCAATACTCACTTGTCTAACCCTCTTCTGGCTGCCTTCTCGGTTTTCAAACTATAGATCTTCCTCTCAGTTATGCGTTGTGAATTACATTCTGCTTTGAATTCTTCCTCTCCAACCACACCCTCCTCCACTTCTGCAGAGCACAGATCAATTGCTGGCCTGCCTGCCAAGCGATCAAGTCTATAATAACACAGTCTCTCCATCTTGTTCTCTTGCAGTAAATTACCATGGCTGCAGGACAACACTCATCTTTCCTTCCTTCAGTCCTTGCAACATCTTCATTATATCCGGAGGACTGACATCAGCCATAGTGTCAGGTGACACAACACTCGGGTCAAAGCCCACAGTGACTCCAGCATACACATGTTTCTGTTGATGGAACATTATTTTCTGCTAATTCAACTTTCCAATGCTGAAGGATTATCCAACCAAAAATCAAAACTGTAATGCCAGAGATCCACATGGAGCTCATTACTGAAGCTGCTGAAGCCAGTTTTCGCACCTGATTTCTGCTAATCCTGGAAGTCCAGGATTCATCATAACTCCGAAGTTGTATTTGGATTTTCACCGAAAGACATTGATATAATATCACTTTTCACAAAACAGGACAGGCCAGTACTCTGATTTACTGGAGAGTAACACGTACAAGAATGTGCAAATGGATTTCACACAGAGAAAAAATACTTTTTCAAGGGAGCACATCAGTGTTATGGAACACCGTAGCTAGTAGGTTTACTACAACCTGTAAGAGAATCTGAGATGGCCGTTCAAGTTAGTTGTTCCATTGAAATCTCTCTTCTCTCTCTTTTTGGATAGTTCAGTTCCAGATGTACATATAACATGGTGCATAATTTTTTCTTTTTTTTTTAAATGCCATAGCAGTCTGTCGTATAGACATAAAAAGTTAATTGTAGTGTATACTTTTCATTCAGCCTAATATGATTATAATAATACGGAGCAGAAGGTACATGGCAGAATGACAGTCCATGTGTGTTGATGCTTTCCCAGTCACAAATCTCATCGAGAGCAGAGATGCCGAGGTTATAACTATGTACTATATACTATTTTTTCTTCCACCCATAACAACGAAACTGGTTTGCTTTTTGGTCTCACCACTACACAACAGTGATAAATACTACACTATTTACTGTACTACTACTACTACTACAAGTTTTCTATTCCGTTTTTCAGAGCCATTGTTCGGAGCCTTAAATGAAAAATGGTTACCACACAGGTTAACCGGCACTCTGAACCATTCTTAGACCCAATTATAATGTGTCAAACCCTCATCCTCAAATTGTGTGTTGAAACCTTGTGGGGTCTGGCAAAAGGTCCCCAAAAGCAAACACACGTTAAACACTTTGGATCTCTGAATTAAAGTTGAAAGTTATTTTGAATAATCTGCATTTCATCAAAACCAGTTTTCTCTGGTTACACTTAAAACACTGCACAAACTTAGTGTCCATTTGCATCTTTCATTAAAGATCATTGTTGCAGTGTTTGGACTTGAAATTGTGTATATATTTTTTATTAAAATTTAACCTCTGAAATAAATGAAATGACTCATTTATTCACATTAATTTACTGAGGGATGGTAGTCTTTCATTTTCCCGTTGAGTAATAAGCAAAATGTGTTTCTTTTCTTTCTGTTTTTCCTTCTAAATGCAATATCAAATACACAAATGATGAACTAACAAACCAGGCAAATTAACACATTCTGACTTGTGTGTTTTCTGCTTTTCACATGGAAAAGAAGATAGAAAAACAGACTTTTCCTACGTTTGTCTTCGCTCCTCTTGAAAACGCCAATTAAAAAAAAAATAAATACCAACTTGTGGTAATTAAACATCAAGGCTGAGGAAAAGGGAAGTGCTAATCTGCCCGGCTCTGTTGATTCTGCTATTCTAAAAGCGTTTACACTTTCATTAAAGGAAGCAGCCGAGCAGAACGGAATCATTCGCAGGGCCCGGCATAAATAGCAGCAGTCAACCTGGCTGCTAATGCTGCACTTCCACACAGAAGAGAAGAAAGGATGACTTCCTGCCAAGACAGAGGAGCTGACAAAAACACACACTAGATAACTCTTGACTTATTTTACATTGGCAGTTTCACGCCAGACACGTGAAGGGCGTATTTCTTATGTCTATGAAGCTCTTACATCAAAACAGAGGCCCCCTCCTGGGGCCTACCTGTTGCAGAAACAGATCAAGGAGCCCGTACCATCTACAGCTTCTAGCAAGAATCTCGCTGGATGGGTCATCTGTTGTTGTTGTTGTTGTTTTGTTGCGAATAATAAAGTGAATAAGCCACTCCTTCTGATCTTAAGTGGGTGAAGTGCTACTGGCAAACAGTGGAGCACACTGGGCTCAGCTCCAATGTGATTACTCCCGTCCAGTGGGAGCAGTGTGAAGTAAAGTTGTGGTCAGCAATGCTGTATATGTTGGCTTCACTGTGGCCATTTAAATGACCTGCATTAGGTGCAAATAGCGCGGTCCGTGTTGGAAATGACAAGCCCTGTGACTTCACCAGATTAAAGTGATAGCTTTCAGAGTGCACCGGTGTTGGATGAATCGATGGCCAATGTTCAAGTGGAGTAGCCAGGAAAATTGAGTTCACTTCAGCTCACTGGGGAACTGTTAAGACCTCCTCCTTTTCTTGTTATTGGCAATCTCAGAATGCACAGAGCACGCGGTGGGCAGTTAACAGCTTCTAAACCTGAAGGAGTCACAGATCATTGAATCTCTTCACCAAACAACCAATCATCTTACCAGTCTCGCCTCGGTATTAGAGGAAAGACTACGCCATTCTGATGGCCAACAACGTACACTATGTTGATTTTTTTTTAAACACAGATTAGCTGTTTTTGGTTGCTACTTTTACAGGTCTCTTAAAATGCTTTTCTTGCTCTTATGCTGATTAGACTTTTCATTACATTTGTCCCAGTTATTTGGGACTTTTCTTCTTCTATTTAGATTTGTACAGTCGTGGGTTGGTCGCCTCAGAAACGGCTTCAGGAGCACATTGAAATGAACAAGATCCAGCTTTTGTCCCTCCCCTACAGTGTCCCAATTCATTTTCTTGGGCCTATCTACTGTTATTCAAAAATAAATGAATAATAATAATAGTAATAATAACTCCACATTCACGGTGCAGTGGGAATACACTAAATACAACAGAGTGAATTTGTTGTTTTTGTCAAATAAATTGATGACACATTTAAAAAATGAAACTCAACCAAATATTGGCTTCGAGATTTCTCTGAAAATTGCAGCTCATTGTTTCACGATAAAATAAGAGTAAAGCAGTGTACTCTGACAAATTCCCTTCAGAAGAAAAGTAACATCAGAATAAGTATTGAAGATTTGCCAAATTCCTTGTTGTTGCTGATGAAAAACAATGGAAGTAGTGTTGTAATTACTGTGCGACTGTGGCACCTCTGCCAAGAAGAAACAATATGTTCTCTGAAATGAAGGATTTTAAGTGTCTATCTCGAGGCGTGAAGCCAACAATGATCAGGTGAAACAGTGTTCCAAACAGGGGACTTTTTAGATGAAAACCCTCTACTCCAACTGACAAATCTATACATTGATACATTGTTTTTCTACCTATTTTTAAGCCATGCACACTTCCTTCATTGAAAAAAAATGAAGAGGCACAACTGTCCTTTGTCGGAAGTTGTGCAGAAAATCTCTTTTAATTTGTGAAAAAATATAGCTACTGACACTCGACGATTTTGTTATGCTATTTCAAAAACAAGTTGTCTCTACAAAGGGCTTCGTGGTAAGGCAAAAATGTACCATGATTTGATATGATCACAATCTGGTTTGCATTTTATTCTAGTTTGGTGAAATTTCTGACAAATTTGTAACATAATTTGCCTTTGCTTTAAAACAAGTATCATTCTTTCTCTTCCCATTTTGGTGCATATTTATTTATTTTTTATTTTTTTTGTGGATTTTTTTTATTTAGCTGTCTTACCTCTTCGATGCAGACAGTCTTTGACAGCATGGGACCGACCACGAACACGCCATCAGTCTGTCGTGAAGGAGTGTGGTCAAGCTAGAGGCACAGTCAGGTGCGAGTGTGAGATGGACAAATAAACGTGTCAGTATAGAGCTATAGTGCATAGAACGAATGTGACCGAATCCATTTCCATGTCGCCTCATGTTGATAGATTGTCAACAAGTTCAAATTGTTTATGATGTAATGGAATATCTCCCACCTCTATCTACGGACAAATAAGTTGAAACGCTCATGGCACCCAAGTGTGCGACGGCACACCGGTTGAAAACGCTGCATTAATAGACAGGGGCAAAACAAAAAAAGTAATGATAATACAAAAAAATGATTTAAGGATGATTTAATGACTTGGTGTCGCTTTATATTTACTCTACACTTTAGATTATGCAACACATTTTCCACTAGTAAAATAATAATAATAAACAGTAATTATGGTGTTGATAAAAGTGAACTTTCAGTGACCATTCCCAGGTGAAATACATTCTCACTGAACATGACACCAACACGATTACTCATTACTATGTCATTACTATGTATAACATAGATATATGTTGTTTATATTTAATAATAAATGAAGTCTAACCTTTGTATTGTATGAGCAACGATACATATCTCACCAACCGCTGTACAGTTGGCATGGTAGACTGCGATTTCTGTAAGGTACTGTATGTGCCAGGCTGCTGCTAACACCCGTAAAGAAAGATGTGGATGGATCAAGAGCTGTTATTCAACAAAACCAAAAAAGAAAAAAAGATGATATGATCCAACTAAAATGTTTAATGCTTTAATCATTTTGTGCATTTATCTAAAGCTGAACGCTTGTCCAGCTTGATCAATAGCTCAAAAGAAAAAACAAAAGGTTTGACAACAACTCTGAGAAGCTTTGTCATTTGCAACCACTTAGTAGCTTTTCATCTTTGCTGAATGCTACCTTGGTGTTCAGATTGGACAGCTCATGAGTGCTATTCATTTTTGAAAACCTGTCGCAAAAAAAGGCTCAATTGCAAAAGAATACCGAGAGAGAACCGTGGTCGCCTCTAATGAATACGCTCAGCGTGACTCCTCCATTAGTCTACATGCGTCTGACAGCTGCCGCAAATTGTCTTGGTAAATTGAAAACGCTTCAACTTGACCTATTATTAATATTGATATCTGCTGATATCTGATATTGGCATCAAACTACTTTCATGTATAACATACATCTAAAGATAAGAAGATAATGTGAAGGCACACAAAATACGGATATTCATATCACTTCCAACTACATAAAATTTTCTTTTCAAACATAAAAAAGGATTGGCCCACTTGGCTACATGTCAGGTCAGTGCTCTACGTGTCACGCCAAGACATTGCAAAAATCAAGACTTGATATTGTCACATGGCCTCCATCTGAATGTTGACTTTTTTTGGGAAAAATTAGTGAAAAAATAGCAAAAAGAAATTGCGACTTTACGCTCATTCCCCTTTGTTATTATTTTGCGATAATTGAGAGGACAGTGCGCCATGAGATGACATCATCAGAGAGCGTCTCTGTGCCACAAAACAAACCACACACTCGGCTGAGAGCCAACAATCGACCACGGACAAATTCCTGAGTTCCGTATCCAGAAGTGTGACATGGTATCCAGTCCATTCATTATGTATTCACAAAACCTGTCTCCATCGCTAAAAGTCGTAATTTCCTTTTGTTGAGACACAGACCAATCCAGCTCTCTTTCTTTGCAGTGCTTCCATTAAGCTTCATTTTGGCTACAACAAGAATAGCTGGATGGTAGGTACTCCACCACTCATCAGCTCAGTGCCAACTTAACACAAGACCTGAACCCCTCCGCTCGTGGAGCAGAGGCCACGGCAACATGAAGTGTAATTGTCCTTCCCACCATAATATCGGTGCACTTCAACACGTCTGTAATAAAATCCATCATCTCCTCCTTCATCACTGGGTCGTGCTCAGCTGCAACTGTCATGCTGCCTTTCTGGGGTCTGGAGCTCCAAATGCAGAAAGGGGTTGACAGGCAAGGAATAACCCTAATTGGGAGAAGGGAACACAGGTGAAGTGAGGACCTTTGGCTGGAGGGTCAAGATTGCTCAGGTGGAGCAGCAATGCTGGAGTCTGGAGGTTCTCTAAATAGCCAGGAATGTGACAGACAGGCAGGTAGCACATTCACGGTTTAGGAGTCGGTCCAACATTTCATTAACTGGTCGGGTGTCGACTAAGAACAGCATTGAGAGCTGGTTTGGAGCTGATAAGCTGAGAGCATTTATAGAGTACAAGGGGGGCAATTGCAGCAACTATTGGCGAATTGCTGACCACAGCTACCCTGTCCAGGGAGAGGTAACTCAGGCGCAACTTTCTACACTCCTGCTGCAGATCGCACACTCTCTTGTTGGAACACAAGTCTGTGAGCCAGTGTGTGTCTGAACTGAAACATGTTTTTGCTTAGGCTGGTTTCTCCTGTCACCATTTCTACTGTCACTCACTTCATAATTCCCTTCACCCAGTCTAATGAAAGGCAAATGTTGGTTGAGAAGCGACCATTTAACTTTAAGAGGTTGTGGGATACCAGCAGTTTTGTTTGTAATATAATTTGAACCTGTATTGCTTGGTGTGATGGTATTACTGAGTCCAGAAAGCTATTGCTAGCTGGTGAGCGACACTGCGAAAACTACTGCATTACGATCAATGGTACCTTCTGATATTTTGCAATGAAGTAACATATATATTATATCAGAATATTTGTTACTTAGTGGCTTTATTTAAATGAATAAAGCATCAATGAGTAGCAGCCACTTGGTCTGCATTAGGGGCTGGCTGCAATGATACATTGGTGCGGCCGGTTCTTGGGGATATTGCGTTCCATCGGTACTTGACTCAAGAGTTGCGCATGCGACAAACAACTTGGCTCTTGTCTGTGCCACCTTTAGAATGCCATGGGTGACAGTTAGTTCCTGCTGGTTCAACTATCATATTGACAAGCTGATGTTAATGTCCCAACCTGGACTTCAACAATTGTCATTCCAAGCTGCTGAAGCGGCAAGTTGAACGTGTCCAGTGATCGGAATGTCAATGAGCTCAAAAACAAATCTCCAGTGATTCATTCAATAAATACCGTCAATATTGTGTTACATCCCTAACTAATGTCGTGGGATTTGAACAGTTGTGTTTGTGAGGTACATGCCATCTCCAGAGCCTCCGGTGTGTTGGACCTTGTGAAGCCTTGTGTGAGGCTTTTTAAAGTTAAAGTGAAAAGGGATGTTAGCTTAGGTTGAGGACAATGAAATAACAGGAAGACCATGATAACAGAAAACAAGACATTACAGAACAGCATGTAGAAGGGGTAGCACAAAACACCATTCGTGTACAAGAAATGAATGGAAAACCACCTCCAGTTTAATGTAATGATATGGAAACTTAGTTCACGGTTGCATAAGCGCTGTCTTCTCGCGTGTCATCAGATCATCCGGGAAATAGAGCCACTAATTTCATTTTCCTGTACCATTCCTCTTCGTTGCATCCCAACATTCGCCAATGGCTCACCGTAGTGATTCTCTCCTGTTTTCTAAGGGGTCTGACACTGAGGGATCGGCAATCATTGGGATTTCAATCATGCAGTCAATATACAATGCAGCAAACCGTGAAGAGTGACCAATATGTAAGAGCAAGTGGATTAAGCAGCGCTTTTATATGGGTTTCTGCCCGATGGAAGTGATATGACAGTCAATAGGACGGCATTATGCCCTGAATCTCATTCCTGAGCTCTGGTGCTTTCAATGTAATAGACAAAGTAAGCATAATGTGAAAATCTGCAGCAATAAATTGAATGTCAAAATGTGACAAAGGCTGAGACTCACCTTGGATTGAATGCAAATAGCGAACTGCATAAATGCAGGGCCAAATCTGCTTAACACAAGTGAGTCACTGCGCATAGTTGGAAGGAATTATGAAAAGGATTGTGACCTTTCGCATGCAAATGACAAATGTCTTCCAGTGTCCTACAAGAGAGTGGAGGACTGCTGCGTTCTATTTACATCTGCCCTTCTCATCTGGGTGCGGATGAAAACAAATAAATGCCAGTTGACCTGTAAAAAGGCTGCTTTTTGAAGAAATTATTCCAATAGTTGACTGCATCTCTATCGGCAGATGAAAATATAATCAGAGAGAATAAATATCCTGCATTAATATATTGTCCTGAGCATGCAGTCACATGTGTGGCTTTCATCTCTTGGCACAAACAAATGAGCCTGCCTCGCGGTTGTTTGGGTGAGCATCAGTGAGAACCTGCTGTTCACCGTGGTTTAGGTGGAATATTCAACTCCCATGCTTGCTATTGCATATTCACTCATGGTAAAAAATGCAGTACAATTCAAATCAAAGGGAGGGTGGAAAACCTCGTTGACATTGCTGCAGTGAGGAGAGCGGGTGAAAGGCAAGCAGAAATAAACAGATGAACCAGGCTGCCTCAGTGCTGGCCTGCAGGTTGTGAAAACAATAGACCTTGAGTTCGAAAAGACGACGAACCCATTAGGCTGGAATTCTCTGCTGCAGCCTTGATTCTTCTGAAACGTGGCAGGGAGCGTTGTGCCCACTCCCAAGTAAAGCCACATCATCACACATTTTTTTGTAAACAGAGCTGTTGACAGAAGGACGTGAGTGCAGAAGTGGTCTCCTCTGCTATGCAACCTGTTCACTGGGCTGTAACTGGGATGATCTCCACATATGTTTTGACACACTCACGTATTCAAACACAATCCACTTTATGATGTTTAATTTACATAATTCCTGACACAAAAATGTCCCGAAATTGTCTCTCTGGAGCACAGATAAATGCTCAGTGCACATCTTGTCAACATTTAACAGACAGACTTGACAGCAACCAAGTGTCAGTCAGTGATCATTTGAGCTCAGGACTGCTACCCGGACAGTAAAAATTATATATATATATATATATATATATATATATATATATATATATATATATATATATACACACACACACACAGTGGTGCCTCGGTTCTCGACTACAATTCGTTCCAGACGGCCGTTCGAGAAGCAATTTGTTCGAAATCTGATTCAGTTTTTCCCATTACAATGAATGGAAAAAGAAATACTGTGTTCCAAGCCTTAAAATAGGCTTTTGTAGGAGTGAATGTAGAGCGTCTGCTGCAGGTGCACTGTTCATCTGTGTGTGGCCGCTGCATGTGGGAGGGGTTGCCGAGTGAGTGACGTCTCTCCAGAAGTGAAGAGGTGCCCGGTGCGTGTCCAGCTCTGAATGTGCGCTTCTGTGCAGTTTGGCTGTGACAAAGTCATAAACCAAGTAACGCTCTGTCCCAGATTCGCCTCATCCCTGTCCCAGCTCCAACAGGACATCAAACCCTGGAGTGCGCGCTCCAGCCTCGGAGGTGTCGAGAGCGAGCACCTCCCCTGTGACACTCTACCACGGTCCAGTGCGGAGACAGGAAAGGTTTTACACCTCAATATGAAGAAAAAACTGTCAGTAAATGGAGCTAATGGGACACGTCTGCATACAGAGGCTGCGTTATACACAATAACAAAGCGCGTCGTGGGTCAGCTGATCGGTCCACGCACGTTTTGTTTTTCTGGCATTTTTTCGGGGGCGTTTGAGTTCTGGATTTTCGTTCGAAATTCAAAGCAAAAAAAATCTCGAAAATTTTGTTAGAATTCCGATTTGTTTGAAGTCCGAAACGTTCGAAAACCGAGGTACCACTGTATATGTACTTGATGTAACATCATGTCATTTTTTTCTTGATAGTAGTCGGGACAAAAGCATTGTCTGAAAATGAAATTCAAGACGTACATTTAACATGGGGAATTTACAGTGCAGGTTGGTGGGGAAAAAAATCTAGAAATACTCAACTAAGTCCTAAATTTTGTAATATCAGCTTTCGCCCATGCTCTTAATTGCATAGTAATGAATCCTTTACTAGCGCCACCTCTAGGCAGCAAGAAGAGCCCAGAGAAAACTCACCACGACCAATGACTTGGAAGCACTTTTCTTGCCAAATGATGTTGGTTTGGTTGCCCAGCCAGTCGTGAGAAAAAACACATCTAAAAAAGCCACAGGCGTGCTCTCACAGCTGACCTCGTCTCTTCCCAAGTCACATGAAGGCCCACTTTTCAAATTCACACTAGATCTGACAAAGTCACTCAAAGAGAAAGTGAAGAAGTGACTGAGGAACAAAAAAAAAAACATTTGAACCTGTCACGTTGACGTTATTTGTATTTGGCTGACAATGACACGGTTTATGACAACGTTTTAACGTTAAGTCAAAGACAGGATGCAGCCAGCTGAATGGAACTGGGAACAATAATACAAATGTACATGCACAATATCACAAGTAACAAAAATGTGGACGCCACATTCTTTTGCCAAAGTTTTTTTTTTTTTTTTTTTTTTTTTTTTCTGTGGGAGCTTCACGGTCCAGCTGCTCTTGTTGCTGGACTCCACAGCCACACTTGATTTCCCCAATGGCACCTGGAGGGTTTGTGTCCTTCTCATGGCAAATTTAAACTGGGTGTTCAGAAAAATGCACAAAAACAAAGTTCGTCTCGGTGAAAAATATTCCTTCTATAACTCCACCCCACCAGAGAGTTCTGTGAACCTAAAAAAAATGTTCACAGGTTACGGACTCACTTCAATATCTTGAGATTTTGTGAGCAGTTAAGGAGGCAAATATGGTCCAACGAATTAAAATGGCTTCACAATGATCATTGATGAATAAAACACACGCACAAAACGTTTTTTCTGTCTATATTAAAGTTTTTTAGCACCTTATTTAAACTAAAGCTCTTTAAATGTCTTATTTGTGTAAGAATTTCAAGTACATTCAGAGCAGTGGAAACCCTGGCCATTGTGTAGTGAAAAACATCCCTGAACCAAAGCAAACAGATGGTTTTGTTTGCTTTTGTTCAGGTGTTCCTCCATGTTTGTTGTTGTTGTTATCATCCTAGCTGCCACGTGTCTTGTGCATCAGTGTGATCAGTGGACCAGGAACTCCTGCACTTACAAAGGTTCTGTGTTGTCTGGAGAGCAAAGTGTTACATTAAATTAAAGACATTTTTTGTTGTAATTAATTAATCATTACAATGAATTAATCGGAAGTAACTCGCTAAAGTCCCACCACTAATATACATATTTCAAACGTATTTATTTATTTAACAAAGAAAAGGTAGGATTAAAAATGGTGCAAATCAACATGCTGCTTATGAAGAATCAGTACAGAACTACACAATACACCATTGGAGCTGAACACTATTTTAAGGGTCATTTACCAGTCCCATCCTTGGGCTTGAATAAAAAGGGAGTTTCTGTCTCTGAAAAGCTGGTTTGAACTAATGCATGTTGAGGAGAATGGAAATATGCAATTTTGAAGGCGATCGTCCCAGCAGGCAAACTTTGAAGGTTGTTTTGAGCAACCGTGGATCCATTTTCGCTTCTGAAGTTTATTTCTGAAGCTAAAATACAACATGAAGGTAACTGACCTCTGGCGCAACAGAAAGTTTTTTGCTGTCAGGTGTTTATAAAACGCTCCATGCTTCTACAGATATCAAACAGTCCACAGACCGAAGTACGTCTTAATGCAATGATTCTTACCAACTTGTAGGACCATTATCAATTTCATTTCCCTAGACATCCGCCCCAAAGGTCCTGTCAGGTCTATAATTCACTTTGGAAGAGGTTTGCCTCTCATCCTTTTATCTGTTATATCTACTCCCTTTGCATTGTTCATTTTCCCTGACTCAAGTCTTATGATCCTTAAACGCTGTGAACATTCAGTATTTGGTTGGTGGCTGCTGCTGTTGGAGCAACCTCAACCTCTCAGACTGACAGTCCTTCAAGTCCTCTGTCATTGGAAGTCCACAAGTGAAGGTGAGAAAGTGGGACGATGAACCATAAAGACACAAGTGTGTGACGTTCAGAATTGTTTTCAACTACAAAACTTGCAGTGCAGAAAGGGAGGTGAGAACAAGATCAAGGTCCTGAAGGTTGGCACAAATTACCTGACTGTTCGCCTGTCAAGTGTTTGACAGCGAAATAAACTTTTCGAAATAAACTTTTCTTTGCAACATATTTCTTAACCCGATAAATTGCCACAGACAGCATCGTTGCATTTACTACTGATCACGAGCCGATGACAGACACCTTTGACTTCAACCTGTGCAACATTTGTGGCCGTTTCAACAGAAAGTTTTGGAGTGAATGGAGTTGGAAGTGACAGCGAGTCTGTTAGCCTTGACAGTATGCAAGAAGCATATACTGAAGCTGATGGGTCACCATGTCATGGGGACGTGGTTAAGGCATGGTCAAAACCCAGTACTGAGGTAGCAGGCATGTTAAAAAAAAAAAAAAAAAGCATTGGAGGTGGTGGTGAAGTTCACTGTCCCGCCATAGAAGAGAAAGAGTAGTGTTAATGGATCAGATAAATATCTGTCAAAACTATATAATTCATCATGGCCTCGGCCGGGTGACGTCATGGAATGCTAAATAGATGAATGAATTGACAACCAAACTCTGGGTACTAATAGAAGAGCTTTCTCATTTACAGTATGCCTTTATCTCAAACTATTTTCAAGCTACAGCCTTTTGAAATCAAAGTTGAGCGTTTCATTTTTTTTTTTTTTTTTAAGAAAAAACAGGATTAAAAAACATAGAACTCAACGTGCATCTTAAAAAGTGTCAATGCAGGACAACACATAATTAAAAGTGAAACATTGAAGAGTATTTTAATGGGTTGTTCAATGGTCCCATCCATGAGTTCTAAACCGAAACAAAATATGTATGATACATTTTTTTGTCGACTTGGGGATTGTTCTTAATGACCATTCTTCTTGAGTCCAGTTATTACTACTCTATGCCCCATTCATGAAGAAACACTTCAGTTAGACGTGGCTGCAGAATAATGTTATGTTGATGTTTAATTGGCCTGCTGCACTGTGGCTCGTAGTGAAGCTGTCAGACTGAAAATACACATTCTTTCATTGAATAACAGGCCTGGCAGTGGGAAACACTTTTTGTTGGCTGTTTTGATGACAGTTTTCATGGATTAAACTTTACTAAAGCATAATTACATTGCTCCGCCGCAGTGTTCTGGACTGAATAATGACACGTATCCGAGTTAAACGCTGCATCTTTGTTCTCACTTGACATGGTGACAACAATAGATTTTGTGATTCTACTTGATCTTTGGACAGATGCCTGCGCGCAGTTGTGATCGATGTGTTTAGCGACGTACCTCTGAGGCAGCACACTCTTGGTTCACTATAATTTCTGATCTATCAAGTGGCCAGAGAGGAGAAAGGCCATTTCCAATTATGCGTCAGTACATGCAGCCAAGCTTGAAAATGATCGGTGTGGATCATAAAGCTCAGTGAATGTGGTTTTTGTCTTGCTCTGCAAAGAACCAGACGAATACGGCCTTTATAGCTATGCAAATCCTTAAATCAATCGCTGTGGCCGTTACATTGTTAACAAGCTCAGTCCTTCCATTTGTTCCCCACACTGACCAACGACAGGTTGTAAACAGCCTATTAAAGGGACGGTCCCTGCCTCAAGTGGCCTCTGGCCTCCTGCTCACGGCACCAGCAATGGAGCTCTTAATGAAGCGGAAAATTAAACAGTTTTCTCGGACATAGAAAGCCCATTTCCTTTTTTCATATTCAGCTCCATTTATTTAGTTCACGCCACTCCAGCCTTGCACTCACTTTTCATAATCCCACTCCACTAATCGAAAGGTCAAAATAAAGTATGCTTTACAAGTAACAGTGAGAATGACAAGCGGCTGTGTGAGTTGCCAGCGCACAGTAAAAGGAGGTCCAAATAAAATGCATTTAATCCACGCCAGAATCAGATTCAGATTTGAAATATAGTTGGTATCCAGAGTATTGACTCCACTTTGTTTTAACAATTTAAAGCCCCATGTGTCCATCAAGGTCTGGTCATCTGAGCTCCAGCTGGGGCAAAGAAGCCCAGACTTTTCAGAAAAATGCTACTCACCGACACTCCGCAATTTTGCCATGCTCCTTGCAGGAACAAATCGAGGAAAATGTATTTGTTTAAAAATGTTTCCAGAAAGTGGTGGGCAATATGGCAAAATGCTTCATGATTCATTTATTCATTTTATATAATAGTTTTGCACGATTTTATTCCAGTTTCGTGAATTTATAGACATGTCTGTGACATTCCTTGCTCAGCTTGTTTGGAATTCCTGACAAATCTTCAATATTATTTGCCTTGGCTTTTGAACACTCATTTTTTCTCTTCATATTTTGGTTCTGCATAGCCGACTTTTAAATCATGAAATAAGCTTTTGTAAAGATTTGAAAGCAGATGTCATGTTTGCAGTTAGCTCTGTTAGTCTTTGGCCTCGTGGGTCCAACAAGGAAGAATCCATCAGCTCGTAGTGATGTTTTAGAGGCACACCAGACATTGAATGATGTTGTTCTGACATACTGTGGTCAAATGCGCAGTGAGTATGTGGGAAGAGGAGCATTGTGACGGACGAGTGGCCTCAGCATACAGCCATAGTGTACAGAAAGAATGTGACTGAATCCACATCATCTCCACATGTTGGTACAGTGGGTTGTCAACAGGTTCTAATTGTGTCTAAAAGTGTATTATTTGATGTCATCATATCGTCCTCCTCCATCTATGGACAAATTAAGGGAAACTGGATCATTTCCCACGGCTCACCTGACTGTCGCCCAAGGGGCACTAGTGTTCTGCTGTTGAAAAACACTGCCACAGCGATTCTCTTAACAATTTTCAATGGGAATAAAAATTATAGTATGAATAGATTTGGGTATCATTTTAGATTTGAGCTATTAAGAATATAAAACTATTTTCTGAAAGGAGTTTGTAATGATTCTTGGTTTTAAAAGAATCAAATCAGGATCAAAAAGGATGTTTTTAAACTTCTTTATAGGTTTTCTCTGTTGCACAAATGACAAGGAAACTTAATTTAATTTAAAATTTAATTTTGAGTTCAAAAAGCTGTGAATCAGTGAAACAGGAATGTGTTGTGTTGTCTGATCATGAACCCATATTAACCCTATGACGCCCTAAACATTAAATAGTTGACAGAGTTATTTTAAATGGAAGTCTATATTGGTCCGTGTGTATATTTCATTTTAATTTTACGTATATCTTATCATCCGCACTGTTAAAACAAGCAAGGTAGTAATGCCCATCCCTAGTCAACGTACACAGTGATGGATGCTCTTTCTTGACAAAGAAGCAGGATACTTGCGGCAAGTGAATGAGAAATGTGGTGACAGAGCCAGCTCCCTTGCCCAAAGCTTACACTCTGGACCAGATTCTCAAAAGTTTAGTTCAGGTGGTGACAACACGATGTATTTCAATTCATCCGACACGAACAGTCTATTGGAGGAGTAATACATGATCCTCTTTTGTTACCGGGTGACATAGTTGTAAGTCTGATTTCTCAGTCAGTGGCACAACTCAGATATTTTCTGAATGGATTCCATCGTTCAGTAAATTTATTTGGGGTCACAATCTAGGACGTAGTTGAATATACCGTTGCAAGGGGACTGAAGAAAAAACATCAGTGGTCCAGTGTTGTTGGTGACTCAGATGGTCCATCCAGCCATTCATCTCTTTCCTGTCATATAATGACCATTTTATTGTATTGTTTATTAAGTATAACTGTTTAAAAGCATGAACAGCTGGACAGGCCCACAGTAGTCCACTCCTTCCACCTGAAAAAGACATTCTGCCATTTTCCAATGGTGAACCTTGATCTCAAATTTAGAGGAGCTAATATTCATCCTGGCTACTGAAGCTCTCAGTCTGAAGACTCTCACTATCCTGCCTGTGCTGCGGAACCATAAAAATAGTGAACACAGTCACATTTGTTTTCTGCATCATGACTCTGCGTGTGCGCAAAAGGCAGCAAAAGAACAAGTGATCGTAGACATAAATATAGTGTGAGGAACACTACACTTAACCTGTTGCACACTCTCTAGAACAGGGGTGACCAAACTGTTCCAGAAAGGGCCTCTGATAGTATTCGGAGTTGGTATGTCGTCTTATCTTGTCCCTCCATAATCCCTTATTGTCGCCAAGCCTGTGATCGTGTCTTCTAGTCAGAGCCACCTCCAGTATATTGTAGTGACAGTAGTCCACGTATTGTCGTCAGTAAGATTTCTTTAGTTAGGATTCCTTCCCTCCTGAGTTGAACTGTGTATTTTGTATCACCATTTTTTGTGGCCCTCTTTTTGTTGGAAACCCTTTGTTACATTGAGCTCTCATCCATGCATTTGGCTCAGCCTCTATGAGTGACGTTCACTGAAAACTGGCGGATATGTTGCAGTGCATTTTATGACTGGTCGAAGGACAGTACCCAACAATGGTGGACCTTTAATAATGAACATATTGAAGAGAAATCACTGACCAAATTTTATTTATACCGTGGGCTACATTCGTCCTGTGAGCCTTAACTTTATTACGCCTAACAGCAAGAGTGCAAAATTCATTCTTTCATGCGTGGCATAAAGGTGTTTGTGCTTGGGCAGCCACCTTTGAAACTTTCATTAGATTCCTTCCATGATTCAGTGAATGCTGCATAAATACTTGCGAGGAGCAACACACTGTATAAGCATTGTGTGTTTTTACAGTGATAAATAACTCGGAGCTGCCACCGCAGAGGTCTCATTGGCATTGAATATGTGGCAGCTGCTGGAGAAACATAAGCGACTGCATGTAATGCATTTAATATGTCACTGACTAACCTTACCAGGGGGGCGCCGCCTGAAAGAAAAGCAACATCAACATCCTTTTGACCTATTGCCATGAAATATTTACCACAATGTTTCCCCGCGTCAATATTACACAACAAGCCAGCTGGGGGAGAGAGGAGTGTAACTCAAGCTCACATAAGTGACTGGCTGCTGGAGGCTTCACTGGTAGCAGAAACCTATGTCATTTCTAAATGTCACTTGCTGCCTTTTTAATAACTACATCCAGGGATATATCGTTGCTACCTCATGGGGCCACTTAGAGGCTAAGGGCGGGATGAAGCATGCTTTATCTTTATTTCCTGTTATTTGGAGAGGGGACTCCACTGTTTCCAATGAGCCTGCAAAGGTCTGGAGCCTTTCCAAGGGGAAATATGACAAACGTGTCAATATGACAAGCCCACTTGCTCTAATTAAATCCAAAGAGCTCGACCTAGACTTAGCCACAAATACTTTTGAGGGGAAAAGGGCCTCACAATCTGCTTTGATTGGTAGCCAAGGGAAAGGAAATTGCCAAAGGTAACTGCAGCTTTGCTCTGAAAGTGGCATTTTGACCTCTTGCACTGACCTCAATCACTGGGTCCTGCTGAGTACCGAAATCCCCTCAACTTCTGGCAGTGTCTCCTCTGTTGCCACGGTGAGTGCCTCATTTGGAAGAGCTATACACCAAGTTACTGAGAGAAGGCCAGGGACCTCATATCTGAGGATTTGGCCTTCTGACCTCTGCTTCCTGCTTCCCACCAAACTGTATCGATCGGAGAAGAGAATACACCAAACTCTTTTGTCCACTTTCAAGCACTGCATCTGTTATGGAGCGACATCATTTTATAAGTCAGCATTTTGGAGTCACTGGCGGATGAAGCCGATTACCCCTCATTTAGGCAAAGAGCAAGGGACCAGTGATGCTGCAATAAAACGGCCACCGACCATGAGCGGCCAGTTTCTATTAAAGGTATGTGATGTGTGGTTATATGCTGAATGCTGCCTTTCATCACAGATCACCAAAACTTTTAACATTCAAGCTGAGATGCTTGAATGAAGAAGTTTGCATCTCTCAACGATGTGACAAAAATACCTGTTTAAAAGCTTTAACACATTTAATTTAAAACTTGTAAAAGCATGGCCACTGGTTCAGCACCAGTCAGCCGGTTAGCACAACGCACACTTAGCAACACTAGCCAGTATGAGCACAATGGGCAGATGGCTAAGCAAATGCCCAGCAAAATTATTAATTCATCTGGGCTACATGTCCTGTCTTTGCCAGTGGTTGAACACAGCAACTTCTGCTGACTGCTGCTGGGTGCTATCGAGACATATATCTTCACTGATGCCAGAGCTTCACCAGACAGATTACTCTCACTTCGAATTAAATGTTTTTCTGTTGTTCTTTTGGCAGATTAGTTTCAGCATTGTGCCTGCAAGGTTTTTGTATTCCTGATACATTAAAAAAAAAGAGTGTTTGTTTAAATTACAGTGATTTCGTGTTTCATTTTTTCCACATCCTGTCCTCAGTAGCACTTCTCAGAGTTACATTTTAATTACAAATTGATAGCAAATCTGTACTGGTGACCGCCTGTCGGAAGTGTAACAGCCGAGGAAATCTGGTTCTCCCTCTGCTCCAATGGAGGCTTACATATCAAACGTGATGCCCTACAATCACCTTCACCTATTGGATAACATGGTAGTATGTGTCCAACCTATAAGCTAAGTAGCATAAGTGAAGAACGATTCCAATTTTGGAGGTTTTCCACTATTTGGGATATAACAGGCAATTGTTGGATTCATCGAGAGAGGGAATGTAGTCGATAAGTCTTGGTGAAACAGCAAAGATCAGTCAGTCAGATCCTCATAAAATCATTGTACTGCTATCATAATGATGAAAATTAAGTTAAACTGCAAGACAGTGGAGAAAGACTAGTGACCAAAAACGAAAAATAAATCCCATATGTTCAGCTAATGTTCTCTGCATTCTACACAGAAGAAGTGTATTCACCCACAGCACAACGCCAGCCAGCACAGGGCAGCTACACTCTATCTCATCTATCTCATCTGCCATGGATTTGCTCCTAACATGGATTCCATTCCCGGACAGAGTAAGATGAGCTACCGCTTCAATTTCACTCTGCTGGATGCCGATGCCATCAAACAAGCTGCCGCAGAACAAGATGTTCTCTTGCATAAGAGATGTCCATACTAATGTTGTTCTGACATACTGTGGTAATGTTGTGTCTCAAACTACAATATGCGTCTTCTCCCACCCTCACGGCATTTGTGATAGTTCCTCAGCTCTCAAATATTTGAAAACAGCTTCTGCTCTCTTGCACCAGGTGTTTCGGAGTGCCTCGGTGTTGAAGTGTGAAAATCTGTGTCGTAAATAAAGCTAAAAGGATTTAGCCAAAAATATTTTCCCTGTTCCGTTTATCTTGAATTCCACCAATATTAACTGAAATGATGACTTAAATGTGGAACGTCACAGCCACATTGTGTTAATCTATTGAAAACTGACCATTGCAGTATGGAAAATACATTTGATTTCATACCGATTGTGTATTTATTGATGCGTTTTGACCTTTTCTGTGTAATGCAGCGTAATAACTATGTCATTTTGCAAATGTGGGCAACAGCCCAGGTGGAGTTGGGCAGCCAGTAAGGTGTGTGCTTGTACCTCAGTGAGGCACGAGAGAGGGTGTGGTGGAGTGTTCCAGACCAAGACAAGCCCCAGCATCAGAGATAAAAGGTCAGCAGTCGAGTGATATTGCAGTGGAAGAAAGACGAGCCATGTTTGCCATAGCAGTGAGGTAGATTGTTCTTGAAGGCACTGGGCCATGACATCATGATGGGCCCGTGGTTTGAATAACAGAGAACATCATTGGTCAACACATTCTCACTCCCACAGAGAGTCACATTTCCAGTTGGGCTTCTACATCACAGAGCGACAGAAAGTCAGCGTTGGATTAAGCTTTACATAGAAGCAAGGATACAATGAAAATTCTTATTGATGGTACTGGTACAGCAGGTGTCGTATTAAACTCACCAGGGCTCAAGAAAACAGCCAAGGTGTGTGCCTGTCTTTCTTGGAATTATTTGGAAAAGATGTTGTGAAACCTTCCAGCGGTGTGAGAATAAGGGTCAGCTGAGCTTCAGAGGCCTACAGTTATCTCAGCATGTCTGTGTAAAGGGTCAAGTCCACATGCTTTAGATGCAGTTAAAGATGTCAGTAGTGGAATGTGTGTGTCCAGTCCTTATAGTACGTGGATACAGTTTGACCTTCTGGGAAGATTTGTCCCCAAAAAAACAATGTTGTCAATTCCTAGTTGTCAATTCTTATTGACAACTGCATTTAGCTTCTTAGCACAGCTAGTGAGAGGCTATTTCTCTTTCTTTTGACTAGGAATTCTTCCGCACTAACTGAGCCCTGTGTGAATCTCCTCATTTATAACCGCCCAGCAAAATACAATACACAACCACCTTAATAAGCTTTACTGGTCTGGACTCAGTCGATCTATAATAGCAATAAATGCATTTTATGTCAACTTGTATAGCAACTTTGCTATTTCCATGTTGCAGCAGTGCTTTAAAAGGAGGAGAAAGAAGGAAAAAAAAACTTCCCGACTAAAATGTCCTGCAATAAATGTATCCCATCTTTTAGTTTGGCAGTTTCCTCAATGTTTTTTTCTAGTAATTTATTTTTTAGTATTTTCTATTCACTGACTTGAAAGTTTGTCTCTTATTTTGGCAAATGTTGTGTCGTGTTGTAAGGCCCGGGTGATATGGCCTCACACTTCATACATTTTTTAAAAATTCTATTATCACCTATTTTAATTAAAAAAAACACACAAACATATACTAAATTAATAGAAAAAAAATAATTTTGGGAGGAATGTATAGATACTCAATCATACAGTGCATTAAAAACAGCCTAGTTTTAAACGCCTTTAAAAATAACTAAACATGTTATTGCAGCTGTGAAACGATTTAGTCATCAATATCTACTCCTTC
Source organism: Synchiropus splendidus (assembly GCF_027744825.2). Lineage (NCBI taxonomy): Eukaryota > Metazoa > Chordata > Actinopteri > Syngnathiformes > Callionymidae > Synchiropus > Synchiropus splendidus. Next base: position 19,157,695 of record NC_071336.1, read on the forward strand.
AAATTTCACCGTTCACCTGACACATTGGTTTGTATTGAAATCTGTAGGTTACCTATTGTAACCATTGTTCTCCGAAGTGTGCGAGGGCTCACTGTAGGAGAACATCATCACATGGTCCTGATGTGATAAGCTTTTCTGTGTGTTTGAGAGAGGGAGCTCAGTCTGTGTCTCGTTGTTAGCACTAGCCATGTTGCCACTGTGACACTATGAAGAAAACAGGAGAGTGGCAGGAATAACTATTCGAGCTCTGGTGCGCCGTAATCCACTTCAGTCTTGGGGATGTTGGACTCAGATATCAATGAATTGCAATTCTCCATAAGAATCTCAGAAGGTCTCGGTTTTTAAAACAAAAAACTTACATATAGGTCCCTGGATCATGAGTCAGGCTTGGGCAATCTCAGCATCAGTTGAGCCTTGTTGAGTAGAAATGTTGTTTCTATGTATGTATTTAGTGTCTGAGCCAGACGCTGCTGATGGACACATCTTATTTCTAACGTTGTGCTCTGGTTCATATGTCTCATTGACAGTAAATTTGTCGATCCTGGCTGGCGGCGTTAAAAACATCACACGTTTTCTTTTCCTGCTCTGATATTTGCAATGAAGCCGTGGGAGTGATATAAAATCCCTCTCATCCTTTTCACCCCAGTTAAAATGGAAACCAGACGGGGACGTAGGGGGCTGGGGTGGGTTGTAAGCGTGGCGGCCACAGCAGCTTCCATCACTTACCCACCACTCATGCATGATTGAAAGAGCTCAGCGAGCGAAGACGGCTGCATCATTTATACTTGACTCCTTCGGAAATCCAGGCACGAGCCGAAGATATAGTTAATATTGACAGTGGACAAAAATTAAAAATCCTGCTCCTAAAAAGTGAGAAGCTCATTCCCTCTGGGGGAGGGAAGTCAAGATTTTTTTTTTTTTTTTCCCACTTCTGAGCCGTTCTTGGAGATGGATTCCACTAAATTGTTATAGTCTCCCAAGAAACATAAAGGGTGAGCATCCAGGGATTTGGAGCCGCTATTAGGGAGACAAAATGATCCATCAAAGTAGCTGCAAGGGAAGAAGGCGAGAAATAGGGATGATGTGCAAGAAAGAGCTATTTCGGGAATGCCATGTGGTGAGTTTTTTTTTTTTTTTTTCCTGTTTCTATTCCCTCGCTTTCCTTTCTGTCGGACGGCAACACTGGTGGTGAGCTAATCTGCGTTTTCCGGCCCCATGTGTGCAACATACATTTGGTCTTCATCAAACTTGCATTCAGTTGGAATCCATTAGCTTAGCCCATCAGACCGCCGACACCAACAGCAGCAGCTGGGTGAGCTTCATCCCGCCTCCACTTGGGCTTCACAGATGGACGACTGCAGAGAAACTGGCTTTTTCGCTCCTCATCCCGACCATATCAACAGCTTTAGGTGAAAGCTGAAGAATTCTGCTCATCAATCAGAGCCCTGGGGCGGAAGATGTCTTGCATCTGCATTAGATGCCTGGCCAGTGTTGGGAGAAATAGAGTTGAGGGAGTGGTGGGAGGTGGAGGATGAGGGTCAGCACGCTGATTAATAGCTGAAAGCAACAGAGCACCACATTCTTCATCTCCCCCACTTCCATCAACCTTGAAGTGAAGAGACATATATTCGGCCAATCACTGCTGCTGGATGCTTGGTCGCTGGGAGAATCAAAAACATGCTTTGAAGGCTGTTTGGTCTCAGTCCTGATGGGAAGCTTGAAGATGTCACTCACTTTTTTTTTTTTTTTTTTTTGTGGCATTGTGCTACTGTACGAGACACTTGGCTATCTTCGCTTCCAAACTTGTATTTATTTATTTTCTTTTCCAGAGGGACGAGGAAACCACTGCGGTCTCAGTGTTTTCCAACCTTTCCTCACCCTCCCTCAATCCATCACAACCAGACTCAACATGAGAAAGAGAAGCAACTACAACAAAGTCTTATCTCTTGAGAACGAGAGTCATGAATCAATACTGAGATTTCCTGTTTCAAGTGTGCTATCTCACACGGAAAAAGGGTATAAAAGGAATCCAGGATGTGACTTAAGCTGAACCTTGATGCATTAACCAGTATTTCCTTATTAAATCAAATAAGAATAGGTGGAGGGAAATGAATACAATGAGGAGAGAAAAAAAAAACGGACTGGAAAGAAATCAAAAGTCAGGAAAAAAAGAGCCTCTGCACATTTGAAGTTGCTCAGTTTTCAAGATATTGGTGCTTTTATTTGTTTGCTGCTCCAAAATTTTGTGTGAGAATCTTCATGGGACTTACACAAAACCTACGCTGGTCATGTTATGGCTTATGGCTGTACGCCGTCTTTCTGGCAACATGTAAAACAAGAAACTTTTGATGAAGATATCGGTACATACTCGGGCTCAGATCCACTCGGTTAATGGATCAAAACACACGTCTGCTCCGATTCTTCAGCAAAGCTGGCACGATTTTGCACGTCAATAATTGCCAGTACAAAGGAGGAAAAAAAAACATTACATTCAAGGTTTGGTCAGTTTACTGAGCCTCCTTTACAGAGGCAAAACCATTTATTACTCTTGAGATTAGGGAGGGGAGCAGCGACATCTGAACTGAGCAGCATGACGCCCTCTTGAAGGACAAGACAAGGAACGAGTTCCCTGACACTTCTGCTGGCAAACCCACATGATTTTAGGACGTGTTTAACCCCCGTGTGCTTGGTGTTGTCTCACCACTGGAACATTCTCATGAGACTAGTGAGAAAGCTGCCAAAAGGACTTTGATAAAATGACCAGTAAAATCTTGGCAGGTGAAAAAAATGAAGGGGTCAATTTACCTGAAAAAACCTTCCAGTGTTATTACCAAACAATTATCATGGGAATTAGAATGAATGATCCACACATCTTCATTTTATTCTGGCAAAGGCACCTCTGTTCAATGTTTAGGGTTTGGATTAGATCGTTGGAGCCTTTAAAGACGGAAGCCCAAAGACATGCATAAAACATTAAAGGAGCCGAAGTGAAATGTGCTTCTGTATAATTTACATTTCATTGTCATACACTTATCCAAGAGGGGTAATTAAAATGTCAAGCAATAGAAAACACTGCTGTGGGATTCAGAACATCCCTGACAGCATTTCGGCTTTGACCTCAGGTCCCTCCCTGAGAAGCTTCAAGACTCCGAAAACAGCCCTTCAGCGATTCAGTACTAAACTTTCCCATCTATTTTTTACACCACGCACCTACTATAGTGGCTTATCGTCACAGCTTCAGCAGGGCGAATTATCTGTGATTGATTGCTGCGGCCTACATTTCCAAGGACTCAGCAGAAGGATGGCAGAGGGGACAGGTATGTTTAGCTGACCTCCCATACTGTTGATTAATGCTCTGTGTACTGCTGATTTGTACCATTCTGTCAGATAGTATAGCAGGACCCTGGGCGTGCTCCGGCTTCCGTCTGTGGCAGAGGTTTCTAGGCGCTTCACGCTAATGTGGAAGGAGTGTGAGCAAGTTAAAAGATACGTTTGAGGTCAAGGTGCTTGTCACTTCTTGTTGAACCCCAGCATAAAAGCGGCCAAAATTTAAAACATTACCAAAGTTGTTGGCCAACAAAGTCAGACAGAAAAGGAAATGCGACATGAATGTGCCATTTAATTCTTCAGTGAATTGCTGTTTCTCTTGAAGGCTAAGTTGGAGGATCCAAATCCGTCCAATGTCAAATTGTTTATATTGTTTCCAACACAAGCACGGGTGAAGAACAAGATTTCAATTCCCTTGAAGTGCATGCCAATTCATGATCCTTTGACAGTTTAAGATTTGTATCATGATAAAAATCAAACACTGTGAGTCGTTTTTCACTGTGGAGATCAATTTTGTGCTCACTATAAATTACCATATAACTTTATTCCAACGTCACTGGAACACATCACAGACTAAACCATTATCTTCTAGAGCAGATCTGGGCAAAGTGTGGCCCTTTATGTTGCCATCCTGGAGTTAGAGTAAAATTATAAAACTGACATTGTTGTTGTCTCTGACATTTGTGTCTTGTGCTTTGTTTTTTGTTCATTATGATCCAACTGACACATAACTTGTTTGATTGTTGTTCTTAATTGTCAGTATTTCTTGTCCCTTAAAATACATCAGAATTGAAAATATATTTTGAAATGTACGAGACACATCGAGCATCTTTAAATGGATTGTGGTTTAAATTAAGCACAACAAGCCACCATTTTCTGTGCATTTTTAAAGCATACTTTCATCATCACTTGTCATCACTTGATTTTTATTTTCAATTTCCTCTTACCCTCCTTACTTTGGTTTGACGGCCCCTCTCAACAGTCACAATATATATGTGATTATATATATATATATATATATATATATATATATATATATATATATAGAGAGAGAGAGAGAGAGAGAGAGAGAGAGAGAGACAGAGAGAGAGAGAGAGACAGAGAGAGAGAGAATTTCAGCGCAATGTCCTGAGGATTAGTCAGGATTAGACAACATTGCCTGCCATATTTGGTACCTGGCCATGGAGCACTATCCTCCATGATTCATGAAACCAGCAACCTAGAGACAGGGATGTTGAAAGTTACAAAAAAGTTATGTCAACTCAGTATGACGTGGTTGACATTCTAACTCGAGCATGATTGATTCTGCTCTGCTCTTCATAAACTTTCGTATTTGCATGGTTGTTAGGAAACGTTTTTACTACCACTTATACTTGTGTCATGATATAAGGACGATTCATGTCCCAACAGTGGTGTTGGCAAATTACCGTGTACAAGGAGGAACAGCTGAATCTGTTACGGTTTTGTGTTGGATCCAGTGTTTCTTTACACGGTGACAGTGGTGTTTCCACTTGACTACTTTTGATATTGGGGTCAAAAGTAAGTTAACACAATCCACAGACACAAAAAGTGCAGTTGAAGATAATTTTATATTTGAAAAATAGATGTCTATGTGAAAAAAAAAGCTTTTATGTGTAAGACTGCGCTTCATTTTACATTTTTTTTATTTTTTTTTTATTAATTTGTGAATTTATTTATTTTATGATTTTTGGGATACAGGCCTGGCAAGTGTAGATTATTTTTAATCTTTGTCACACAGATTCTCTTGAAACCACAGAGGAAAGGAACAGATGATTTCTGGGTTAGAGAAAGCTTTACTTTTCTAAAGAATTCCAAACATCCAAGAAAGCAAATAATTTTTTGCAGCCACGCGTATTCTAGCTCTGCGGTTCTCAAATGGGTGTACTTGAAAACACGGTATAACAGGAAAAAATATAGATGTAATAGACTAAATATGATGCATATGATTATACTATTATTATTATTATTTTTTTTTTTTTTTTTTTTATTATTATTCAGTGTGTTGATGTCACCAGCTTGATCCAAAATCTAAGTCTCTCTCATACCACGGTGGTTTGATCTAATCAGGCATGTTCCAGATCACCTGTCAGTTCAGAGAAATCTGTATTTGACATGGCTCTATTCTTTACGTCCTTTCATTTCTATCTGTTTGTATTCGGTGGGCTATTAATAATAATCCCAAGATTGTACGCGCAGGAGTACAAAAGGTTGAGAACCACTGCCCAAGCTTTTTTTAATGTACACAGTGATGTTTTTGAGAAAGGCTCTGACACGCTCATCTTCATGTTGCTGACTATCTGCTTCCTGACAAAGGCTCCGTCACTTTAATGTGATTTCAATTTGCAAACAAATACACAACCAGAGGGCTGCCCCATGCTCTACCAAACGGCTTGAGTGTTTGTGGATGCAGCCTTGAAACGTGCGGACATGCGGAGAGTCGGAGCGGCGAGAAGTGAGGAGGAGGACAGATCTGTGTTGTCTCTCCCCAGGCTAAGAGTTGTTGTTTGACACGGTACAGCTCAACTTTGTTTACTGTTTCTAAGATTGTCTATTTAGTTTCCTGTTTGCACCGCTGCGGGGCTAAACACGTGTTTGGGTTGCAAAGCTTGGTGTGATGCTGGTCCCTCGGTTCACAGTTGATGGTTTTCAGTGATGGACAGGTTTCCCTCTGGCCATGGAACCTTGCCTTTTCTTTCCAGTATTACTGAGACGTTCAGCATCAAGAAGGGGTGGAAACTGTTGGGAGTTGTAAGAAATATTGTCTTTACCCTTTTGTCAACTGCAGTGTTTATATTCCTTTGATAGAATTTCACTGAAATAAAAAAGTGAAGTTTTCCATAGCACACGTGTATAATGTAAACACTCTTTTACCTTCGTCACATGATTACTAAGATCACACTTTCTAGTTGTGTATTTAATTCTCACCTGGACAGACTGAGTTGTTTTCACCTTTATATTCAATTTTCACCCCATTAACCGCCTTTCATTTCTCAGTTTTCACTACAAGCTGAGGACAGAAATCCAACAGCACATTGAATATAACCTTGGAAAATGTGTATGGACACGCCGCGTCATTAAGGCGTGAATTAAAATGTTAAATGGCAAAAGGATGAATAAATATGTGCCGTTGAAAGTGTGTAGCTTGGGAGCTTGTAAGCCTTTCTGTCCATCTGGCGCATCAAGAAGGGTCACTTGTGTGGGCATATCTGGCTATTGCTGATATGTAATGCCAGAAATAAATAGCCACGGAGAATGACAAATTAACCACCAAGATAGGATGAAATGGCAACGGAGGCCCAGGTATGAGGCGCCATCCATCCAAGTCCGAGGGTGATCCATCAGAGCGCACCGGGGTCCGGAAAAGGGCAACACCAGAGATGTAGCAGGATACCACACCGTGTACGCCAGATGTTAAACGCTATTCTTGGGATGGATCATCCGGCATTGGGTGTGTGACTCTGCGTGGGTGTATGATAAAGAGAGTCGCAAATGATATGGGAACTCTAGGACGGCCGTGCATGTGAATTAGGTTGTGGGCGAGTTGTGAAAAGATCCAACTGACTGTGTTTCAGCAACAGTATTTTGTGTGGGAAATTTAAGCATACTAAAAGGTAGATGCAAGACCTGTAGGTGTGTGGGGGTGTAATGGGTTCAGCCTCTACCTGCGTGAGTCGGAGCCATAATTGAAATAAGATGATTCTCTGCTGGTCTGAGTGAATGCGTTTAAGAGTAACCGGTTACAGACTAAATAGTAAATATCTCTGAAGGCGATGTGCAAGTGATTGGTCCGTCTGACAGAGCGCAGAATTTCATGCACGATCACACCACCGAGTGATAAAATCTCGGTTTTGTATTCTGATATTCAACGCCAACCCACTGCCCCCACTTTGATGACTGCCTCACAAACACAGACACTCTCTCATACTGCAACTATTTGCCTCACACACCATTGTAAAAGATGTGCTGGAATTTTCAATGCAGGCTTTGAAAAGACCGCACTGGCTGAGCGGACAGAAGGTCACGAAATCAGAGAGAAATGTCTCTTGAGAGGACTGTTTGTGGAATATCATTCAAAATCTCCATCTTTCTTTTTTTTTTTTCTATTTCTGTGCGTCTGCCGGAGAGAAAAAGGTTGACTGCTGGAACGCACGGCCAAAAAGACACATGCACTTTATACGCTTACAGCTGCTGCTTTGGGAGCGGTGCATTTAAAATAAAAGAAAAATGAAATGCACAATCACAACCAGCCTCGGGGCCAACGCTTCAGGCTGCCTATGCATTATTTCTTAGAACATGGCTGTCACTTGCATTGCATGTCTCATCGCATGATGTGGAGAGGACATGCAACAATAATGGCAACACACTCCCAGATTATTTACCTCCTTGAGTTCCAAGTTTAGAGGCAGCAAGTGGAAGAAAATAAGAAAGAATCTCTTGACTGCCTTTGCAATCTTTGCACAAGTTAATGGCGCCTCCAGATTGCCAAGGGCTGATGAATTGATTCGGCCCATCAGGATAGGAGCGTTATTCACTTTGCAGCACTAGCGCCCCCATGTTGCTGTCGAAGAGCAGATGGCAGTGAGTGATGTATTTTGTCAGAACAGTAAATATTGGCAGGTGCCGCCTTGTTTGCCTCTCGCGGGCGACAGAGAGGGAGAGCTATGTCAGTGGCTGCGTCCAGTGGGTGCAGCGCTACAAAGGAGAAGCCTGTTTTGGCTCATACAGAGCAGGTGAGGACGTGGGGCAGATTCAGGCCACGTCTGGGAGCTGTGTCCACGCAGCGGAATCATGGGACGGTGGCGGGGCGAACAAGCCTTCATTTTGCCTCCAGTCTCAACGTTGTTTTTTGCAAAAGCCTTGACACCAATTCCACTGCAAGCGACGGAGCAATTTCAAATTGATGGCTCTATTAAAGCCCCACCCAAAGTCATTAGAATCCATTTCACAGATGCTGTGAGAGTTTGGCCCAAAGAGTAAATAATGAGGAAAAATGTTTTAGTGTTTTTTTTTTTTTTCATAACATAAATATCACTGATAATTAAGAGAAAAAGATGAGGAATGGACTAGAGAAAAATGTGTTTTGTGTCCTTGTCACCACATTGCCAATTACCACAATGTGATGAGTGAAAATACGCTCCAGGGGTGGCCAACCAGTCTGAGGCTAAGAGCCACATTGTTTTACAGTGTTGCTGTAAAGAGCCACATCCTACAAACATGTACACCGAAACAGCTGGCCTCATGACTTAGAGGCAGTATAGCGATTAAAGCACATTCCTGTGTGTCTCAAGGTTGCTGGTTCAGGTCCGGCGTATGTCTCCTGTACATGTATTTTTTAAATGCATACATTTTTCCGTGATCCTCATCAAGCGGAGTAGACAGAAATGTGTGCGGCATTTATTTTATTTATTTATTTTTTTTTACGTGGCTTACGCCACCAATAACATCAACCCGGTCTGTGTGTGTGTGAGCAACGCTGCCAACTGTAGCGTCTCAAATTCACTCCACTGAATTATACAAACTTCACACAGACTTCGGCGCACGTACGGTGAGGTTTATTGTTTATGTTAAGTTAAACGCAATTATTATTATTTCTTATTTCCGGTATAAACGGTCATCTTAATAGCAACTTGACCAAAATCGCAGCCAGTTTGGTGAAGAGCCGCGTGAAACTGGGGAAAGAGCCGCGTACAGCTCGGGAGCTGCGGGTTGGCCGGGCCTGTACTGATGGCTTCATTGTTCCAGGCTATATAGTCAGGGAAGAGAAAAGTTGATCATCAAGGTAACGTTTTCCGCAGCCTGGAGTTTTGAGTTGTGTATTCCATTGGAGATTTCTGGTTTGAAGGATGAACTACTTGATCTGTGCACGAACATATTGTGAATTGTGACACCACTGACTTAACAGATTTTTTTAAAATCTTCATGCCTGCTGCCTATTTCAAAAAGAAGGTGACGACATGGAATATTCTTTCATTTTCTGAAGTGTTGGTTGGCCTAACAACGCATGTTATAGGATCCAGCTTTAAGTGAAAACACAACCAGTTGGCGAATTGATGAAACTCCAACGATCGAGCGTCACATGAACTGGGCAGGTCACAATCAGCGCGGCAACTAACGATTACTGGCATCAATTATTCATATACAATGACTTTTTTTCCGCAATTTCATCAACTATTTTCTGAGGAATCAGATGAGTAATCAATGCCTGAATGAATTGGAGAAATGCTGCATCAAGCGCTGCACCACAAGGTTTGTCTTCTAAATATTAACAAGATGAAGTTTCTGAAGGACGCCGTCAATGCTGCCAGCTGAAATGCAGATGCAGGACTGTTGGTACTGAAACGAAGGTCTCATGAATATTTTCAAGAGGGAAGAACTAGGAAGGTCTGAAGCAGAAAGATACTTGTAACAAGAAGAAAGTGTGAAATGCTTATCGTTGGATAAGGGAAAAAATCCTCAGAAAGGAGCTTTTTCTTTTGTTTAGTTTTTTGGAAAACGATTTTGTGGTGCTCTTTGGTATTTATTTGAATTGGGTGTGGGTTCAGCCAGAAGGGCCAGCGAGAGGACAAAGTGTGGGTGATCTCATGAGCTTATGGTGCATAACAATTGTCAAAAAGACTTCCCTGACCTCTAGTTTTCTCGCTCAACATTATTCTGTAGTGAGCAAGTATCAACCCACACGGACTCCGAGTTACTTTGGTATCTATTGTCATCAAGGCATACCATAAAATGACTTGTTGAGCAGTGCAAGTTCCAGTTCTGACAGGAACCATCAGCATCATCTGAGTTAAAACCTATTCATTTTTAAATGAATCTAAACTTCAGTTGGATAAACTTCATAACCAACGCAAAAAAAAAAAAAAAAGTTTTCAGTGTATTTACTTCACACTGCAAGAGCCCTCTGATCTCAAGCACTGATCAATAAAACTCAAAAACATGATACATTTTGCAACATTTAAATTGTTGAACAGGGTCGTGAAGGACAGTAGCTGCATAAGAGCGAGGCGGGTGATAACTAAAACACGTTGCCAGTCCTGCACATGGCATGGACGATGTGTGTCAGAAAAGTTCCAGGACAGGTGCCATTAAAAAGTTACTTCAAACCCAAACTACCAACTAAGAGGCTTCCCCTTCACAGTAACCCCCCTATATAGAGAGCCAGGAGTGGAAGGCCCTCAACTACCAGGACTGAGGGCAGCGTTGAGCGTGTCACGGAGGTGGTGTTGTCTGTTGGGCTGATGGTGAATGATCTGGGTATGAATCGGCACAGCGTCTGGGTCGTCTTCCACTTCCACACATTCTTCTTTAAACCTTTTGCTGCAATTGCTAATCCCACTGCTTTTGAGTTTTCCCCAACCACACAACCATCCAAATCAATAATGACACCACTTACATTCAGCATCTTCTTCAGGGTAACCAAACTGGTGAACTGGAGCCTCCTTTATAGGTGCTGTGTATAGACAAAAGAAGACTTATGCCACCCTTTAGCTAGGTTTGGTATTGATAATACAAGATCAACAGATACAATTGGGCTTTGGGTGTTCACCTCCAGTGAAGGTCTGACCCAATCGCCAGTTCGAGTTCCAGTCGGGCAACTGAACTTTTGTCGTGAGGTAGCACCCAAGGGATTGTTCTAACCATAGCAATGTTTGCTCTGTTGCACTCCGTAGTTCTTATATCTTTACTTTGGACAAGGGATAGTGACCAAGACACAGACGTTGACAGCGCACACCTCATGTACACCAGCAAAGACGTGTACGATAGTGAGTGCATGCACTGTGCCGCTGGCACTGATGTAACTCCTGAAACATTTTTTTTGTTTCACTAAAGTCAGTCAAGACACAATACTTGGCCTCCAAGCCTTTGAGTCCCTTGCAAGGGTCTAACTGAAATGTATGGTCAACTTGACATTGTGTGACATTCCTTCTAGTTCCATGACGACTTTGAGGATTCACTGAGGGTGTTCCCCTGACTGTATACAGGGACCATGGGAGCGGAGTAAAGCTCTTCCTCACGTGTGACAGCTTAAAGATTGGTGGTGATTTTAAGTGGAAACAGGGACATGCATTACTAGCTGTTGTGAATTGAGCTATTGTACCATTATGCACATGTTCTCATCTCTGACTTGCAACTTAATCTATCAGAGCGGATGTAAACACACTCTTAATCCTGCCGTCTTCATCAGAAGGATGTGGCGCCACAGTGACTCGCAGGTGCTTAAGAGTCAGTGACTTTACATATGGAGTATTAATCTGCTTGCATTAAGTCAGATACGTGCAGATGACCTGCAGATATTTCTCCTGTAAACATGGGTGTGTTTTTTTTTTCTCTTTTGTTTATTAACAATGTTTCATTTACAAACAAGGGACTGAACATACTGTACATACAAACAGAACAAGGTTGGCATCTCATCAAACCTTTAATAGGAATATTCCAATAAATATATAGGTAATGTAAAGAATACACAAGAGAGAAAAAACAGGCAGGGAATATCCCATTTCTCTGAATAATTTTTGAATTATATTCACCGTATGCACACATTTCTTGTTGTCAATAACTTTTATAGATTCATGGTGATTGACAAATTCAGTTTCAAACATAGAAAGAAGGGACGGCTTTTTGGAAAATTTAACTCAATGCATATGGAATTTCCCTGTTTTTTTCTCCTCATAATATAATAATACATATTCGGGTTCCAAATTAATTAGAATGTTGGATGGCAGGGTGATATAATTTTTCAGTTTTTTTCCAAAAAAAACATGGAAAAACTAACATTCAGAAAGCAGGTGAGTAATTGTTTCTTCTTCAGCATGACAAAATACACATTTGACATCAGTATGACTGAATCTTGATAAAGAAATATGTGTGGGTGGGGTAAATGTTCTCCTTAGATTTTATCAGAGACAGCAAATTTATGTGCCAAGTTGTTTTCCAATGAATATTTGTGAAAGAGGAGGACCATACAAATTTTCCCCTATGCGTGATTTTCCTTTTCCTGTATATGTAATATGTTTGTTGTTCTATATTGTTTTGTTTGTTATGGTGAGCTGGGGGTGAATGGATCATTTCCTGGAGCGCTCTCTCTCTCTCATCATTTTGAAATTCCAAGTCTCCTCTGTTCGGGACTGTCGCTCAACAGAATGTTCTGTACCACAGTACGTCACTTTACTGGCGGCCATAAGCGTGACTATCAATAGCGATTTGCAAAAGCCACTTTTGAAAGCTCATGAAGTCATTTGCCTGACTGGCAGGATTGTGCGGAGGAACTGTGTTTTGAGACATTTTAATATGCCTGGTTAGTTCCCGGCCCACGTGCTTAAATGCTACTTGGTCTCTCCGCTGATGTAACACACCACACACTTTCATTATTTAGCTGCATAAATGCAAAGGCTCTGAGACAGGGATCGCAGTGGGCAAGGTAAAATTGAGGTGAGGAGGAAAAAGGTTAGCCATTCTTTTAGTGTCCCCTTCCTAATTGTATTACCTTGGGAAAAAATGGAGCAAAACTGGCGCATTATAGAGGGTTTAAAAAGCTTGCTATCTCTAATACTGCATTTTCCCTCTGACAAAGGCGGCGGAATAAGGCCTTTGTCAGCAGTTAGGGCATCTGTCTACTTTTCATCCCTCTCGCCTTGAGATAAAAGAATCAGCAAAGTAGCGTAATGATTTTAAATGGGATCTTTATTAACCAAATTACTGTCTCACTGATAATTACTCCCTCAATGTCATGTAACTAAGTTCAACACTGGCACTGAATTAATGCTGAGCTTTAACAGCGATGATGAGCCAACACCAGGGTGGTTTTTTCCGTCAGCCCTTTGATGGCGATGATAATGTAGATTCCACACATGCCGGGCTCTCCGTTTAGGAGACGTGGGCCGGAGACATTCCTCTCGGAGGAAGAGCAGTCGCCTCTCCAGCGCGAGCGATTCAATAGCCTGCGTTGAGCCTGTGTTTGTTGTGTGCGCATCACTACATTATTGAACGCAGGCATCCATCTATGACACCTTTGTGTTGCGCAGGCAGAGAGGAGCCTGGCTTCTTTTTAATTAGCGGCCCAGTGGACTTGACCCAACCTCATCATTCCGGCTGAACTAAGGCTCACCGATTAATTGACTCCTCTGAGTTGTGATGGAACTTCATTTCCCAGCTCCACTCCAAGTACGTTTCGTCTGCACAAATATTGAGTCTTTAATAATGAGCAGGTAAAGTGTGAGTGGGCTTTGACGTGCCAAGGCAGGATGGCTGTTTTTGTCCCTGCTGGATTGAACTGGAATAAACATTTGGTGCCTTCAATTCTTCATATTTTATTTATTTGGGCCTGCAGCACGTGGTGGAAGCTTCTCGGGCCGCTTGATATTTATGTGGGCAACTGTACCGCATGCATTGTATTTGTGCTTGTGTTTAAAATTACAAGAATATCTTTTGCTTGCCTGGACCGAAATCTTCACGAGGAAACTAAATAAATCTGAGTTGTGGAGGCTTGTTACATTTTCAATGCTGGACAAGCTCACAGAGAGCGCAGACCTCCACCAAGCAGCTCATTCAGACCACTGTAGTGATTTTTCACCCAGTATTGATGTCCTTTATCTCATGGCTTATCAAGGGAGGTGAACCCAATTGCTAAAATGTTGCAAGTTCACAAAGGACTTGGGACAATGAGAGTAAATTGACAATTTATTAAATACAATAATACAACAGAACGGCAACTGAGGGCGTCGCAGCAAACGTGGAGTGAGGAAACACGAACGAGGGAAGGGAAAACCTGAAAACAGAAAACAGGCGATTACTGCTAAACCTGACTAAGGGGGAGAACAAAAGACGCACTCGGAGTTAAGGTGGAGTAAACAGAGAGCGCTCGGATGCGGATCAAAATCTCACGAACACGAGGAAATAAACCCATACAAAACAGAAAAGTGAGTAAAGTCAGTAACATTCACACGCACACAACAGCGGATCACAACAAGGGAAAACGAAGGAATGAGAGAAACTCAGGAGGTGGCTGAGAAAGTGGTCAAGCACACACGTAAACTTTTAGAAAACAGGGCAACGAGGAAAGCGAGGAATCGAAGGAGTATTTACCGTATGTTGAAAATCAACCATCTGGCCTCGCAAACTGGGGCTCCAGTGTATATATCCTGGATCGTTGATGAGGAAACCAAGCTCATTAAGCTGCAGAAAACAAAGGAAACAGAAACCAAACAGGGAACAACAAAATAAAAGCATGGGCAACACATGGAACATGACACTATATTTTTTTTTCCTGAAAAAATAAATAATTTTTTTTAGCTTATGAGAAAGCATTGGTGCTGTTGAAAAAAAGTCAGTTAATCACAATACTGCAATTAGCCATTAGTTGTAAATTTAGAATATAGTTGGGACTAGAGAGGCTTTACTTGTAAACATGCCTCAGAAAAAAGAGGGTTATTATCATTTAAAAATAGTGACTGGTCATCACCTGTGAAGGTAACTTGCTGAAAATGTCTTTCTTTGAAAACTTTCTCAATGTCATTCTCAGTCTGTATCCTTCACGCTAATATAGCATGTATTATGATGGGTACTTGATGTTGATTGATCTTTTGAAGCTCTGAGCCAGTTGTCAGACGGAAGACGATAATATAACAAGTTGTATATCATGTATTTCAACTGCTGATGTGTTTGAGATCACTCAGACAGAGTGATGGACTGAGATCGAAGGAGTTGAAGAGGAGAGTGTAGGAAGGTTGGAACGGATGGCGACTGTCAGGGGAGGCCTGTGATGGAGGGGTAGCAACTAGAGTGAAAGAGAAGCTCTGTAGGACAGCAGTGAGACCTGCTGTGATGTGTGGTACAGAGACAGTTGCTCTGACACAAAGACAGGAAGCAGAGCTGGAAGTGCCAGAGTTGAAGACGCTCAGGTTTTTAATAGGAGTGACCAGACAGGACAAGATTAGACAGCAGTTAATCAGAGGGACAGCTCATGCAGAAAGGCTTGGAGACAAAGACCAGACTCAGGTGGGTTAGACAGGTGGAGAGGAGAGACAGGGAATATGATGGACAAAGAGTGTTAGAAATGGAAGTACCAGGCAGAAGAAAGACAGGAAGACAACCTTTTGAGTTCATGGTCGTGATAAAGAAGGACATGAAGAAGAATGACTGGAACATGACAGACTCCAAAGTGCTGAACTGTTTTTGTTGGTTGATGTATTTATTTCAAGCAAGTGAATTCATTCTATAACAAAAACAAACAACAGCGTGAAATAAGTAACTATGAAATGTAGGTTTGAAATTAAACACTGTAAATGATCTCTGTTTACACCTGTGGGAATGCATTCGAAAGACTCACGTTACGTGTCAACCACACTAGTTTGAAAGAAATCACAGTTTTATTTGTGTTTTCTATGTGAGAGAAGCATCGTATTTGTGCTAGGAACACTGTATTTGCGGGTTCAGAGCTGCTGTGGAAGAACAGTTTATCATCGCAATAGGTGCACATAAAGTCTGCCAGGATTCTGGCAGTTTATTTTTTTGTTTACAATGGGGGTTTTCATTCAACAGAGTGGGGACTGTCACAGACATCTTGCCTGATGTGTTGCGTCGCACAAAGCTAGATATCAATCTGTGCTGTGGTGACGTGAGTCAAATACACATATCACTGTTTTATTCATCTATCCATTTATTTATTTATTTTTTGTACTGCCCCAAGCAATAGTTCAAATGACGTCAGCTGACAGATACTAGAATAAGCAGTAGTTTGTGATGCAGTTTACAGGACCCAGACAATCATTCGAAACACAACAATGATACTCAGTTCCTTGATAAACATTTCCCGAAAATGTCATTTAAATCCATTCGGGATTGTCCCAGGTTGTTTGGGCAGACAGTGAAATGCAGGTGAACGAGTGTCAACTTGGCTCACTTAAAAAAAAAAAAGTGACAGAAATGTTTCGAAGGTTCACCAATTCATGTTCTTAAAATAGAGGTTAATTTGAGCGTAAATTATTCACTGACATGTGAGTTTGCAGCTGTGATGGCGTCAGAGAGGTGATAATGAACCCCCAAGTTAGAAGTTTGTAGAATTGCAACAATTAAAAACCTCTAATAAATTTTATAGAGGATCGTAGGCAGCTTAAAACTACAGTTGTTGCTGTGGTACGTAAGTGCAAAAACAAACATAGCTTCATGGGTTGCCTCACAAAACGCAAAACTGTGCCTTGTTTTAACTCTCGATTTCACTTTGACCAGTCAGCCTTAAACAATGAGTCAAATCTTTACAGGACTCATTCACCACACTGCATTATGACAATAGAATCCCAATCAGAAATGGGAAACGTGTATTTTTCCGATTTGCTCTCAAACTCTATGATGCAAATTGGAGTGCAATGCAAAATGTGCAGCCTCTGTTCTGCTCACCCAAGTGGGCTCAGACTAATAGATGCCACTATTTTCCAGTTTGCGCATGAGGTTTTAATTTCTCAGAAATAGCAGCCAAAACACCAGCGATGCATTCGTTTCCGCAGGTATTGGCAGCTGCAGTCCATTATACATGTCTCAGCAGAATTGTAGGATCAGTGCAGTTGCCCGAATTGTTGCCTCAATTTAAAGTCTGCTGCCTTTGCTTCTGTATAGCGCTTACAACAACAGAATTATAGGTTAAAGAAGTGTGTGTGGCTGTTAAAGCACCATCCTGATCCAGGAATGAGTGAAACTGGAGCAATGCCCCGTGAACTCAGCACGAGCTCAGCTTTAAGGCTGAACCTCATCAGTTATACCTGGATACACACACAGCTGCTGCACACCAACTGAGCACCATCTTCCTGCGGATGATAATCTTTCCTTATAAATCCACCGGCAAGGCAATTTCTC
The DNA here is from genome assembly GCF_027744825.2 of Synchiropus splendidus. NCBI lineage: Eukaryota > Metazoa > Chordata > Actinopteri > Syngnathiformes > Callionymidae > Synchiropus > Synchiropus splendidus. The sequence continues at coordinate 19,174,885 of NC_071336.1, forward strand.
CGGAGAGAGAGAGAATGAAGCGTCAGGCAGTCAGCACATCTGCAGCTGCTGGTGTCTGGGATGTATGATTATGAAACACTTTCATTGACAGACACATATGTTCATCGGGATCACCTCATTTGTTTCTGCTTATGCGTCACTGTGTATGATATTGGTTCTTCATCTTCAGACACTTATCTTATCTTATATACGTCAATGTAACAACATCAGTGAATGCCAGACTTTTCTTTTCTTTAGGACCACATGAGCCAGCTGCTCTGAAGCTCCTGAGGAATCCCTCATATGATGAAGGGGCAGTTTGAGAGCAGGTATTCAAAAAGGCTGTAAAATGGTGTAAGAGCGAATTGGCGTTTATTTTTTTAAAATCCAGAACGATATATCTGTTTGCATTCTTGTTGTGGAGAAGTATTTCAGTACAGTAATCTGTCTGTAGCTACAGTCTTGAAAACCCAACTCAACCCATTAAGCCTTTGTAGTGTAGTGGCAAATATATATATATATATATATATATATATATATATATATATCTATATATATATATATATATATATATATATATATATATATCTATATATATATATATATATATATATATATATATATCTATATATATATATATATATATATATATATATATATATATATATATATATATATATATATATATATATATATATGTTAAGTCTTGCAATCCATCGTCAGCCATGCAGCATTACATGTTGACACTTAAAAAAAGATGGTGGTTAGGCTTCGGTAAATTATGGGATGGCACTGCATTCAGTCTATGTCTAACAACGCGTGACCCATCTGTGCGTGTCAGTCACTTTAGGTCCCGTCACTAATAAAGAGAGCCAGTAAGGGGTTTTAAATAGCGACCAACGTCCAATACTAGTGATAATATTAATTAAATTATACTAAATTAAAAGTGAGCTTCCATATGTCTTCCAGAGACTTGGTCACGATTTTTTTTCTTCTTTTTCTTCCTCCCAACGCTCCTTGTGTCACTGATCCAACTACAATCCCCAATTTTTATATATTTTTTTAATCCATATGAAATGCCTATGTGTCGACACACAACGCGGAAGGCTGCCTTTGTCATCAGTATAGTCAGTCTAGACACTAAAGTCAGTTTTCCCAGCAGCAATGTATTGCGCCATAGGAGCAAGGATGGGTTGCATTAGGAGGTGTAGCAAGAGATACCATGAGCACAGCATTCAGATTGGATACAGATTGTTTTGATATATCGATAAGAGAGTCATTAAAAGAAACCCCACATAAGTATGCAGTTGTAAGAGGCTGTGGGAAATGAAAACAGTCCATCAGCCATGTGATCTCTATCAAATTGCTCCCATGCTGCATTCGCAGCAGTGAAGGATGAGCACCATAAACCCGGTGATGTGTTGGATGTTGTCTCCCTCTGTTTACAGTTTTCAGATTTTATGCGGATACAAAATTCTTTCAATAAATCATTGTTAAAAGAGGAGAACGGTCCAAGACCATCATGTAAGGAAAAATAACAGAGGGAGAGAGTGAGACTATAAGTTAAGTGGATTACAAAATGTCTTTATTTATTCCCTTATTTATCTAAAATAAACAAGTTTTCTACGATGTGGATAGTTGACATTTCTTGTAAGGTCATGATTTTAAACTCAACAGCTGTCTCCTGATACTTAATAGACGTTGAGTTGATAAATAAAGAAAGAAATAAAAAGCCATTTTTATCACACCTGCCATTTGCATGAATGTAGGTGGCAAATGTACACTTGTACTGCAGTGGAGTCGCATCGACGTGACGCGGTTTAATCCAACAAGTGGCAAGAGAATTCGACTTTGATCTTATGCAGGCAGAGACGGTCCAAAGATCAAGTGCTTGATTTTTGAGGAAGCTGTTTAGTCTCTTGAAACAACAACTCAAGCGTTGAATCACTCGTGTTTGTTCATTTATAGCAGATGAGCTGAGGAAGCCAGTAAATCTGTGCCAATACCCAAGAAAGCCTTTTTGTGATTAAGCAGTTGCCATTTTTGCTCAGCCGTGAAGTTGCCTCAATGCAGAAGTGAAAGATATTGATATCAAAGGCAGACACATTTTTAGTCACTTCAAAAAAAGAAGGAAAGACAGAAGAGAGTCTGCTCTGATCTGTCAGTTTTTAAGGAACAAATGAATGTGAATTGCAATTTACTCATACATACATGAATATAAATATAGGGCAACACATTGGTATATATGTGTGGCGGCCTCGTCGTGGGAAGGTGACATTTAGAATGGAGCTGGACATGTTGAGCAGGTGGCTTTGACCTACCATGAATGAACATGTTCATGCTGCTCATCTGAACTTTCTGACAATCTGGCAAACCAACTATTGACATAACTTCTGTCATACCTCTTCCTTTTCATCAGCCATCTACTTTAAATAAACCCATAAGCGATATTTAGACGCGGCAATTATCTTAGTTTAGCACTCAGGGAGATTTCAGAATGCAACACTGCTAAGTGATTCTTATTTGTTTCCCTCCTTCCACTTCTTTTAATGGCTCCCTAAATGTCTATCACCTGCATCCATTCAGAGAAACTGTGCCTCTATAACAACCAACACTTTAAAGCAATATACTTAGGCGGCTTTGCATTTGTCGGAATCATTTGAACTTCACATCAACTGCATTAGGCTTTCATCCCAAGATATAAAAAACATCATAATAGGACACGGCTCAGAATGAAAGCACTTAGACAAACTTTGTCATTATGCTTTCAGCCCATTTCGCCCTGTAGCACATTAAGCTGGAGAATAACAATTGATGGCGACCATTACTGCTCCGAGCAGCCTTGCTGTTTCACTTTAATAACAATTACCGGTCAATAAAAGTAAAACGTGTGGAGGTTTAAGGCGGCAATGACTTTTGTGTTAATGGCTCAAAAAAAAACATGCAAAACATGGGCTGTAAAATTCAACAGGGGTGTACATATATACAGTACATCAATGATTTAGTTTCATAAATGTTTCATTTGAAGTCATCACTTTCCGTTCCGTGAAATGTAGCAAATATCTGTGTTGAAGTAAAGCACAAGTGAAAGATAAGCAAACCCAACTTTCCTGAATATGCACTTTAAAACATGACAAGCTGTTGACTTGTGCCATAAAACACAGGAACATGACTCCAAGAAGTTGACAAGATAAAGGGAGTACGTATTAAATTAGGTTGACCAACACAAAATAGCAAAATTTCTCGCACCTTCAATAGACAGACAAGAGAAGGAATTAGCTTTATAGTCCATGAGATTTCATGTGAGCTCTTGTAAAAAAAAAAAGACATTTAAAAGGCTTATTTACTGTCCAATTTTATTTTGTTTGTTTATTTATTTATTTATTTTTATGTATTTTTTTGTGGACTTTCTATCAAGTCACAAAGAGCGCTGACCAACACTGGCAGAGACCTGGAATATATTTGACTGATTGTTGACAATGTCTGGCATGTTTTAAAATACATCATTTATCCGGCCTCACTGCCACTCAAACGTACTGTAAATTGACGTCAATTTTTCAAACGTCTAAGTTTGAACACCGTAAACGTTGTGGGTGACAGTTTCAAAATGCAGTGCAGATTGAGTTACTTCATGTGTGCGGTAAGTTGGCATTAAATCTGTTTTTGAGCCATTTACTTGTTCTCATAGAGGAGCTATCCTAGTGTAATATATTGGACACCCATGGAACGCTGCAGTATGTTTCTTTTATCTCAAGCCCTTATATTTTGAAAGGTTTACAGAGGTCTACATAAATCTACATAATGATGCTCCGCCCATTGAAAAGGCTAAGTTGTGGAGCTGAAGTCCCATTTCTCCCTGCCATGAGAACTCCGCTGTTGTTTCTGGTCAGGAGGAAACCTTCAACACGCTTCTGCTGACAGCTGCCATCAGAAATGCCTCTCACGCTGAGGCTACATCCCCATTTTTCTTTTCTAATCATTTTCTGCACCGCTTCAAACAAAAGTACTTCGTAAATCACAGATTCACTGAATCCGATCGACAAGGATGCAGTACACATCTCAGGACTGTAGTGGTGCTCTAAAGCTCCAGCAACAGATAAGATAGCACGGTGCAAGGTTACATAAAGTGCTAACATTAGCACATTATTATTACATACATACATTATACATTATTGCATACATTAGTTTAATATGTATTTTAATATTTTCGTTTATTTATTAACAGCACTTTATTTCGAAGCACTTTCCTAGTTGGTAGGAACCCCACTGACCATGGCAATAAATTTATTGCGTGAAAAGACGCTGGTGTTTACAGATGTCACAAATGAGCCGAACGACTGGGAGTCGATGGAGACATGGGAGAGTGGCCGCAGACATGTGCTTCTCCTGTTTTCTGTGGTCACCTGCTTCATGCTCCATCGACACAAAGAGGGAGTAATCGGGGACTTGGGAATAGATGTACGCGAATAATATTAAACTTGTGTTTGCGACTGGCTTCTCTGTCAGATGTGTGCCTCTCACCGATAATAGCACCGCTGTGTTTAAAGTGCTTATTTAGATGAACATATTTATAATACAATAGGATGAACATATGTCCTCGAATCTGTAGAAGGTCTGTAGAATTGTTGTGAAGAAGCGACTTTCGGGGAGAAAGACTGGGCAGTGGCGTCATGATTTTAGAAAACCAGTCCACACAGAGACATAGACAGCGTTTTCAAATTCATTCACTCTGGGACCTGCCTTCAAAAAGTGTTGGATACGGAATTCGTGCAGACCAAAGGCCTATACGACACAAAACTTGGGGATAGGAACGACTCTCTCCGTGCGGACAGGGTCTCCAACTTGTAAATTAAAATCACTTACTACACCATGATAGGAAGACGTAAAATACATAAATATAAAATACAAAAAAAAAACTAAAATTATTTGGACTGGTTTCAGCACATGGGTCTTGGGTTTGAGACGTGATCTAACTGATGACCAACAGCTTGGAAATTAATGAAAGCAGCCGACACCGGCTCTGTCGTCATGTGCTTTGTGTCAGCTTTTGTTCAAGCTGTCATGTGAGGAAGTCAGGGATGTGCGTCGCTCCACTAACACCGGCATCAAACACACAAAACCCAGACAAATGTGATGCTGATGTATCTGTCAGGGATCACTGACGCTGACATGCATAGACAAATACAGCTGCTTCCCCTGCTTTCCTCCACTGTCAAACACAGCAGGCACATCGGATGGAAAAAAAATAAAAAACCACCTGTAGTGTTTTATTGAAAGACTAACCTGAAACAGAGACAAGGCCATCAGATACACAGACAAAGAGCGCACATAGCCAAACACACTAAATAAATGACAGTCCAGGAAAATGCCCAAGAATCCCAGAGGCACAGCCAGGCCAGGAACATTCTCTCTTTGTCTCTGCTCTTTCTGTGTCCATCATTGGCAGGAGACGTGGCTTTTGACTCCCAGCACAGAGAGTCTGTAGCCTCTGCCAGGCTGCAAAAGGACACAAAGCAGCAGCCCTGACAACCAAAGAGCCCTATTCCTCTCTCAAACTAAAGATCATTCAGCCATCAAGCTGCCAACTCCCTCACAAGGAGCAGAGCCGGGAAACAGAACCGACCCCAGATTGGATTGATTGAAGCCACACAGCATATGATTAATTTGAGCTACTAGAGAAATACACGCATGGCAGCCTCATCAATTCACCGAGGCCCAGAGTTAGGCTACATCTTCATCCTTCCCTAGGTGGACTTGTCAATGCATCAAATAATGAAGAAGTCAATGCTCATTTGGTGAAGTGCCAATACACAGTCCTCGCTGCTGAACGCATGTTTTGAATTAATCGTTTTGACAGTTCTACGCATGCAGGCTCAGAAAACTGCGCAGGACTGATTTGACAGGTCAACTCAGCCCCTTGTGGCCTCAGCTTAACAAAGCAAAAAGCATGTTTCCACCGCCCCAGTCGGAGGATCCAGAGCTGTGAAGTTGGAGGGGTCAGTCATGAAAGCCAGTCACATTCTTTGTAAAAGTGACTTCAGTAACTAATAATAATAACTCATCTATCCAAATAGCTCAGACTACTGCAGTAGCATCACATAATACAGTGTGTCATAACAAAAGCATCCAAGATGAACGAGACTAAACAGGATTGCATAATGGACCGCAAATTTGGGTTCAATAAAAACTTCAGCGTTGAAGCACAAACAGTATTGTTCTGTGCACTTTAATCAGCAAAGAGTTTGCTCATCGCTGGATCACTTCCACACTGATGTTTCATCGTCTGTGCACTGATTCAACTTCACCCTTTTGAGTTTTTTATTTTATTAAATGTTTTTAAATGAAACATTCGCCTTTGATATCACATTTTCAAAAGGCCATAGTTTGAAAACGGTGAGAGATTAAAGCAAACTGTAGAATCTTTGGCATATCTCGACATCGCCAGGCGGCAGCCATAGTGAATGATATTATGTTCATGTGTTTGCTGATCCCCAGGTGATACTCTTCCTCATGATGGCTGTGCATCATCGCTGCTCACAGAAGGGGGTGTGAATACCGCTGCTCCTCCACAGGCGTTTGCACTGTATTTTCTCCCACCACTATTTTTTTATATTCCCAACAAGCTGTGTATGACCATGCCTCCACCAAGTCCCCGGAACCCAAGGATCACAGCACCGGCTCCAGTATGAGCTGCATGTAAACTGTCTACATGCAGCATCACTGCCCTTCTAGACAAATAAACACTGTCATCTGAGAATCTGAGTCAGTCAAATTCACACTCTTGACCCCTGTTTTGTTTTTTTTTGTTTTTTGCTCCTGCTACGTACAGCACTTTTCAAACTCTTCGTCTAAAACATACAATAGAAACACACCAGCAAATGTTGCTCAGACTACAGTTACAGGTGTTCACCATCTGCTTGAGTAATGAAGCCACTACATCAGGCTCTATATTCGCACATTGGCAAATGACTAATCTGTATTAATCATAAACCACTAATGAAGCACATTCATTTTTTTAATCAAGTCCCACCCCAGGTTTGCATGTTTATTTTCCTAATAACTGGAAAATAGTAATGAAAGAACACTGTGTTCTCTGTCAAATACAAACTACAACGTGTATTATCGGTTCATGTTCTAGTGATTTTCAGCCAAGAAACTGTCAGCACGCTCAACAGGGACTGTAAAAACAGGGACAACAGGCAAGCAAAGATAGCTACCTACCTCTGCAAGTTTTTGAGCCGAGGAAGAAAGCAAGATCGGCCTTAGCGCTAACCTCAGAGACTTCAGTCCAAAACCGCCTGCCTTGAGGAGGGCAAAACCTCAGAGCACCAATCTAGGTCACGTAACGTTCTGAGGTTTTGCCTTGCACGCTTAAACTACTTTGGGCTTCTTGGGTCTTTCACTCTTTTCCAAATCGGACTTGTGGTGATTCAGGGCAGCAGAACTGAACACGCTCCCTCGGCTCATCTTCAAAAAATAAATAAATAAATAGAATTTTTAGATATTTACGCATCAGAAATTACATTTGTGTTCAATACATGGAAGACACAGTGACATCCAGACATGCAGGCGTCCAGTCAACACAGTTAGACTGTGTGCTGGGGTCAGGAGGTTTTTGCTCTGTAGCATTGGATGAGGGGAGCCAGATTCATTTTAAATAGATGTAAGTGACAGTCTGGAACTTTTATGCATGTGTCTAACAATCTTAAGAGTTTAAGAGTTTAAAGGAAATTGGCTTTAATCTGGCTGCTTTTGTTTTGCAGTGCTGGCCATTTTATATATAATTAGCTGTCAGGGTTGGTGTAAAGAGGCTAATTCCTGTTCTATTTTTGCCTCCCAGAGTGGAGACGCTTCTCCAGCCTGACACTGACAATAATTAAAAGCCTGCCCCGATGCCTCTTATGTCCGCTGTGTGGTTTGTATCCATGGATGTGGCGTCTAATATGGCTGGACATCAGCCACCTCACATCTCGCAGTTTTGTTTGTCCAACCTAAAGAGTTTGGGCACAACACTTAGCAATGATTTCAATTCCAAGTCTCGCTAACTGCTGTGGTCTGCTGAGTGAGTGCTTCATGGACCCTCAGCCTGGGCAGAAAGCATGTAAACATCAGGCTCTTATTCACAATAAATCGTAGTCATTTAAGCCGGGAAAAAAAGGACATTTTTAGAGCCCATCCTGGTTGACAGGGGGAAGGAATCAGAGCACGTCGAAGGGCAATCAAAGACACCCACTTTATCACTCTGCATTCATATTTCTTATGGCAAAATCCATAAAGTATTGTCCTTCACTGCTATTAAAGCAAGGTTCTGCTTTCATATTCAATTTCATTGGCGTATATTTCTGTCTTTTAGAGGAGTTTTCAGCTCAGCTTGAGATGTCCACTGGCTAGTAAATCTACCTATCCAGAAGCTTGAACAGAGTAGTCTTCACAACACCCTCATGCATTGTAGGTGATCTGGTTTTTTGTTCTGCTACAAAGTTATTTTGGTCTATGAAGCACTGAGGGGCCATGTCTAATGGTTTAGCAGGCTCTATTTGGTCCACAGGCCTTAAGTTTGGCACATAATTTGGGGTCTCCAATTGTATTGTATTGTGTATGTTGTGGGACTTTAAAAGTAAAGTGGTGACAGGAAATAAAACGTCAAACAAAGGACAATGATGACTAGTTCTAATGATGCCAAGAAACAATTTTTCTTTGTCCACAAAAACTGCAAAATGTTTCCTTTGATGGTTTGATAGAATTTTACACCCAGGAAGGAAGGATACACTGAAATAAACCCACATTATTCGGACGTGAATTTATGTATGAACTGACAAAAGCAAACAAAGTCAGCAGCCAAAGGGAGGATCAAGGTGAAATCCGACGTCAGACCCCTGACAGCCGTACAGTACGAACCGTATAAACGCCACGTCCGCCGCTGTGATCAGGCTCACTTTCACCGTCATTACATCATCACCGCCGTCATTACAGCCACCAGTGACGGCTTACCTGTAGAGGAGCATGTCTTTTCTCCAAGACAACATCCGGCCTGCCACCAAGACGTGTCGAAATCACTTAATCCTATTAGTGCCGATGCTGTTGTCATGGCAACGCTCACAATGAAAATCGCATTTGATCAAGATGTTGTGCATTTACCGAGGAGGAGCACAGATGTTGCCGCTAATGAAGTACCGTGACTAAATTTCAGCCTGCACACTTACACTCCCTTTGTCAGGACGCTGCAAAATGTTGCCTTCTTTTTACCACATCTCCAGACAACAGCTTGAACGTGTCGATGTCAAAGGTTAAATAGGGAAAATTAAAAACATTTGTGGGAACAGTTCGGATCATTATCGTCCATTATGAGCAACACACCCACTGCACTGACGCAGAATTCAACTCTGCGACTGACATTCAAGCCTTTATTTAACGTCATTGTTCACTATCTTCCCTCCAGGCAGGTGCTGTCTGCATCTCTTTTTAATTTGTTACATGCTCAGGATTCGGTCGCCTGGATCAAAGGGACACTTAATTTTCCTCCCCTCTGCTCATTATGTGCGGTAAGGAACCAGGCAAAGCCACGTGGGAGCAGATTTGATTACGGTTTATCATTACTGTTGCTCTCCGTGGTGACGGGGAGGCGGGTTCCGTGATGAAAAGACGCAGCCAAACAGATTAGAAACAGGATTTTCTGAATATGTTTTGCATTTACTGGGCACAGGAGTCTTTCGCAGCTAGAATTAAGGTTTAGAAAAAAAGCTACAGAGGATCTCATTCATCTTTGTTGGTGAAGAAGCCTTTTGGATGAAAGGTGATTCAACTCTTGTTAAAGGAAAGCAAAATGAATGATGAATGGCAATAACTGTCTTTTGGGAAGTGGCAATAATTAAACAGTTATTACAACAAACTATTATTTTCGTTGTTGACTAATCTATTCATTATTTTTTCGATTAGTCGACTAATCGCGATTACCTTTGTTTGTTTGAATTTCTGTTGAACATAAAGTGTTTAACAAGTATATTAAAATCATGATACATAATCCAGGAACATGTATTAACCCTGTGAAGCATGAAGCATAAGACAGTTGACAGAGAGCTCCAGTTCTTTAAAACTGAGGTCTTTATTGGTCCTTGAGAAGAATTTAAAATCATCACTATACACATATGTGTCCCACATAAAATATCTGATCAACATCCACATCAAAAGGTCTTATTTGAATGATAATCTAAAACAACGTGTTCAGTGTAGCTCCCTAGTTCCGTCCTGGTTATTATTAGGAGAATAGACACTGAGGATACTTCACTGCATCACTGTAAAAAAAAAAAACTCTTGTAGCGCAGATGTGACGTGTGTGGCATCATTAAAAACAAATCAATCTCCTCTTACAAGTTAGCTCCGCGCTAACCGACATGCTAGCTGCTAGCTCGAGGGTGTGTGGCATCACAGACCAACGACAAAACAAAATGAAGCCACACTTTTGAACACTACTTCCCTCGTCGCCGCTCGAACTCCTCCGTGACTGTGACTGAGGCGGTCAGTCGGAGGTGGTGACGCGGAGCCTGGGGCGCACAACAGCAGTGCGTCGGAGTCGGACCTCAGTCAGGAACCAATTAAAGGAACAGAAATTAACATATCTTAATGATTCCAGAGAACGTGATATTTTCTCACTGCTTCTGAATAACAACCAGTTCTCGATGCCCATCCTGCTGCCTGACGCACAGACTGACCAATTTTTGTTGTCGATCGATGACGTCAACTAATCGTTTTATTTAATGTTTATACTGCATATAACGCATGCAGACTCTTCCATGGTAACTAGCTTTAATATGTGTTCCCACACGGTCTGAAAAGTGAAAGCACCAACAGTAAAGGACTCAGAGCATTGGGAATTTGCACGTGAGAATCGACAAATGCCTACAACCTATTTATACGGACTGAATTGGCCGAGGTGTCTTGAACTGTGGAGCAAGCAGAGATTTAAGTCCAGGATAAAGAGGCAGTCCTGGGAGAGGGAAGTCTGTGCCTCCCTTGTCCAGACACTGCCCCCATGACCCAACCTTGGTTTCGGGGAAGAAAAGGAATGGGTGCAGCAGTATTCATTTAGACACCTGAGGCATGAAGCCAGTAAAACACATTGGACGAGACACACAGGTTCTAACCATCTGTGGCTGTGCATCGATCAGCACGGGGCGATTGCTCAGACTGGTATCAGGTGAGTCACTGCAGAAGACCCACACCCCAACCAACAAAAGCAAAGTCACATATTGCAGTTCTTATTTTCCCTTTTATTTCTTGCTTCATAGACAAGGCATGAACGTAACGATAAAAGTTGAAAATGAGTCTTTAATCCAAGTATCCAGAAACAACAACAGAAATTATTTAACAGTCACGACAGGCAGGAGCGCAGGAGGCTGGCAGGTGTCAGGATAGGCCTCAGCGAAAAGCACAGAAGCAGCGGAAAGCAGCAGTCGTGACTGTCAGCGCCGGAATGTTCTGGTGAGTTCGGGGAGTCTGAGGAGGGCTTGAACAGAGGTTGTGATTGGATAGGTTTCAACTGTGAATGTGGGGGCACCAGCCAAAAACTGCAGCAAGTACACTGATGAAGACCAAAAATAAAATTCAAAAACACAAAATACAAATGTGAGGCAATATTACATGGAAACATTCCAACATGTTTGCTGAACATACATTTCAAATTGCCCTCAATTGCTTTAACATTTGGAGTCGATTTATAGATTGAAGAATTAAATGTGCCTGAACGCAGTTTCACCGGTTTCTGCAGAGTCCAGAAAAAAAAAAAAACTATTGTCATTATGAGTCTAGTTTGGAGTATAATGTCAGACCCTCAACCTGCACAAGACTGTTTTCAAGTAATATTGAGTCACTATATCTTTATATCTTATTGGTTGGGTTCCTTGTTACATAAAATTATCAGCAAGGTCCTGTCCTCATGTGAGACATGATTTAGTTTCAGACATATTTTGAGTCCGGTTGAAAGATGTACATGCTTGACTACAGCTAGGTAAGTCATTTAAACTCATGTATTTGGATATATCATAGCGACAAGTCTAAGATGACTTTCCTTTTCAATCTAAGAAGCATAAAGTATTTCAGCATCATTGCATCATGCATCATCAAATTGAGCCACAGTTTCCTGTGAGACATTTGTTATCACACAGGCCAGTTTGATTCTGCAAAGCTTTGGTTTCCTTTGACTCTCTCTCGCCACCTCATTCTGCAAGTTGGGAATGTGATAGAGTGACGTTTTATGAGGGTGCATCACCAAGTCATCTAGCCGTCCAATCCTCATGTTTGCAATCTGTCTCTACATCTCAAGTACAGGGTTAAAACATAAGGCCCGAGGGCCAAATCGGGTCTAACAAGTCAGACTATGTGTCCATGCATGAGTATTACAATATAATTGGCACAGAATTAGATTCAAAACCAGTTTATAGCGGACTAAAGAGTTGCAACACATTCTTCGCACGACTCCTAAGATGTCACGGTTGACAAGTGTATTTTGACATCTTCCGTTTAGCGTGTTGTTGCATAAGGCATGTTGCATATGGAGAGAAGTGTTTCCTCCCCAAGGCTTTTCTAGGCTTTCAAAAAGGTACGGTTAGGGTTAAAAACTAGATCATCTCTAATTCATCTCAATATTTTGACCAACTAAGAAAACAGTGTGGGAGCATTACTCGTCGACAAGCTGTTTTCTAGCAACCAGCAATCTTAAATTTGACTGAGAACTTTATGCAGAGGTAGGAAATGATGAAAGATGGCAAAGCGAAAGTATGTCTGAGCAATGTTTAAGGTGGAGCTGTATGTATTTTGACTAGGGCTATGAACATAGAAATCATGAGCGTATTTATGACAAAAATGAATTTCATTTTAAATGTATTTCCCCAAAATATATATATATAGTATATATAATAATCATAGTCATGTCATAGTATATCCCAGTGTTGTTTTTCCAGGTTAGAGTTTTCATCGAATCAGAATTCAGCTTGCTTGTGTCGTCATGTCCAAGGCCTTCAGCAGCAAGAGTGCAGGCGCAGGTGTATATATATATATACATTGAAGGCCTAGGTGTACTAAGTGCACGGCCCACTACTGCCTTTCAGTTGTGATATTTTTAGACACAATCATTGCATAGAAAACTTTATGAATTATATAATAATAGGTAAACAGATTCAGGAAGCAGAATTTGCACCTTTGATAACACAAAATAGAATTTCACTTCCTTCAGCAGCAGCAGACGATGCTAAAACAGGAAGAGAAACGAGGATTGATAAAAGGACTTGAATAGTCAAGGCAAACATTTAAAACTAGCAGAGAAGCAACAGCCATAAAACAGTGAAAAGAAGATGACAAATGGCAGATTGTGTAATTGTTTCACACACAATTTAGGATACATACCTTGCTAAGTTTGCCTTGTGGAGACTCAACACAGTTAGCTAAAAAAGAAAAAGAAACCAATCATCTGTGTCACAGTGTCAATTGTTCGGCAAGCTGGTAATTGAAATGGCGCTTCTGCTGTTTATCACATCAAGAACTGTAGATCTCTTCCCATCTAAGTTTGCTGCTATCTGGCTGTGCTTAAACCCAATCCATGCACAAGGGTGACTATTTCCTGACCGGGCACTTCAGCAATATTCATTTCCAATTAGAGTCTCGATACTTTCATCTCTCAAGCGAAACTGGTAATTTTTTATCTCATTTGCTTCCTTCTGCCAGATTTTTTTTTTCTTCCCTTTCCCTCCTTGTGTGATATTTTCCTGTGTCTACATTAGCATAAGTGCAGCAGTGATCTGCTGCAGGTTGACGCTTTTTAATGGGCTAGCATTTCCATTTCACAGAGGACACATGTGGTGGTGGGATGTTGAGGTAGGCCAGGGGGTTGTGTTGGGGAGGCAGTACAAAGAGAATGAGAGAGACACTCTGCAGCGAGTTCTGTCACCCTTAATAATGCACAGAGGGTTGGGAAGGCACCGTCAGCTTCTTTCTCGACGTGGAGTACGTAGGCTGCGGCCCTTGGTCCTCATAGAGCCTTTTTTGTTGGCAAAAGCCATTGCCCTTTGTGCCAGACCAATTCAGAACCTCTGCTAAATCTGCATGCCTCACCCCGAGGCCTCAGAGGAACTCAGTGACACACAGGTGACTCACATCGCCTCAGGAAACAGTGGAACAGCCGTCATTGCGAGGGACTTGTCATAAATGTCAGAGGGACTTGATCCGGAGTGTTGGCAACTGCTTTGTCAGGGAGACGTCTGTCAGTCTGTGCGCTTGCTGTGCAGTGAAACGTAGAAAACAGTGCGAGAGAGAGAGAGAGAGAGGACAAAACACAGAGAGGACACAAATCTCTTTTCAACCTGAATGTGTCACATGCTGTTTCAACCCTGCTTCAGCTATGGGAAGTCTTTAAAGCTAAGGGTACTCCGCACTCACGTTGACAGTCCTACAACAAGTAGCAATGGCGGAAATGATTAAAATCAGTCAATGAAGCATGAACTGAGATGGTTTCTGTCCTCGAGAAAATAGAGGCAGCAAAATGGTACGAGCGTCACAGGGTCACATTCACCCCAGCGGATGAGCACCTCAGGTTCCAAGGCACTTATCGGCAGTATTTCTCAGGGGAGCCCAGGAGCTGGAGGAGTGCAGGAGCAGCACAGAAGTGGGCGTGCTGTTCATATGAGCAACAAGGGACGCCAACCTCACTGAACACTGATAGGTGAAGCCATATGATCTCCCTAGAACTGCTTTCTTGGACCTGAAAAACTAGCCCAGAATGTGAGGCATCACACCGTAGAATTGCTGTTATGTCAAAGGTGCAGTCATGTGTCTTTCTCCCTTTAATCCCAGGAGACAGCCTGACCTAATGAGGTCTATGAAGCAGAGGTCAGTGGAAGGAAGGGGAGCTGTTCAACTCTACTGGTTTGAGATAGGCTCCAAGAATTTAAAGAGGAAGATGGGACTCATCTAGTGCATCACTTCATTGGTTCCTGCAATGAAGAAGAAGGTTTCCTGGTCCCAAATTACACGTAGATTAGCTGAGAGATCAAAGCCGTGTTAACAAGGAGAAGGGAGTCTTGACAGCAGGGGACATTCACGATGCCAAGCAGGAGATCCAAGACAGTTGGAAAGAGAACCGAGACGGACAGTTACAGATATAAAATGGAGGGTGAGCTAAAGCAATGCAGGCGTGAAAACTATCATCCACGATGGGAGGTAGGGTTACTGCATATTCCTCTGTTTCTCCAAAGTAGATAAAGATAAATGTGAAAAGAAGCTAGCAAAAGTCTGCTCTGGTAAAAGTCAACATTCCAATGAAGCTCTTGTATTTTCTACTGTCAAAGTGAGTGTGCAACAATCCAAATATGAAGATATATCATGTGAAAGCTACCACTAATGGGTGAAAAAAGTATAGATTTTGAGGTTAGAACAAGAGTATTATTGATTGTCCTGTCCTTGTCCTGTCTCCATTTTTAACTCAAACAACAGACTTTTTTTTTTAAATACATGAATAAATAATGAAATGAAAAAAAAGGGATTTTAAGAATCAGGTCTTACAAACCCAGTGAGAAAGCATGATGTGGCAGTTGTCTTTTAGTGATCCCTGGCGTAATATATTGACATTGGGAATGGACCTTTGCGTCTTACACTGACGCCAAAGTCAGCCTTCAACGTCAATAGAGTGTAAATCCTCTTCCTTCCTGTGTAGCATTTCAGGTTGAGCTGAGCTTGAGTCTTCACTGAATTGTACTAGTTGTCAACGGTTTATGTGCCTTGAACACTGTAACAACTTAAGAAGTAGTTGGCTTCAACAGCAAAAAAATCTGAAGTACAGACTTTGGTATGTATAAATTGCTGTGCAGTGTCTTTGCCCTTCTGTCACTCACATACTCACGTAGTCACAGATATTTTGAGAGTAAGTTAGGCCAATTCAAGTGATTGCTCTGTTAGTGTCATTGTGAAGGTATTGTTCATCATCATATCTGCACCCACTGTGGTCCCTTGTGGCACGGTTTGGACACCGCAGATCTCAAGGATACTTTGGTATCTACCAAATGATATGTTTCACAGTCATGTGTGTGCCACTACTCTCGAAGTGATGCTATTCTCACATTCTTTACAGTATGTAATAATTCCCCTCATACATATACTGGAGTAAAAGTACGACAGTATACCCTCCAGATAACGTGTGATCATGTCACTGCAGTTTCACATTCAAATTCAAGTTTAAGATAAAACAATAAACAATAAAGTAGAACACTTTTCGCTGTCTTCTCATGTTGGATTTTGAACAGTGGGAGTCTGCAATGTAGCCGTCACTGCAACCTAAATGAAGTGGGAAAACCTCAGTCATCATATCAGAAATGTTACCTGTCATTTTATCCAAAGGAAGATTGGATTTCTGCAGCTCATAAACTGGCAAAAATTGCGGCATCGACTGATGGCTCAGAATTAAGCAGCTAATCTATTGCAGTCTTGACTCTCGGGAGTGTGTTCAAATGACAATAGGACGACTGGAAATTATTTTCTGCAAGCAACTGGTGTTTGTGAGAACAATCCAATAGTTAATCAATCCACTATGTTATTGGTTGGAGAGGAAGGGAATCACAGAAATGAGGAATAATTCACCTAATCTTCATTCATTCCTGTTTTGAAAAAGGTTTCAATGACGCCTTTTAAACAACACAGCTGCAACAACAAGAGCTAAAGGACACAGAAGAGACCATGTTTAAAAGAGGTTGAATGATGCGGTGCTGCGTCAACAGACCGGAAACGCGCAGTCAAGTTGAGTATTTTTTAATTGGACTGAGTGTTTGTCTTGTCTGTCCAGGGGGTCGCATGACTCTCCGGCGACGCTTTACTTGGCTGGAATATGTAGCTTGTCCCTTCATACTTGTCCTTGTTGCGGTGCCTGGTGAATCCGCTCCATGGTTAGCTGTTTACTTCCCGCTGATTTGATTGTTAATTTTAAAAAAGTCTGTCCGGCTTATAAAAACACACTCGGCCAACAGAAAGTGAATCGTGAGCCAGGATCGGACAGACTTAAGATTGAAGCGGAACAACAAAAAAAAAAGACATAACTTAAGCTTGATGCGGCTGTTGAAAGCTGGCCATTGCTCATGTCGCACACCTTTTTCTATTTCTAGCCGACACTCAAAAGTGGAGCATCATGTGGATTTGGCTCCAGCTGGGCCGTGTTTTGGCTGCAAACACGCCTTATGTCCACTTTGGCATTGTCACACCTCCCAGTGCAACAGTGTGTGCCGAAAATCCCATTTGATGATGCCATCAGACATTTCTGCTTTTAGCACCTCTTCAACAAGACAGAAAAAAAATCCAAATAGATTCGGCTTTGTGTTCCAGAGGCCGGTTCTGGGTTCACGAATATCCGCTGTTAATTACCTTCATCTGAAAGCAGATATTTCACAACCTTTCTTTGTTGGGAGGAAATGGGATGCTAGAAGATGCTGTGGCTAACCTTCATACTGATGCGTGACAGTTTATTCCAGCAAAGAGAAGCCACTTTTTTTCCCACACTATTTTGACATGCCTACTCCAACTCACTGCAAACAACAAGGAGAGGATGAGACAGTCGCTCCAATTGGAAGTGCCCCAGGCAGTCGCCGCTTCCTGGCTGCTGTGAAGGCTGGATCTACTCATAATAGACCTAGGAGGAATCCACGCACCAAACTCTGATAACCACGGGACATTAAAGATGAGCAGATGTAGCAGCAGAGGCATCTGATATTTCAGAAACCCGGTGTGACAGATATCCATTTGAACCATCCATTTTGGGGATATAATAGAGAGCCTGAGATTCAAATGGAGTTCTTATAAGAACTCACACCTCAGCACATTTTCTAGTTGGTGCACAGGTTAAACTAGTCTCAGTCACAGAAGTGTTGTTTCACTCCGTGGCCATCTGAAGCACGCACTGAAAAAGCAAGAAAAAATGTTGGAAAGAGCGACGTCACAGTCCCACATGGTCTCAATCCAGGGGTGGGCAAACCGGTCCTCAATGGGCCTTGTGGTGCAGGTTTTTGTTCCAACTGATCAAGCACACAGTTTAACCAATGAGGTGTCAGCTGAAACCAGTGGCACCAGACTGACCATCAACTGCGTACGAGGACTCCTCGTGACTGGTATGAACGTCGACCAACTGTCTGCAAAACCACACCCCACATCAGCTCTTAAACTGCAGCTGCGCCACTGATGGAGGAAGATCTACTAACATAAAGCACGTGCTGGAGACGCGTCAGTTTGAATCTGTGATCACGTGTTTCATACTTAGCTGTAGGGCGAGTTTGGAGAGACGCAGGCAGAGGAAGTAGAAAGCAGCAATGTCCTCACAAGTGAAGTTGAAAAGGAATTGAAGAAGGAATGGCACCTTTCGTGCTGAAAAAAAAAGGGATGGCGCCTGCAGAGCTGGCCTTCAATTAGACGAACTAAGCAGGCACTTACCGCAGTGCTTGCGATCTCAATAGTGCAGTCACAGTCATGAATATAAGAAATAAAGCCCCAAAACATCTGGCTGCCTGCACGTTCCCATTATAGCCATTTGCTCGTACTTTCAGGACTTGTGTTGAGAGATATTTACATACAATCAATAGTCAGCTTGAAAATACACAAACCCTATGTGCTTCCTTGATATATCGCTTTGCCAGAGAAGACGACTTCCAGTCAGTCAGGATGTAAAAATAGTGTTTGGATTGGACAGCTAATGGTGGGCTTCACTGGAGGCCACTGAATGGCTTTTAGTCCCATGCTACTGATAGTTGCCAAAAGTCAAAGCGTGTCATGAAGAATGCAGAGCATAAGAATGCGACCCAGACTGTAAGAGTTGTGAGTTAGCTCTACCTGGCTCCACACTTCCAAAACAGTCAAGCGCAAAATAGCATCAAATACTTTGGCCTAATTGGATTTGACACACTGAAGGGGATTTAAATATATTTACCCCCATTTCACTAAGATATTAGCACACACTCGATTTTCTACGTGATCGGATTGCGAGCAAATTGTCCGTGACAAAACACAATTTCCACCAGGTATCAGCACGTTTAGGCCAAGAGTGATCCATTCACGCCCCATTAGCCCAAAAATAACAGTCACATCTACCCTCCTAATCTTTACAATAATGCAGAGTGAATTACAAAACTAAAGGAGGAAATTTGCTAAGGCAGTCGGTTGCAAATCTGGTTAAAGCTTGACTCACGCAGAGCTGAAAACTGCACTGTCATACAGCTCATGCCGAGACCTGGACAGGAATGACAACCAAAGCCTCTCGCTGGACGTACTGAAGTCCGTTGCTATATAACACCATAATGTCCCAAAAGTGGACAGTGTCATCAGAAACTCTCATTTTAGCTCGCCATAAATCAACGTATCGAGCCTGGGACTGGACTCTAAGTAGGTTTTTGGCAAAGACGATGCTTCATCTCAGCTGCCACTCATGGTCTGGCAACACTGAGCAGATGGCCCATTATGTATTTATAATCATCCAAGAATTCCCCCAAATCAGATCCAGGACATCGCCATTAGGGTGTTGGGCATAAATAAAACGACAAAGCCTCGGGTGGACGTCAGTGAGACGGCCTGGCCTGTTGTTGCACGGGACCAACACTCCGCATCCATTATCCCATTAATTAAAAATTGTGTGACAGTACATTATTTTTTTGCCAGGAAATTGAAAAAAAAAGAAAAAAATCATCTGGGCATAAATGTTACTCAGACAGATTGAATGGGCTTTTTTCCATTTACGTAGAGTTTTGGAACAGAGAGTCTTATAATTTAGATCGCCATAAATGTGCCCTCAGACGAAATGACTTTGAAGTTTTTCATGTGGGATTTTTTTTTTTGTTTGTCTTTGGGAGTTTCTCTTTGAAGCTGACCATGCATTAATCTAATTCACTGAGATAGACAAATTATTAAGTGAACTCTATTCAACTATTCTTGCTCTGACGGCAGCCGATCTAGATGACCTAAACCGATATGTCGTTCAATAGAAATCGATTTCGCACAAGTGTCATATGGGAGAGAAGACACAGATGAAGCTTTGCAGCAAATCAAATGATAGAATCAGATAATACAAGAATAGACTTCATCACCAGAGATGTGTCACATACTGGGTAACCTGACAAGAAGCTCACTAATAGGCACTGCTGGATTTCTCCGACCGATATGATCCACTGCGGTGACCTGCTTTGCTGAGTCACAGAGGCAGTCTCAGATTTAGAGCGCAGACCTCCGGCAAGGTGCTAGTTTCTACCCACTTTGTCATTTTCACCCATAGTCGTCGTGCATCATTTAATTTATTAAACGCTTTTTTAGCATTTGAAATATTATTGATATCAATAACAGTCTGAAATGAGCTCACTGGGAGTGCTGGAGGCAGCGTTTGGAAAAGTTGACTTCTCACAAATGGAAAATCCATTCATAACTTACTTTCATAAGTTTCTTTGCGAGAAGACAAAGAGAGAAAAGCTGGCCGGGTACAGATGTTTGAGTAGTTGCTGTCTGACTGGTTTACAGTACCTGGTGGTGCACCTTCAGACAGAAGCAGAAACACGGTCTGTGTTGAAATTGCCACTGTGCTTGAAAATACCTGACAAGAGCTACAAGCTCTTGGAGGAAAATAAAAACACAATTAATAGATTTGTCTATTTTTCCCTCCAATATCATACATCTGAGTTCCGCATCATTCCCCGCCAGGGCTGTGAATTGGAGTTCAATATGCAATTACAACAAATATGATATTGACATCTTTTCACAAGAAGTAGCGCCTCACAGAGAAATGTCTATAACGTTTTACTGCAGCAGAAAAGGAGGAAATGAAAGGAGATCAAATGATGTGCAATTACGGCTAAGTGTCGGAGGCTGAATTGCTGTCTCTTGTTCCAACTGTTGAAGCACAAGCTGTATTTTTCAGTCACAAAAACGGTCATATTTTTCAGATAAAAACACCGGTATCAAATTGTAATGTAATTTAGCTGCATTGATAATTCTTGGACATATACAAGCAGGTATATTTCTGGTGCCTTTTCATCATGTCTCACTGAAGATGAGAGTCAGACATGCACACCTGAAAGTTTCTTTGTTTTCACTTTCCCCATCAGTCCATAAAAGCCTGGTTCTACCAAGTACGGCGGACACTTCCGTAGCTGTTGGAAATTCAGGGTAAGGCAGCTCAATTTATAGACTTGTCTAGACATAATAGAAACATATTGCTTGCATCCTAAAATGTTCTGAAACTAACGTCCATGGTTCAGTCCAGAGGCCATTCACTGCCTGTCGACAAAGCTATCGTTAATGTTTACGTTTTATAATCACATCCATCAGACAAATGACTGCACCACAATGTTGAGATACGTTGCAATGCTAACTGGTAAATGCTCAAACCTTATTTCATGCCATCCAGTGAAAACAAGTTTTCCAGTTCAAAACCAGTATCAGTACTTCCTATCTTGAATCCATAAACAACAAGAACATACGGAAGAGGATGAGGGCCAGTGAAGGAAAAATTATAATAATTGGCAGAATTCTGACTTTAATCTCAGAATTCTGACTTTAAAGTGAGACTTCTGACTTTAATCTCAGAATTCTCACTTTAAAGTGACTTTAATCTCAGAATTCTGACTTTAAAGTGAGACTTCAATCTCAGAATTCTGACTTTAAAGTGAGACTTCAATCTCAGAATTCTGACTTTAAAGTGAGAATTCTGGCTTTGATCTCAGAATTCTGACTTTAAAGTGACTTTAATCTCAGAATTCTCACTTTAAAGTGAGACTTTAATCTCAGAATTCTCACTTTAAAGTGAGAATTCTGACGTTAATCTCAGACTTCTGAGATCACTTTAAAGTCAGAATTCTGAGGAAAAAAGTCAGAATTCTCACTTAAAACTTTAAAGTCAGAATTCTGAGATTAAAGTCACTTTAAAGTCAGAATTCTGAGATTAAAGTCTCACTTTAAAGTCAGAATTCTCACTGTAAAGTCAGGATTCTGCCAATTATTTATTTATTTTTCTTCTTCACTGGCCCTACACCTCTTCCGTAACAGATCAAAACATCATGTTTGAAATTTCTTGAGACACACATGGAGGTTTTCTTTTCACAAACGCACCTTCCACCTCAACAGTGCTGATGCAATTAAAAAAAAGGGAGGGGGGCGGATGGAGGAGACTTGACCACGAGAGTAATCTGATTAATTAGAGGTTTATAAAGTCAATTAATTTGATGGACTATTAGAATGAGAATCAGCTTTATTGCCATGGTCAGTGAGGATCCCTCCAACTAGAAAAGTGCTTTGGAATAACGTGTAAACATGAATAAAATAAAATAAAATAAAATAGTTCAATAACAGCATAGTAACTCTAATATCACAGTGGAGGCGTCCCATTGCTCTACAGCACAGAACATTGTGTGGGTCTGAGCGTGTGTGTACCTGGTAGACTCATTTTGAGGATGAAGAGTACAAAATAACTGGACCGTTTTACTAGTTATTAGTTAATTATTATGAAGTTATGTTAACAGTCATTTGTTCTGGATGGTTAAGTTAAGGATGACAGTCTGGGGAAAGCATTATGGCAATGAGCGGTCCCCACAAAAATAGAAATAAAAACGTGTGTGTGCGTGTGTTTTGTTCGGAAGTTTTGAAAAAAATGTATTTTCCATCAACATTGTATGACACCACACTACATAATGTGATGCACATTGAAGCATTGTTCCCTGTGAAAGCGACTTTATATATGATTTATCTGATTCATTTACTATTTTGGTGCGTAATAATCAGAATCCTTCTCTGAAAGTGCTGGCAATAAAAACGGCAGAAAGCAGACAGATCCCTCTTTGAAGCCCACTGCCGCCATCAAATGTTCCTTCTCTCTCTCAACAGCGGGATCCTTCTCCAGTTGTTTATGTAAACCAGGGGGCCTGTTGTAATTATGTAAGTGCAACATTTTAATTTATGTGAAGCATGTCCTATTTTGATGTAGATGGATTAAGAAGCCTCTGAGGCTTTTTGACAACAATTCACGCAGGAATGAATGAACATTCTCCGCCATGTCGCAGATCTGCGTCAACAACAGAGTGCCAGGGAAAAAATAGCGCTGAGGACGTGTGTATGTTCAGCAAGTTTAGTCATAGAGACTCAACTGTGGAGGAGTAGAACTGCACCAACATCTGCTGAGCGACGCAGAATCTAGTGGAATGCTGGCGGTGCAAGCGTTTGTGGGCTGATGTTCATCTCCCCCTCTGGGTCACAGGTACAAGGACATGCCCACCTGTCAGGTGGATGTTTCTGTCTCCATTTTTTTTAAGTCCAGTCTCTTCTACACCAGAAGTTAAAATGTTTGCTGTTTGCGACATGTGAACGTGCAGCTGCAGCTGGAAGAAATGCTACTGGACAGAGCAATGGAAGTTAGTTTGTTTTTGTTTTTTGATTTATAACGAAATAATCATTCTAATAGTGTTACTGCCCAAATTGTTATCTAGGGTTTGAGTAGTATTTGCAAAACTGTACCTATAATTATTTGAATTCTGCACCACATAGTATGAATGATTGTTTAACTGCCAGAAACTTACTGCTGTTCATTTCAGCATAATTTGACACGAAATATATTTAACACAAATTATATAGCTCAAATATAAGAGCAAAATTTCACTCACTTGGAGAAAACGAGAGGGTGGATGGAGGTACAGTAAGTGCTGTCGCATGGCCGTTCTAGTTCTGCTTTCCGGGAAGCCTTGCATTGCAACAGTATCAACAATTTGCTCAATAAATCTTCATCATCATCTTTAACGGAAATACCCTTTTCTTCCATTTCCTAAAAACAGTTTCAGCAAGTTCAATTGATCAGTTACGTCAAAGCTCCTCATCTTATTTTGAAAGAGAGACCAGACACTTTGTGAGATACAAAAGCTTTTTGTTAGTACCTTTTGAATGACCTTGTTCTGGTACTGAATTAAAACTAAAATAACAATTTGACCTCCTGTTTTACATAAACTCTACCTCTCTGTAGGATGAAAACCTCAACTCTTTTCTCATGAATGACAAGTGGACACAGAGAACTGTCTCCACCAGACACAAGGACTCCTTGTCTGTGCAGCAGCAATTCATTGGTGTAAATCCCAGCCGGAGATGTGCTGAGTCTCTGTCGCACCACCTGGTTCCATAACATTACACCAGCAGCAATAACCGAGAGGTAACGCACTGATCCAAACATAAGACCTGTTAGTGAACGGAAAAGTCCAACATCAATTCCATTATTACTGCGTGGTTTTCAGGTGCACGTATTGACCCACCTCCATCTTGTAATGGGTCATGACCTATCATTGGGTGTGTGAGTATTTTCTCAACGTTTTCTCAACATTTTCTCAAACTTCAGCTGCAAATACTCACTTTACTGAACTTGGGTCCATGGTTAGATGTTGACATCGGACAGAATCCACAAAAATGTCATCTCACATTCAGAGCAGGATAAAAAGCAACTGAGGTTAGTAGCCGAGCAGAGGCAAAGGTTTTGAGATGAGTTGTCAGTTCATCAGCAAAATAAGTCAGTTTTAAATTGGTTAGGGGAGGAGAGGCATTCTAGCCAATCAGAAGCGAGGGCGGCGGCATCTTCCACTACTATCCTACGATTCACAAATGCGCATCCTGCACTGGGCAGAAACCAATTTCCGTGAAGTTTGAGTCACTTTGCATGAGGAGGTGGGCCATGGCTGGAAATCCCAGCCAGTTTTGGTGAGAATCTGGAGTTATTCTGCTTATAATTTTCCACTATCCACTCTGTCCTGAGGTGACATGGCCTGGACTTTGTGAAGGCCAATGATGTTTCTGCTAGACTGCATTTTAAATATGAAGTTTCTGTTGGATTTGTTTGTTCCGTCGGCTCGGTTTTGTTGCTGTACTGTGCATTGAACCCCATCCTCTTAAGACAAGTTTACAGTATAATTGCTACAGCAGTGATTTTTCTGAATAACCAAACAAGTAATGAGTTCAATTCTTGACTGAACCAAGTTTTTTTGTTCTCTTCCCATTCTTGAATTATTCATGGTCTGAAGTGATAACCTCACTGGATGGAGGGCAGGAGTTAAATAGCTTCTGAAAACACCATCAGAAGAAGACAACGGAAGAAGGACGGAAGAAAAATCTAATGCTTTGACTCAAATAGAACAAATGTATGGAAACTTCATTTTTGCCATAAAGAAATGACTTTAATGGGGGCATTAGAAGCAGTGTGCAAACATGGATTATTCTCATTCTCTCAACATCCATGGGGAATTAAAAGGCTATTTAAGTGGGCAAAATACAAAGAACAGAAAATGCCATTCGAAAATTAAGTACATTAATCTCACACACTGCAATTAACTCCTGCTAAATGCAACTTCTGGACTGGAAAATTGCATCTATATTTTAATTTAAAGAAGTGTGCGATTTGATTTGCATTCAGCGCAGAGCTGCTTTATTGTGAAGACCACAAATCGTCGCTCTACGCTCCCTGAATGTGGATCAATGAGGTTGGATACCCAGCGTTATTACACTGTCAGAGATTGAACATTTTACCCTGTGTGATGCCTGAATACCACTTCTTCATTTGTATGCAAGTGTCTTGGTTATCCATAAACATCATTGCTTTTCTTGTCTTGACTGCCAAGCAGAAACCCCATAAATATAAATGAGTGACCTGAGGAAAAACCCACAATGTAGGGTCGCAGTAATTAAAAAAGAGAAGTGGAGACTGGTGTGTACCGCCGGCCATAAAACGGAGGGAGCCGCACAATTCAGCACCGCTGAAATAGTTTGACATTTTCAAAAAGAGCTACTACAGGATCGATTTTTTCGAATAGATGGTTTGCTTTGAATAGAGACTGGCAGCCAGGAAACAGCCAGTCTGACTCTCTTCAAAGGTTAAAAGCAGTTTCCCCTTCAGTCAAGCGGAGAGAGGACTGTCTCCGGGCAGCTTGACAGCCGCTTTATATTTACGGTGCTGATATGGTATCCATCCTCATCCAAAGCCAATAAGCATATTTTCCTAAATCCTGGAGAAAAGAGGCGCGTTATAAATCACAGTTGACAGAATGTCCTCTTTGTCCCCCGCTGCTCGGTCAGGAGAGAAAATCCTTGATGCCCATGATAAACCGCCACTCGTGAATCTTCCTCTTTCACACTTTTAGTTCTTGTATCAATTATTTTTATTTGTTTTATTACTATGTTGACCCTGTTTATGGGGAGGGCCACGCTGCTTCTTTCAGAAGCTGGACAGGAGTGACGTAAATTTGAATCGTTTATGAAATTTACAACACAGTTTATGGCGCTAACATCTCAAAACTGTCAACACTTAAAATCTCAATAATAAATGAACGTTCATTCAAGCTCCGTTTTTATCCTGTATTAATCTGAGAGGGTCTCAAGGTGATGTGGGTGCTGCAGACGGTCACCTGATAAAGTCAAAGTCTGGTTTCCAATGGGCCTTTTTCCCCTCCCCCCTAGAAATTGTGTATACATAACATATAACAGCATATACATAACTGTCCATTCCATCGATGGCAACCTTCCACACGCACGGGATGGGTGGAAGAATTTTTAAACCCTATCTAATGGAAATGGACTGACAGATGACGCTCATTTTCTTGGATGAATTTGTTTGCTGACGCTGTAGTTTGGTGTATCAAGGGTAAGGAGGACTAAGTGGCACTAAAGAGGGACTATGTACAGATAGGCTGCTGCATTTTGCAGATGTAACTGTGAAAATGATGTCACCGTCAGTTCCATCCGTGAACCAACTTTGTTTTTTCCCCCCATTTGGACATGC
The DNA here is from genome assembly GCF_027744825.2 of Synchiropus splendidus. NCBI lineage: Eukaryota > Metazoa > Chordata > Actinopteri > Syngnathiformes > Callionymidae > Synchiropus > Synchiropus splendidus. Next base: position 19,201,661 of record NC_071336.1, read on the forward strand.
CGACCGGTTCGAAATACATTTGGGAAGGGAAACAAAGGTATGCTGACGTGAAAGGCCTCTCATATGAGCTGCTGTTTTTTTATTTATTAAAAAAAAAACAAAAAAAAACCAGCAGCCTCATGCTGACTGTGGGCATCCATTACTTTACTGTTGAGCTCATTGCTATCAGTGATATTTCAAATGCCAAAAAAATAAAATAAAATCAGCAAAAAACATTTTTATTTTTATGAAATATAGTACTTAGATAATACCAGTATGTTGTACATCAAACTAAGTTCAAAGGAAAACATTTTTGATTCAATATTCTTCCGTCACTCTCAGTTCAGTCTCTCCTGGATTCCGCAGTTCATAACTGAAGACAGCGTGCAGTCTGCCACAGAGACACTTCGCCGTCCTTTAATGTTCATAGAGATGGGATGAATAGAAGTGTGTCACATAACATAATCCAGTCGACTCTCCCCAGGATAGTGCCATTGTTTCATGGATCTATTGACGGCTGGTTTCCACCACAATCTCTTTTGCCGCATCTGCTGCTCATCGTCCCATCTATCCTGTTTAATCGTGGCAGTCCTCTTATCTGGCTTTACGTCTGCTTTTTCTCCCGAAGCTTTCATGTGTCTTGTCAGATGGATGTGAGTTACAGGTTAGGGAGACCAAAGGTTTTTTGTTGGGTTTTTTTTTTAACTATCATTTTCCCACTCTCCTTTGTTGCACGTCCAACAAAGACTTTCTGATGGATGGTTGGAATGCCATCTGTATAACGGGCAGATATTCCAGTATCACTGATGAAACGCAGGGCTTCCATTCCAGGAGGCTGGTTTCTCAACATGAAGAGGAGGTCATGTCATCTGCCAGACACTGGGAATAGAGTCGCAGCTTCCATAGAAACAAGCACATAGCAAAAACAATAAATGAAATGATCTTTTCTTTTTTTTATCTGTTCCCAATTTCTGTTAAATTTGAAGGGAAGATGAAGCACTGAGGATGGACTCAGCGTCTCCGTTGTCTCCCCAGCTCTTCTGTCCAAATGAGCTGAACTGAAAATAGAGCTCCTCAGTCGCTCATCTCCAGCTTATTAAAAATAAAAGAAATCATCTTGATTGAATGAGCAGCCGGTCAGAGAGAACGTCTCTCATGATTGTTTGATGCAATTATCCCAAATATCCACCTGGTGGGACACCACCTGTTTCCTCATCGCTCCATTATTAAAGAACATTCTTAATTCCTCTTTAGATAATAAGCTAATAAACAATGATAAATTAAAAATATACCTCTGTTGGGTCCACTACAAACATTTCAGCCGCTTCATTAATTCGCTGTGCTGTGTGTGTTGAAACTCTGGGTGAACTGTTTGAGTTTATGAAGAAAGTTTATGAAGCTTGTTTTATCAAAGTGTCTTAACTGTTGTGCAAACTGGACTTTCGCGGAGCTATTGGATTTTAAAACTGCGATTTTGAAAAACAGCCCAACCTTTCTTTAAACTCCCTCCAAAGCCACGCCTCCAGATGTGTGCAGTGAGACTGATGCTGCGTTCACACAGAGTTGCTTTTTCAAAAATGAAGGCATAGATTTTGCAAAAGTGTTTATTGTGTGGCCGTGTAATGAGGGGAAAACATGGTTTTAGGTCCTTGCATGTCATAGTCTGCGCCAGAAAATGTGAGCAGGATCATTTGTTTATAATGAAGTGATCATGTCTCCCGGTGTATGTGTATTTCTGGAGCCGTGAGACACTCACAAAACAAAGTGTGATAGTGAGCGACGCAACGTTCACCAGTGAATGTGTGTAACTGCTGATCCACAAATGATAAATTCATTTCACAGAAATTAATGAAACCGAATTTTCAGTTTTACAAATGTATTTTTGTTTTGCAAATAAAAAATAATGTATTTACAAATAGATATTCATTTGTAAAGACCAATATACAAGTAATATTGAAATTTAAATCTGAAGTAATTGAAACCATTGAATATTTACAATCCAGCATTTTTCCTGGTTGGTTTCGAAAAAGTGCTCCTGAGAAAATGGGACATTTTTCTGTTGTTACACGTCACACTTCATTACAAATCGATAAAGACATCGACCAAGGACACATGTTTCTCATGGTTTAAGAAGTATTTATCTGTGGTCAACCGATACATCACCTCCAGCAAGGGAGTGATGTGTATGAATTTAGATGCAAATTTGCTGCCGGTTAGAAAAAACACACTTTTGATCAAAATACAAAAAACGTAGAGCCTATGCTTCTCAACGGTTCTGTCAACCACCCAGCGTGTCTGCGTTGTTCATATTGATCACTTGCAGCCCATTATAATGAGAGAGTCCTTGAAGATTTCGTGCTAATATTTAGTTTAAGTTCAACAGCTCTGAAGCGCTGACATTCTGGGAGTGAGACAGGCCAGAGGGGGCTGAGACATCAGCTGCAAAGACAGAGAAACGGATCCGGTGTTTTTATATTTATCCACAGTGGGACCTGGTTTCAAAAAGCATCAGATCCAGTGACTGAAAACGTCGGATTGGAGTGGATGAAAGGCCTTTCTGACACAGAACGTGAGTGGATGCGACCAACTTCAATTCATGTGGACAGAGAGAGAGCACAGAGAGGAGGTGCAGGAGCAGTTGAGCTTGAACATACCACAAACAGCCATTTCAAATGGGAAAATCAGGGTCTGAAGTGATGGGGATCATAAGCAACAGAAACAATCAACCCTTCATTTGGCTTTCATTTCAGTTTTCCGACCCAAAATACTGTATGAATATTAAGACCCAAGTAAACCCCTTATCTTACCATACATTTAAACTAGGTTTATTTTCAGCAATTAGCAATAAGCAGTTGGAAAAAAAAACCCAACATTAAGAAAAATAAATAAATAAAATGATAAATATCAGTGAAAGGCATTTAGATACCATTTGAATAGGTATGATCTTTTTATCATGACAGTACAAGTACAGTTCAACGTATCAGTTGAGTTCATGATACAGTGACACTTTTAAGAGAATGTACCAGCAGCACAAGAAATTGGAAATAAATAGAAATTCAAAATCCAAATATATCATCTTCCCAAGTTTTTTTTTTTCTTTTTAAACATATGTCAAGTAACAAATGCCAATCGCCAACCTGTCAATGCCAAGCTACTGTTCGTTCATTGAACAGCTAAAGTAAGAATGTGCTCCATGTGATCTACTGGTAGACTGAGTCTGTGTTAGATCATCTGCCTAGAACAAAATGAATTCAATTATCTCAGTCTTCTTTTCCATATAATAACTGTCACGAATGAAAACAAATGACCTGTTTACTGTATAGCTATATTTTTTTAGTGATTTTTCTCCTGTCCTTACTTCAAAAATCCAAAAGTTCTCTAGTATGTTGGAGTAAAAATATCCTGAAATACAAATAAAAATATCTTGTTTCCAATTTAGAGCAGCGATTTTAAAAATCACTGCTCTAAACTAGTAACAAAGTCTCTAAAAAGAAGGGAAAGACGAGCTTTTTGCTTGTCTCCTTTGGTTGTGTTGGTATATTTTGCTGTGGCTGAATGTGTTTGGTCTGGACTTGTGAGAGATTTGGTCACAGATTTACGGACTGTTACGCTTCTTCTAATTTGCCCTGTGAGTCTCGTTCGTCCGGGTAATTAACAGAAGCCCAAATCCGGTGGCGGTGCCTCGCTGTTGTAACCCACCTCACCTCCAACAGCTCGAATCATTGTCATGAAGATCATAATTCTGCTGTGATCCGCAGAAAAGTTCTGAGCTGACTCCACATTCTAGTAAAATATGTTGTCCTCTGGTGATGGCTTGTCAGACAGAGAAGCTAAAATCGAGTTCCTCAGCGAGCTGCTCAGATACGTCTGTTAGAGTTAACCAAAGTTAGTTGATTCCACATATGTTGCTTTGCAGATGAATGTGTTTGCATTAGTTCTAAACCAATCTTTTATTCATCGTCCTTTTTTTCTCACCTTTCTTGCGGGACAGAATCAAATCTCTCCCCGAAGAACGCAGCTGTAAAACACCACAAAGAGGTCCCTTTAAAGGTCCGGACCTCGCTACACACAGGCAGGGTTTGTTTTCTAATCTTAATGTCGTCTGGTTTTGCTGTAACAATGCGCTAAATTATTCATGAAGTGGCTACGAGCTGCACAGGGCATTACATTTTTCTGCATCAGTAAACTTAAGAAATTCCTTCCCTGCTTCTTTTTTTTTTTTTCATTTTGAATAATGGAATTCATATCATTTGGCGTCTGGGTCGGATTATTATGACCGACAGTTTTCATGTCATATTGTTCTTTCTGAATTAACTCATAATGGAGGAAGATGACTCCTTTCCATCATGAGGAAAGGATTTTTTACCAACAGTTTACTCTCCTTGCAGCAGTGAGAATAAGCGTCATGCAATGATTAAACCCTCTTTTGTTTCTGTTCCTTCGCTCGGCTCATGACGTGAAGCTGTCGGAGCGCGGGAGACGCTTTTCCCGACTCCCCAGATCATTACACATGGATCACACCGTTAGAGGTGAGTGTGAAAAGCTGCTGTGACGCACCGCAGCAGGGTTTGCTCTGATTGTTTTGCATTTGTTTCCCACACTTTCCAGTAGTGTAACAAAACACAAGAGTGGTGGAGGCCCCATCTGTATTGTAGACTGAAAACCTTGTTTTGTTCATCATTTTTTATCCTTGGAATTCCACAACAACAACAGTTAAAAGGGGTTTTCAGGCATGGCCTTTCCAGGCTGGGAATGATATCTTGCTTCAGGAGGTTAAAGAGGACCTATTGTGCTTTTCCAAGTTCAAGAGTTAGCTACAGAGCTGAAGCGTCACCGAACATATACGGAAGACACTCATGAGCAATAACGACAAATATACCTAAATGGGTTTCACTTGGTTTTGCCGATATGCTATGACGATATGCTGGTGTCACTATTCGATTCTTCGTTCCCCAATACTTGGGAGCTGATTCAGTATATGTGCAATAACAAGGTGATTGACAGAATGTGTTATCATAGACAGCTGCTCAGATGCAACAGGAGAGAGAGAGAGAGACGCTGTTTCGCTGGTTAAAATAACCAATAAGCAACTACTTTCACTGCAGACTTGCAGCATCTGACAGCCATCGATCACACAGTGCTGTTCCAGCATCTTAAATCCTCCAGTAGCTCCACTGAGCAGCAGTTGGCAGAGAGCGCAACATGTGCTAACATGTTAGCACAAGGATGCCAACTCTCTTGTAATTGGCATGAAACTCGCTGAAAAAAAATCACAATATATTTCGGAATTGACTTTTTCCTCCTATGCTTAATGTTAACAAATTGTGCAAAGCACTATGGGATCAAGTATGGACTTCACTGGGTAAGTAATGGTACCAAACAGACCTTTAATCTGTAGCTACTTATGAGGGCTGCACCGCAATGAAAATCCTTGGACGATACCGAAAATGAGGTGAACAAGGCCGTAAACTGGCAGAACTAATGTACCAGTTTCATGAAACATTATTCTAATTGTCAGAGACCACTAGATGGCGCTTTTACTGCATATGGATATCATTTTTAATCAGGGAGGCACAGAAAATTAAGACACTTTCATGAAACTTCACAAATTTGTAAATTGTAGTCATTCTTAGAACTAAAGTTACATTCAGATGTCTTCGCACCCACGTGCACTGCTTTATCCAGATCCACAACATAACAGCTTCATCACACAGGTCAAGTACACGTGCCAAGAGGTGCGGAGGATCAGAATAGTTCTCGGTGAAATGTGTGTTGACAGACTCTTTCACTGCTCTCACTCAGTGGTCCGTCTCAACCTCTTTGCTCAGAAGACACTTTTAGTGCTGCCATTGAATGAACATCATTCACTACTGTTGCATTAGAGGAGCAGATCTCTTTGGTTAGCAGCTCAAAAGGGGGCAAGAAGATAACATTCTCTTTTCAGACCCAATGTTGTGTCGTGACTGTCGCGAGGAGCTCATGCTCTGCACTGCACCCATAAAGCACATTTGGATGTGGAGGCTTTCCAGCATGTAATTTGCGTGAAGCAAAGAAACGATGCAGGTACACCCCTCGTAATTTCAGCTTCACACGTCTGACAAGCAGTACCCCATCTTTCTCAGACCTGCACTCCACTGATCTGTTGGCCGTCGTGTTGGGGGTGAACATCCGGCATTTATGTAGTTCTTGTCGCTTGTTAATCACAAAATGTTTCAAGTGAGGAGGTCATTTTGTATATCTTTTTTTTTTTCACCATACTAGCATGGTCACTGAAAACAATGCACAAGGGCCCCTTTCAGTATTACCCTGGCTTCAGGTGAGTTCACAAGTGAAGGAAGGAAGGACATCTGCAGAAAGACTGCTTCAGCTTCATGAGAACTGTTGGTGATAAAAGCCAACCCAATAAGGTGCAGCTCTCGATTTTCTGGTTGACGTTCCGACTATACTGTACTCTCACCTATGGTCAAAAGCTTTGTGCAACAGAAGAATGAAATAGGTTTCCCCCACAGAGTGTCTCTGACCTCCTATACAGCGTGAGACGCTCAGCCATCAGGGACAGGCTCCGCAAAAATGCTCCTCCTCTGCATGTAGGAGATATCAACTCTCAGTCTCCCCCCACAAGTGCTTGAGGAGGTCTCTGGATGTTGAGCTGAATAAAGCTAGTTAACAATTCCAAATCAGGATGTATTGCTGTGCTTCCTTGTGCTGTTTTAGAAACTTTGCAATGCTGCTCACTCATGTCCCTATATATTAAGCTTAAAACAGACAGTCAGAGAGACTCCTGCCAATTGTAGCATCTTTAGAAATGAAATAAAATACAGTCTCAGCTATTACTAAAAGCAAGAAAGAGAAAGACATAGACTGAATCAGGTGTGAGAAACGTTTAGAAAGTAAATAAGTATGTATTTGGTGGTTATGAAGTTGGAACAACCATCAAAAGATGACTGCATTCAGAATGGAGCTGTCTTTTTATAACCAGTCAATGAGCATGTAACACAAAAAGACCCAATGTTTTGATTTGATTTTTGTCAATCCCCAAACGCATCTGTGCCTGAGCAGAATCCGACTCTAAAGTTTACCAATCTAAGTTCAGGGAACCTCACAGCACCTCCTTCCTCTATTTATTTAGATCAAGTGCTTGCTGGGACCCGCTGATAGTATTCAGGAGCCGGGGGTGGGGGGGGCGAGTCTCAAACCACAAATGAACACTGTCGAATCTCGAATGAAAACGCCACGCTCTTGTACTAACTGCAATTACATTTTGGCATATCAGTATGAGAATACATACTCCAGAGCAAATTAAACCCCCTTGCTTAACCAGGCCTCCCCACCCCCCCAGCAGCAGCAATTCAATTCTATGCAACGCTGAAATCACTTCCCTGACTGCACTGCCAATCTCTCCATTCAAGAGGAGAGATGCACTCCGCTCCTATTTTTGAAAGTCTAATAAGATGAACCCTCACACTTGCCATGCTTCGGTGCAGAGGCGCTTGAGTCTGTTCAAGTGTTTACCATGCATTACACCTTCATTCTAAACACACAATAGTTGAAGTAAGCCATGCTCGCCCATGTGGCTCCTTCATCTCGATCAAGATTTAGAGCAGATCTATTCCGCAGATTTGACCACTGATCTAAGCATGTGAAAGTTACGGCGGTCAAATTTAAAGTTTGCTTCTCAGGCGCCGACAATATTGAACAGTTAAGAGATAACAGCAGGGGGATTGGCTTCAGATGAAGCCTGAAAGGTTGTTGACTCCAGCGTCCTTGCCCATTATTAACCTCAGTATTAGCTGCAAACCAGGACACTGTCTATTCCCATCTGTTCTTGAGGGGCCCTTGGGCCAAGATGCGATTTCAATACCGCCCGTAAGGGAGGTGAAGAGTGGTTATCTCATCAGCAGAGCTCCAACGAATCACTTTTGGTGTGCAGTACAAAATGTCACCCTCTGTGTTGACTCCCACAGCCACCATTTCTTATTTCAGACGCATCACCTTCCTCTTCGCTTGACTCCCACGGCTGTGCGAAACCTGACATTTAGGTGGCGTTTAAAGAGGTCACGCAGAGTGCGGGGGGTGGGGGTGGAGGGGGGCGACTTCTTGATGAGTGATTCCAAGTGGAGAGGGAGGATTGTGAGAAGTGGCGGGCTGGTTAAGCCATTTGTAGTCGATTCACCGTCAATATTCTAGAGTTTGCGTTGACTTGGTGTCAACATTTTGGGCAGTTGTGTTGGTAGATACTGTCAGAGGCATCAAACTCAGTCACACACTGGGCCAGAATTTTAACCCCGACTCAAGACTTGGGCCAAACCATATACAATATAGTATTGTATTAATATATTATATTAATATATAATGTATTGTATTATTTTTTTCATTCATGAAAAAACTACAGTGAAGGATTCTTTGGCACATCTTTTCAGTTCACTCTGTCCTTGAAGATGCTTTTTCTTGCACATTGTTTCTAAGCTCTTTTGTATTGCTTTTTGCACTTTATAATATTGTTTCTATTTTATTGTGATATGTTGGGTACAGAGCATGTAACGGAAAAAAAATTCCTTTGGATTAATAAAAGTTTTCTGATTCTGATTCTGAAATATGTTGTTCACTCAATAAAAAAAAAAATATTCACTGGGTTTATTTTGATGAATCATGGTTGAAATGTCTGTCACTAAAAATACCTCATAAAAAAAAGAACAGTGTGAGGCTTTTGCCATCATAGAGGTCCACAAGTCACATCAAAGACCTAGGAGCAACACTGGATGCACAACACAACTCTCATTCATTTAAGAAATGTCAAAGCCAAGTTAAAATAATGGCGTATGACTCTGCGTCCCCGTATTTGTCGGAAGGTCAAATGTGCAGAGAATAGTCACAGCACTTCTCTTCTTTCCTCCTGTCTATATTTTTAGATTGAGACTTCAGCAGTAACCAGAAGCTATTTATAACTATCGACTGCATGAACAGTGGGCACCAGCGGGGCGACACCGCAGCAGAGAGCAGCTTGTTCCATTTGATTGTGGTTGATGATTGAGGGCACAGAGCGCCCGGCACAGACACATAAACACCCGTGCGCACGCACGCCTGTACACACTCCCGCACTAGCAATCGCACTCCAATACCCAACACAGGTCGCGGTGCGGATTAATGCGAGTAACTGTTTTGCGACGGCGGCACAGGCGTCAATACAGGAATGAGCTTGTGCACACTGGAGTCAGGCGCTCTTTAATCTTCTGCCTCTCCTGAGTCATAATCCTCCTTATTCTCTGACCTCCGGGGCTTGGAACACGAGACCGCACACCCATCTTATTCTGAAGGTACGATAATAGTAATAATCAACTCCCCTTCTGTCCCGAGCTTCTGCCTGCACCACATGCTGCCATGGATATTGCAATTATCCCTGTTCTACAGATGGCCAAAATTCTATTAAACCTTTTGCTGGAAATAAATAAATAAATCCTACTTCTCACACATCTCTAGACAGCAGACGCTGCATCCTGTCCCCCCGGATCACTGTGGCTTTCATCTACAGACCTGGTGCTGCTCAGTCTGGCCCTGGGTTTGGACAGGATGCGAGCAGATGTCATTCTCTGAAGGTAATGTGGGTCAGCGAGGTTTCTGCGAAGCCGCTGATCCAATCAGATAAAGAGGTTGCTTGGCTGCTTTCCGCCATGACACCGTATCAGATCTGTAGCCCCATTTTACTTCCTGTGTTTGAAAAAAAAAAAAAAAACATGTCTTTTCAGAATGCAGAAACAGGCTTGTCATAGTAATTACCCGAGCACGATACCATCTCCTCTGCTTATCCCTGGACGGCGAAAGGAGCCAAATCCCAGCCGTCTTTCTTAATGCCCTCCATTTCAATGTGTCCCTGCAAAATGATTTATTCATTTTTATGATAGGGCAGAATGAAACACCATGAAAGAAGCAATGATTCGAAGGGTATTAAAGTAAAGGCCAGGGTATTGTTTTGGTCCAGGACGGATGAAGGCTGATGCCGCGTTTGATCGATCAAAAGAATGCAAATGGCGGAGTTGGATACGTGGCGTGTTTGAAGCTCTTCTGTCAAGTAAAAAGCTTTTACACCACGAATCGATTATCGAAAGTGAAACGTCTCATTTGGGCAGGTTTTGTTTGTTTGTCTTGTGATAACATCGCAATCAGGCGGAATCGTCTCTCAGTCGCTCAGGAGCTAAAAGGTTTAAGAGCTACGTGCCGCTGTCCCAGGTCGCCCGGCCTCCAGAATGGCAGCCTGACGTTCTTTGCTGATGACCTCACGCTCGCCTCCTCTGCTTTAGGAACCAAAACAGTCAAAGCTAGTGAGTATATGTCATGGTTTAGATCAAAATTGAAACAAATGAAGAGGATTTACAGTTTGGCAGCGGGAGGCGCTCCATTACGTGCCTTTTGTCTACGTTCCAGAAGCATTTCCAGTGAATCCCTTGACATCCGCCCCCTCCCCGTCTATTTACTCGTGCTTAGGTCTGTTTCATGCGATGGGTTAACAAGGAGATTAATGCTGTAATCCTCATCAGGCCCCAGTCTGGCAAAATGTCCTCTTGGTGACTTAACTGACTAAGCCAAAGGTCAGAGTCCACGACCTGCGAGACCTCGCCGAAGTTCATATCAGGATGCGTTCAATTAACAAGGGCGTTTAAACAAACAGCTGGTTTTTGCCGCAGACGGATTGATACAGGCGAGGAAAAAAAGAAGAGTCAATTCCCAAATGTGACACAGAAATCTATTGCCTTCACAAAGAACCCGGGCCTGCGCTGCACTTGCCATCAGTGATGGATTATGAAATGGCCTCGGGGCATCTTGAATGGCTGGTTTCACTATCTGCTGGGTGTGACCCACATTCATCTCCCCGGCTAATCCTTTTGTTCACGCGCTCTCAGAGTACCTACCCGCCTCTAATCCATTGTGCAGCTTTATTTTAGCGTTTGATTTCATCTCATTCAAGCGACTTCCTGACAATTCCGCTCATCAATTGCTTTTGGATGTGCATTGCATCCGTCTGACAGGCTTGGATAAAGGGAGTGGAGCTGTGCACAGCAGTGCGTGCTGTTATTATCTAACCCGCCGTTGCACAATGAACATGACTTCGTATCGTATTACTACACTAGTAATTATTCATCTGCCTGTAGCGCCATGCAGATCAATATTGAATTCACTCCTCTGCGTGATCCGCTGTCGCAACACGCCCATTCATTGCACATACAGTTTTGTTGACTTCTGACTATTATGACACAACATTCATGAATTCAAAATGTTGCCGCTAAACAGGAGCAACACTTAATCCCAAGATAGAGAAATTAATTTCATGACTGCTTCAACAGAGCTCTATATATAGGAGTATCGAGGACAGCACTTTTCATCAGGTGCAGGGAAACAAAACCGTTTTCCATGCGTGCCAACAACTGATGCTGCTTTCTCTGCCACCTGAAAATAAACGTGTCACACATTGTTTCTCAGTTGCTTTTCTGCAGGGTTCGTCAAAATGGTGATAAGACAAGTGTTGTTTTCACACCACCGTGAAATCAGAGAGGCAGTATGGCACGTCACGGAAAGTGAAATTCAAGATATTTGGGATAATTGATCAGATTGGACGGGTTCCAGAAAAGAGCATCGAATACACTGGTCTGGACTGGTATTTGCTCCAACCATTCCAAGTTTGTGACTCATCAGATCTGGCAGGCTTCTGCTGACTACACCAGGAGGAAATGACTGTGAGCTACATGTTGGAAAGATTTTCCATCTGTGTTGGTCAGAAAATTATGAGTCTCTTTTTTCCAGTTTTTTATTTATATTTAACACGCCTCACTTACTCGTCTATTTTGCAGAATACGCACAGTATTCTGGCATGGTCTTTGTATTCTATCCATGTTCCCAGGTCATTCGAGTGATTGAGTGAGCTCTTCACTCCACAGGGCTTTTCACACTACGGGTTCTGTCATGGGTGGCCAGAGTCAGATTCACCCCCCACTGTGGGTGCAACTCTGCGCCTCAGCCCATGTCCCTCTCTCTCTCTCTCTCTCTCTCTCTCTGCGCAAAATAGCTGGTTTGTAAAACACAATGAAGCACGTCTAAAGGAAGTCGTCATGACTTTGTGTGGAGTTGCGCTGTACACGTAGTTTCCGGCATCTAGCACTGAGTCGTCTGAGGCGAGAGGCTCACCACCCGCAGAGCGTTTCCCAAGACAAAGTGCAGCTCTGCACCCAGGATCAAGTCCGCGGCCAAAACCCAACTCGCTTGTGTTCACATCTCGGACTTCTGAGCCAAAAGAGCTTTGTCTCGAGACAGAACCCGCAGTTTGAAAGCGCCCTTAATCTCACAAGCTTGGCCTAGTCTTCCCAGGTGACCCAACCAAACAGGGCATGCCACCACCTCTTCTCCCTGAAGGCATCTAGGAAACATCCGGTCAAAATGCCAGAGCTACCTCAACTGCCCAGATGTCCAGCCCCTCCAATGTGACCAAGCTTTAAACCCATTCTCTCAGTCAGGCCTTTCACGCCAGCATGGTTCGGGTTATGGACCATTATGGAGCGTTCAGGATGCTCCGAACCTTGGTGCTTTTTATCAAACCAGCTCACGTTCGGTTTGGTGATGTATAAGCAGTTCAACACAGAGTCTGTTTCACACTCAGAGTCCATACGGGTGGCCACCAAAAACTCTGCTTGCTCTTGCGGTCGCTAAACAAAGCTTGTGATCAAAGGTAGAGATATAAATCGAGCTGGAACACAAAAAATTTACCAGGACAGATGCTTTCATTCCAGCCTTTGACCCTCCATGGTCTTGGACACAACTTTACGGTCCAGTTTGCCATGATCACATGCTCCTAAAGTCTATGGTTAAGTCGTCCCAAGCAAAACCTGAAAACTTTTTACCAATAAATTGCTACTCTGTTCCAAGTAACCTGCTCATATCCCAGTGGCGTATGATGTATATAATTCTTTAATTGTGTTTTCTGCTTAACCAGCAGAATTGATCTGTGGTCTGAACTGCAGCGATGTTTTAGGTTTAATGTTGTTTTCTAATGTATTTTTTATGATTTCCACAAAGAGAATTTCCCCTAACTGATGCTTCCTCTGACACACATTCACACACATACGGTCAGAGCCCTGGGGTTCTCACAACAACTGCCCCGCTCTCTTAATAAATAAATATATGACGGTAGCCGGCATCTATTATACATGAACATACAATGGTGCTTGAAAATATGTAGGCGATAAACACACACACGCACACACACATACCGAAACACAGCAAATAAGAAAAAAAAATGTTTTGGTCGTGGAACTAAGCCAAATATTTATTAACTAAGCACAGAGCAGCGAGAGCATTATTACTGCATTGTGTTTGCCATCGCCACAGCATACACAGATTGTAAATTATAAAGAGACATTTCTTGGCTTTAGCGCGTCTCCTCCTCCCTCGTGTCTATTTCAAAGACGTCTGCGTCTCCTTCATTTTCTCTGGGTACACATTTCCCTTCCTGGCTCCGGATCTCTCTCTTCTGGCCTCCCTGACCTGCAGAAGTGAAGCTCGCTGCACCAACCCGAACTCTGTCTTGATTAAAGTTGTATTAAATTTCATTTTAATGCTCAGTTTTGACCTGCACCTTGAACCGTTAACGATCAAGCAGGTTCCTGTGTCACTTATAATGTGCGGTGAAGGAAACCCTCGCAGTTCGTTCGGTTCAGAACTGAATCAGCTGACAGAACAAACTGGATATTAGTCATTGTTTGCAGATATGGTTGCAGCACACTGGGCTAAACTATTGATTTATGATGGAACATTAGTTCATTCCACACGCTCCCTGTACGTGTAAAGACCCTCGCCTACACTCGCGTTTCAATTTCACTCATCTCAAGCATGAAATCTTCCCTTCCCTTAAAACCAACAGCACATTAATGAAGGTAGTGGCTCTGTACCAGGTTTAGGTGATCAGACCGATGGGGGTGAGGGGAGGAAGAGAGTCAATCCTGAGGGGGGGGCGATAGAAACAAAACATCTCTCCTGTGAAAGAAAAAATTATATTGCATGGCGAGTCTAGAACATCAACGAGACAGCAGTTCAAGTGAGTGTTTATCAAGTCAACTACAAAAACATCATTTTAAAAAACGTAATTTAAATATGTCAAACTCGATTAAAAAAAAAAAAGTCTCCCACGCCTTCTTTTTTTCTCCCTGGCATGAGTTGGCCACGGAGATAATTAAATCTATCACGTCGCTGTCAGAGCTGACGTTGAGTTCTTCTTTGTAGACGGACTGCATGTGGATGCTGAAAAGATTTGTCGCATCAAGATGTTCAAAGGTAGAATATCTATTTACCAAGGAGTCGTCGGCAGTTGCATACTGTAATCTGAAGATTAGTGCGAACACAGAAATACAAAACGGCAACAGACATGTCATGGTGGAGACAAACCCCAGGTCGAGGGGAAGCAAACAACCATTTGGTTTTTTTTTGTGGTTGTGCTTTTCTCCTTTATTGTCATTTGACCCACTGGGCCACGGCACAATCTATTAATTGACTGCAGAGCACAAGTGAATCACAGTGTTTCCTCTTTAGTGTTTAAAAGGCTGTTAGCAAACAAGAGCAGGTAAAAAAATGTCTATATGTTTGTGCTACTGTGTACTGAACTGTAAGTAGAAACTGCTCTGAAGTTCTGTTTCTTCATTAAAGGGATTTACACATCTTACAACAGATGTGACATCGTGTGATACATCATAAGTGCATCATGTGACACTTATGATGCAGTGAAATTGAGATTACAGAATGCAAAAAAAATCCACATAAACACACAAACTAAACTGATCATGTATGAATGTTCTTAAAACCAGTTTGTACATTTCATTTTATTCCTCTCCAAATCCCACTGGTTGCACAGGTGTAAACAGGTATAAGGTTGTGGTGTCAAAAGCGTAACCAGAACCATCACTGTTCACTGACTGACTTGATCTTGTCTCTCTGCACTGCAGGATGTGTCATGATGTGACATCGACAGGCGATCCAAAATAAAGCCTGGCTTTCGCTCAATGCCCAGTATAATTGGCTCCACAGTGTCTCCACCTTCACAGCTGTCAAAAGAATGAAAGGATTAATAATTTATCAGTCTATTGCATTAACCTTTGAACTACCTCTCATTCCATTTGGAGGGGAACAGTCCGATAATAAAACCTGACTCTGTAGATGCAAAGGACGTCAACAGGTCAAGCAAAAGGTTTCCGAACATGGGAGAAGCTAACAATGTTGGGAGTGAAGATGGTTGGTGAGACACAGAGGTTCTATAACAAGGCTTGCGCACGGACTTCGGTATCCTCCTCACCTCGTGTACAGGACCGTATATTTATGAAGAAGTTGTATCCGGACAAGACATGAGTGAGAAGACCTTACATACAGTAGACGTCACTATGTTGTTTTCCGACTTCACTGGGACAAGCTGAACTTGGCTGCGATGCAACTCTTAGCTCTGACCTTCCACTACCAGGGTAACTGGAATGGTTTCCAGACGGTATCGGTGCTGGGAGAGCGCTCGCATGTAGGTGACAAGTGAAAGACCAGGCTCAGTTCAGTGAGAGGGGCGGATCCATGACAGATATTCTTCTTCTTACTGCATTTCCATTAGAGTTTGTCCCACCAAGTAAAGCTTTTTCCTTAGTCACACAGGTTCTGTTTTCGTGGATGAAATATTTATCTTCGATCTTCTTTTACCTGGTACCCACATCTCCAACATGTCTGCTGCTCTCCTCTCCAAACATCCCTCTGATATATTCATTTCAGAGCTTGTCCTTTCCAGTGACGTCGTGACCAATTTCAGGGACTATGATATAAACTGCTGGATATTTGTGAGCAGGAATTCCCCACAACAGGCGAGGAAAGAAAGACGGTATGTGTTCCGTTTTGTCTCAACATGAAGAGGAGGTTATCCTCGCCTGACACCATCACTTCTTAACAAATTTCTGTCCAGCCTGCAAGAATCATGTTGAAGCACTTGACTGACAGCTTCAAATTGCTTATAATGCACTTTCCCCAGAGTGCTCGGCTTGCATGAGCGTTCCACAATCTCTGTTGTGGTGCAGCAGCTGACTAGGGGGAAACCGTGGAAATAATTGTCTGTCGCTCCTCGTTGACTCGCTTTGACAAATGGCGAATCCCTTTGTGGTGCTCTAACAATGATGTTTGAAGGTTCTGTCAGCGAGGAAAAGTGTCATCGTGCGGTGAACGTGTCCTACATGCTGGTTGAAATCCGCTCAGATGAGCTGCATCGACCTAGACAGAAAGTGAGGAGCCGTCTGATCTTTAATCCTAAAGGTTTGACCCTCCATGACTGAGGTTAGTACTCCTGGGCGGTGAGTGTTGAAGTATCACTTTTGTCTCCTGAGATATATGAAATTTTACCGCATCCCTCCCTGGATTGGCCCACCCAATAGGTGAAGCAAGACAAAACTTAAAACTGAATTTATTGTTCTTGTTTTATTAATTTGATCTCATGATTTTAATATTATGCAAGTGTTGGCTTGAAAATTATTTACGACACAGTAATACCTAGTATCTTTCTTTGGATCAAAGGAGCTCATATCCAAGTTAGGGAAACTACAATTCCTTTTTCAAAAACTCAAAAATTGCAGAGCGGTGAAAAGGGCTGTCACTTCAGCTCCGGAAGAACTGCCATTCACAGTTTCACTGTACTAGCCGTGTACTGAGAAATGCAAGGCTTCATCTCTGAGATTAGCAGGATCAAGCAGGTAACCCCCTTATTATTTTCCATTCCCGGGTGGCGAGGACAAAGAGCATATGACTGACACATCGCATTGTACTCTCAACATGGTTGAACAGTATAAACCACCGTCACGGCACCAGCACTTTAACGTCCAGGCTGTCAGGGACCCAGCCAGCAGGTAAGTCTAGTAGAAACAGCAAAACAACACTGTTGCAATCCATAACTAAACTGAAAGCAGTTAGCAGTGTCAGACCATTAAAGGTAATTGCTCAGGATCAAGTATTTTCAGCTGTGAAAATACATCTAATGATGCATCTGGACACATCCTCAGTGATGTTCCTGGTGTCTTTCAACATCATACACTCACCCAGGTGACCCAGCCGAGGCTGATCAGACCCCGACTTGTGTGCAGATGGCTGACTAGCTACCGCGTCTCCATGGTTCTCCTCTCTTGAGCCACAGCCACCTTGATGCTCTTTGCGCCGCTTCAGTGGCTTTGCGTATGGCTTTCCTTCTTTTCTCTCCCTCGATGCCTAGAATACTATAGGCTTTGGCCAAAGATCATGCCACAAAACCCCTGCATCCCACCTCTACTGGGAAGCACCTTGCTTTCCAACCAGCCTGGTGACAGTCGCTGATCAGTCCTGTGTACTTGGAGGGCTTTCTTTCCCAGGCTCCTTCCAGTCGATCTTCCCACGGGACAGTCAGCTCCAGCAGCACAGCTTGCTTAGTGGACTCTGACACCAGTACGATGTCCGGGCGAAGAGTGGTGGTAGCAATGTGGCTGGGGAACTTCAGCTGCCGTTCAAGGTCCACTAGCAGCGGCCAGTCTCTGGCAGAGGTCAGGAGGCCTGTCGATGATCTTCCAGGTGAGGCTCCCTGCTCCCCAGCTCTGACAGAGGTGATGGTTTTCTTGGGTGTACGGCACCGTTTTGCCCACTCAAGTCCAATGCTGAGTGGAAAGGAACCCAGCCCTGCGATGCTGCTCAAGCTTTTTCACAAAAAACCTGCTGACAAAATATTCCACTCAAACACAAAAGCCTTATTTGACACGCATGTGGTCTAAATACACTGTTATAGCATGAGGCCAAATGGCATTAGAAAAAAGTCAAATGACATTCTCACAAGTGGAAGCAGAGGGTTTCGCAAAGGTCCTCACATAAACAAACAAAATAATCTTTTCAATTCCATTGTTTGACAAATTAATGAAGACTGAAACTGACTGTATTTAATCAGGAATACAAATTGAATTCAAGCGCCAGCGGCCCTGAGAGTCTCAGCCTCCATGTTATAGAACTCTACATCATTAATAATGGACCTGGTGTCAGGGACCTTATATAGCCCGCTGTAATTACGTGGAGTAGATGTGACACAAGGGCATTGAGTTTGACACGGCTGATCCAGCTCCAGAGAAAGTCGACATCAATAACTTCTCAAAATCGCTTTGAACAAGCCGCTTTGTCAATATAACATTGTTCGGTCGCACCACTGTCTCAAACCTTGAGTCAAGGCCCAGTTTTTCTTCACTTTGAGTTCAATGATTTGAGAGTGAAAATAAGTGGATTGGGATTTCAGGTAAAAAATTTCAAGTTAAAACTGTATTTACTCAAAGAAACCACTGTGCCAGCTGGGGACATTCTGTAACTAGTCTAGCACATGAGAGGTAGCCCTCCAAGGATTAAGATGAGCACTTGTGAGTACTATATCTAGCCAGCTCCTCCTGCAGCCAAATGTAAAAGTGACCGCCCATTGTTCAAGACAGAAGAAAAATAATCATTACGCGATTGTTGATGTGCAAAAGGTGCTCCGCACACAGACCAAACGGTCTCCAGTGATTTATTTCCTCCTCTGGCGGAGAATTTTTCTTTCCCTCCAATAAGAAATATCTGGGACATTAATCAAAATGTACAGAAAATAACTTCTTTTTTTTTTGCCTTTTCACAACTCGCTATCGACCGGCGTGTTGTAGTGCATTTGTCTGGTGTTTATCCAGTCATCAGTTCTGCCTATTTCCTCTGCGGAAAAGTGCTTGAATTTAGAAAACACAATCCCCCTTTCATCCCTCAGGGAATATCACAAACGTCCTGACAAATGACTGACCGTCATGGCTCTGTTCCTTACAAAGCAATCTGGCTCAACTGTAGATTCCATCAGCATTGTGTGAATAAAAAAACAGCTCATAAACAACGTGGCAGAGACCCAAGGTGGCATATAAAACCACGACCATTTGGCTTCCGGATTCTACACTATAATGTGTTTGTAATGAGGTTCTACCTTGCCCTCCGCACCTTTACGTGTCTGGATTACCTATTGAGAGTGACACGAGGTGGGGAAGAATTGACAGGGTCATGACAGCTCAAGCTCTTAATACCAGCAGGAGCAAGTGCTGACCTGTGTGGTCCGGTCCAGAGAGCAGGTTGGAGGGGGAAAAGTGCAATAAAAGTCGTGCATCATGATTCATCACTTCTGGTTATCCACATCCAACTTTAGGGTCCGGTTTTGTTGCAGAAATAATTTGAACGGATTTACATCAGCAGGTGTGAGGAAGCGTCTGCCACCACCAAGTCGTCTCCTTCAGACCTTCAGGCGCAAAGTTATAATCGTGTTATCCGTTTTAGCCAAATGTCACCCACTGGTGCAGGTCCTCACAGAAAATGTTCTATTTTGTCCACCCAAGTGTCACTAAGTGATGGATGCTTCCAGACTGCAGTGGGCTGTAGTTCTGCAGCTGCCTGAAGGCCAAATGTGAAAAGCACCAATGATTTTAGCACTGCTCTTCGTGGGCATAGTAGAGATGCCATGTGAGGTCAGTGAGGAGTAAATATAGCCCCGAGAGAGAGTTAAAGACCTCAGTCCGGGTTCAAGCTCATGTCAGACTCACTGGCCTTTCCATTCTCCAGCAGGCAGAAAAACTATGCATTACCATAAGGTCAGGCAGCGGTCAACATGCTTGTGGAGAAGTCTTCCATTCATGCGATCCGTCTGCAAAGAGATGTACGATTTGTCTTCTCTGTCAGCGACTGTAGCGGCGGCGCTCCCTGCCAAGCTGCACAAGAAACACTTACTGCAATCAGTGCAAATGTCAGCCAGGATCATCTTTGACTTGCTAACTGCTTATTACATCTTGTCTGAGTCACGGTGGAGCATATGGCCAGTGATAAGATTCAGACTAAATCAGCTTTCTCGACATAAAGAGGGAGCTGTGTCTCTTCCACACAGATGTGAGCGTCACGCAGACGAACCGGCTTTATCTAGCCGACGAGTAATTGCCAGATGAGATGGTACAGATGTACCTGAAGAAAAGAGTCGTGATTAGGAGTCACCTGAGGTAGACGCAGCTTAGGTGACGCAGTGCGCGGAACGTTGGGGTGTTTCAGTCACAGCACTCAATACGAGCCGGTGGGGATGACTGGTTGAGCATGAGAATGCTGGAGGCTGAGTCAAGCACGTTGTGATGTCACATTGTAGAAATGCAGAAAACAGTATAGTACCAATATGGTGAGGGACTCTTTTGGCACATGTCGAGTTCCTGTCCTGTTTGGGTCTTTTCTGGTTGCAGTGCAATGCCACATGGTGATGGAGGAGGGAGTTGACGTGTCCCCAGATGGCACCAGATGTTCTTCCTTCGACTCGATTCTATGTCATCAAAGTTCCCAGGCACCAAACAAACGCCAGAGTGTCCAGTGACACACAGATATTTGCCACTGCCTCGTGATGGCTGAGCCCCAGCCAGGGTTATTACACTTAACAAACAAACAAAGATAGCTGAAATAAAAATACAAATGAAAGTTTTTCATAAACCGATAACCAACTGAAAGTGCACTGTCTGTTAACAAAACGTTAACAAAAAGTAAAACTATCGTGAAATTGTCCTTTCATTTAGTTTTTATTTATTTCATAAAGAAACATTTTGAAAAGATTTAAAATTCATATATTATGGCTCTGCTGGTCTTACGACAGCTGTCAGCCATGTTGCGGCATGTCCAGTATGTGACGTCAGTTGTGTTGACAACCTGACCTGACAACGCTGACTAGCGCAATGGTGGCAAACAAATAACTAACTCCAACACTAAAACGAATGAAGGCTATACTGAAACTAAGCATATTTCAAGAAATGAAAATCATTAAAACCAACCAACCCACTCTAAAATCTAATTAAAACTCACTGGATTTGAAAGAATCCTCATGAAATGAAAAATCCTAAGCTATTATAACCTTGGCCGCAGCATGTCCTGACAGATCTGGCAGTCGACCTCTGACCAAGTCCATGAGGACTCTGACAAATGGTCATCCTGTTGTCTGTTGGTGAGGCAGGGATCAGTGGAGGCCAGTATCCGTGTTGTTGACTGTGTCGACAAACTGCAGAGCTGGGAGCTGAACTCAATCATGCTAATTTCCAAACCCAGTTCAAGTTGTGGGCCCAACAACAGTCTGTATTTATTCTGCACAGCACAACCTCATGATGCACATCAAGCACAAACATCCATTTGCTGTCTACGATTTCCCTCCATCTCCATTTTCAATTTCCATATTAATTTTTGATATTTGTTTATAATCTCGGCTTTCTGAAGAAGGAAAAAGAAACAGACTGCTGGATTGCATGGCATCGTGATATCAACTTGCAAATTAGGTGGAATTTCAATTGGAATTCGTTTTTCATTTGAATCAAATCACCAGCATTTAAGACTTTACACTGTGTGTAAATTCAACCCAGACATAACAAGAAAGAAAAACCCTCTTTTCATCTTGTGCAGAGAAAAATTATTTTTCACTTTTCATTTTTTTTATTCATTTCACTTCCATATACAGCCATAAACAATGTTGTGGGTGCAATCCTTGCTTGTGGCAAGTGGATCAAATGCAAGCGACTGTTCATGACTACACTGGAGGAACCGACTCTGCTGTGAGCTTGGTAGAGTGCACTGAAACAGAGGCAGTTCCAAGCAATATCAGCAAAGGTTTATGATCATGAAGCGTCGCAGTCCTATTTTTTTGAACCACACAGGTTAAACAATTACCTGTAGTAATGTCATTAAGTAAAGATAAAAATATACATTACATGTTTCGTGTTTTGAGCTTGCATCTAAAGACCCAGAAGTGTGTAGACACACTTAGATAACAGTTTAAAACAGTGGTCCCCAATCCACCGGTCTGTGGATCAATTGGTACAATTTCTGTTTCATGTATGAGCTGAGTGTGAATATTTTTTTGTTGCAATTGTCAAGAGTTGACCGGTCCACGGTGACTAAAAGGTTGGGGACCACTGGTCTAAAATATAAACAAAGGGACTTCGTCACCTGCATTTTGAAACGTTTAGTTGTTTTGGCTATCAAACCGATGCTAAGGGCAGTCGGTTCCTTTGTGAGGTGTTGTTTGCCTCTCATCTATTATTCTCTGAACTTGCTTCACCCATTTTTCATGACTATCTACATCCTTTAGGTAGAAGAGATTCCTCTTGTGAGACCACCAAGGCGCCGCTCAGGATCTCAATTGTGCAACACCGCGCTGAATTTGCATTCACTTAGAAATAATTTTATTCTTATGTAGCGTTCACATCCAACAGAACCATCTTTGCTGATGATATAAGGTTTCATATTGCATATTTACGCCTAGTTTCTGAACCCTATAGAGAGTTTTCTGGACACATAAAATGACTTGGTGGGATGGATGTAGTCCCTGGGCCTTGAGGATGCCACACGCCACAGGGGGTCCATTTGTGGGTTCATTATCCGTTTTAGATGGGTTGCTTTAAGACCTCATGATCACAGAAGTCAGTGGGAAACGTCTGTATTTACCCAGTCTTCAAGGGGAATATGCGAATGACGGAGTATTTGCAGACCAAGCCACTTGCGCCTGTGTGTATGTTAATGCTCTGGTGCTCAGACAGCGAGTGCACAGCAACTACAGCATTTGGTGGCAGCTGATGCGCCTCCAGAAATGGGGGTCAAAAGTTGCAGGTCGTAAGCAGCAATATGTCCGGGCAAAGGCCTCCGTGGCGGATGATGATGTGGGTCTAAACTGCAACATGGGTTGGTAATGGGATTGTTCACAAGCCGCCGGATCAGTCTCCTGCAGGATAAGCTCCTCAGATAGCACTGCTGACCTCTTACCTGATAGCAGGGGCGCAGCACAGGAGCGTGTCTTCATTTGCTTGCAGGTGTGTGCTCCGGTTGGAGGG
This sequence comes from Synchiropus splendidus, assembly GCF_027744825.2. Classification (NCBI taxonomy): domain Eukaryota; kingdom Metazoa; phylum Chordata; class Actinopteri; order Syngnathiformes; family Callionymidae; genus Synchiropus; species Synchiropus splendidus. The sequence goes on from NC_071336.1 coordinate 19,224,538, forward strand.
CTAATGTTCAAGGCAATGCGATGGCAGAAGGTGCGTGAGGTCTTCTGCTGTTTGAAATAAAAAAGTGCCTGACATAAACATGGTGGTCCAGCTAAAAGGACCGTCACAAGATTTTATCACGACCGACACACTGGAGCCAGTTTACAAAAAAAAAAAATCTCTCACTAAAATACTTCTCATGCAATAACATTCTGGAGAGCTGGCTTCTTGATACATGGAAAACTACAGCAGCTTTGTTCAGTATCATTAGTCCACTGTCTGACTGAACAGTTGCAGACAGCTGGGACTTAAAACAATGTCCAGCAAAGTTGGCATCACAGTTCTCCAGCTAGTTTTGCCTTCATGTGAGGTTGCTGGAAGGAACCCATCTGTCAAAACACGCTGGGTTGCAAAAAGAAACTGAGAAATTGAGGCAAAGTTAATACTATTCCTGCAGAATTTTGCAACCGATTACAATAATATAATAATAATAAGATGTTTACCTTGAAGTTTGCTGTGATGAGGATGATGAAGATGATGATGATGTGACAGGTGGAGGAGCATTTTAGCCCTGTGCCTTTAATTACGATCATGACATTTTGTTCTGACTGTAAACAAGGGCCAAAAATGACAAAATGGCTCCATTGAAGAGCTGTTTTTCATAGCTCGCACCACCCATTCAAATGGGCCTGAGCCTCCCAGTTGGTAGAGCAGGCAGCGATCACACCATTCACTGAGAGAGGGATAAGTTTCAATGGGATGATTACACGAGTTGCTACATCTGGGGCTCCTGCGATTGTTACCTTGGCAACTGCTACCAGTCCTGAGAGGACAATAACACATTTAGTCACCACAATAGCTTGAGAGATGATTTGATTTTGTGTTTTAGAAAGTCAAGTCTTTTGGTAATTCCAAATGTAGCAGCTGTGGCCGACAGCCATTGAAGTGAAATCCAGATAGAACTTCAGATCAATTCTTTGCTTTGTCTGGTTTCCTGAAAGTTCCTTTCACACCTTCTGAGATTGGAGTAATTTGCTCATTTTCCAGAGTCAAGTCAAACGATAAATAATGGGGAGGAGACGTTTAATTGAATTAGAACTGAAGATAAACACTCCCAATAGAGCCGCACAATCAAAAGACGGCGTGTGAATCTTGACCCCATCTGATGCTGTAATGATTTTCCAGACACTTTCCGCTTGACGTATCGGGTAACTTCACTTGCATGTCCCAGATGAAGCCGTGATCGGGCCTCGCAGCTCACTCACGTCTCCTCGGCTGACTTGGAAAACTTCTATCAAACAATCCAAAAGTCCTTCTTGCTTAAACTTAAGAGGTCAAAAAGTGAAATCAGGACTTGAGACAAAAGCATCGGCGCGCTGAATAGATTATTCACAACCCTGCTATCAAATTCCGCGCGAGGCTTTGATGATAACCGCCTGACTTAGCGCCGCAGACGGGGTATAATAAAGATGTTCCTGCGCTTCCAAAACCAGAGCTGTGAAGGCGGTGTGACCCGTCTGGAATGCCTGTGACCTGAAGATTGTTTTCACACTCATTTCACATTCAGGCTATCTGTGCCTCACCAGGGCCAGAGTCTGAATTTTTGGGAGTGTCAATCATTGCTTTAATATTTAAAATGGACAGAAAAAAGAGGACTTTTTAATTGATGATTAAATATCTCCCTTGTCTGCTTTCACAGTCAGGATTTAACTGTCCATCAAAGAGTGCTGACTGTGAGATGTTTTGTTGCACTGCTTGGTGTGTGCTGGCTCTGTATTATGTCTGCATTCATAAAGAATATGAATGGAACACTTATTGACACATTTACAGTGCATCCAGATAGATTTCTCATAGCTTCTCTTGTTCCTCATTTTATAATGCTACTGTCTCATTTCTTCAACATTCATTTGAAAGGACATCATGGACTTGAGTATTCACAGTCTGTGTGGTGCTTTGGTGTCTATTTGAAAACGGTGCCGCAAGCTCAACACACCTGACTTCGGGCTGCTCTGCCCATTCTTCTTTGCTCTACCTCTGCACCTCCATCAAGTTGGATGGGAATCCATTTTCAGAGATGTTCAATTGGACAGTCTAGGAGTCACTCCTCTCTGGGTGTTGTTGTTTTCCAGGCATAAGATGAAGCGTTGCCCCAGTCTAAGGCCAGGAACGGTCTAGAGTTTTCATCCTCTCTACATTGCTCCAACCATCAGGCCTGTCTTCCCATTCATTCCACAGAAAAAGACCTGCATATGATGCTACCACCAACAACCTTTTCTCTTGTTTTGACAAACTTTGCTGAGGACTTTCATCTGTCCCGCCACGCCACCGTAAAGTCTGGTTGGTGGCTTGCAGCAGAGATGGATGTCCCTGCGGAAGCTTCTCCTCCTCCACAGAAGATTACCGCAGGTCTGCGTGTGTGACCATCTGAGTCTCGGTCACCTCCCTGACTGAGGTCCTGCCTCCCTGGTCGCTCAGTTTAGAGAGCCAACATCCCTGAGGTCTCACATTTCTTGCATGGACGATGGAGGCCACAGGGCTCTGAAGGGGTCAAAGTCGTATAAATACTTTGGAGGTCTTCAGACAATTCATTCCACTTCATGCTTGGTCTGCGCTCTGACATGCCCTGTCAGATGGGCGACCCTGTGTAGACAGGTGTGAGCCTTCCAAGTCAAGCAACACAGGCAGGTGGACTCCAGTGAGGCTGAAGGAACATCTCAAGGATGATCAGCATAAGCAGGCTGCACCTGAGTTCTGTTTTTAAATCTCCTATAAACGTCCACATAGCCACAAAGAGCTGTAGTGCGTAGAATTTTCAGGAAATAAAAGACCTTTGATGGACATTCATCTGGCTGGGTATTCAAAAGGCATGTCAGACCTGGTTCCATTTTTTTTTCACGTGTGTTGAAGCAGCTTTAAAACTAAAGCAGCTTCTAAATGAGGCATAATAGATGCGCCGGTGACACGCGCATGTCGACGGGATACGAGCAGTCTGACAGGAACATGGCTCCCAGCAACTTTTGTGTTGCATTAGAGATGATTTACAAGGAGACGCTCTCTCTGAGTCGTCAGAATGGTCCACTGAGCGCCAGACAAACCTGGGAAATCCTAAATCACAAGGCCGTGAGCGCTCACAAACGCCGCTTGATGTTATTCATAACCAACCTTCAGCAAAATAACCCTTCTCTACCTCTAAATAAAAATATATAGGTCACTCTGCGGCTAAAAATAAAACACTCCCCAAGGCTTTCCAGAGCATGAAATAGACTTTATATCATGTTAGCCGAGCAAATGCTACCAAAAAAATATATATCCCTGGCTTTTTCTGCTCATTTTTCGATCCCCCTTTTGTTGCTTTAATCTAACATGTGACGTTCCACCGCTCCGCTCGCTCACTCAGTGCATGACCTGAATAAGATATCAGCACTTTGCCAGTTTTTGGAGTATGACAGAAAAGAAGAGAGTGGTGTAGTGATTTAGATAATATGGCTGTTGAATACCAAACAATGCCTCGCGCCAGCCTTCGCAGACTTCACCGGGGCTGATAAGAGGAACATTCAGAGGTGGATTTCAAAAATGCCTCCGAATCGGTCCCTGCTGATAAAGTCGAGCTCGTCCCATGACAGACAGAACAATTACTCCCCCACCTGTTTGCACCAGTATCCATCTCCCATCAGTCTGGACTTGATGAATTACAACAATATGCACTCTTGCTTTCGGAAGCGGCGGCAAAACACGCAGTGGAAAATAAGCTCTTGAAATGTGGTTGCGACAACAGAAAAGCATTTGCAGTGGATTGGATAACGCCACTCAATGCTGTTTGCTTTTAAGCAAGATTGCTGATCGCCCTCATCTTGCACTCTTCATTCATTATTCTTTATTCCAGTTTTGGACTCCTAGACAAGAGACAGCTAAATAGAGGTTGTGAGGCTGGTCAGAAGAAATAAATAAAGAACACTTTTTTCATTTATTGACAGACGGATTCATTTCATCAGGAGACTCTCGTGCTTCAGCCAGCTCTGCTTCGGAGCTCCCAAAATGTTGAGAGATACTGCGTTATATCTATCCTGAAATATTAAACTCAAGGCCTATAATGCACTAATATACAGCCCCCATAGTAACATAATACTCTTTATTCACAGCCCACCAGTCTAAAACTCTCAATCTAAACATAATAATATAATGTACTGCAACAGATTTTATTATATTTTTGAGTATGCCTGTCTGCGACCAAAACGACTTGAAGAGATTTTATTTTATTACAAGTGCAGATGATGAACTTCAAATGTCCCTAACCAAAGTCCACGTTCCATGGTAGTGAGGATGGGCTGCCATGTTAAGGATTCAACCTTGAAACACTTGTTACTGACAAACAGGCACAGGACCCTTTTTTTGACAATGCGTGTGGTGACACATCTTTTCTGATAGAGAGCAGCACTGGTGAATGAAAAATATGAGGTTGCCACATTAAATTACGACATCAAATGCAATGCAAATATTTGCGTTGAAATCCCCAGAAAAAAAAGTTAATGTCACCACTAACTTCAAGTTTTTAACCAAATCAACCGACACAATGTTTCAAGTTGCATTTTTTAAGTTGTGGCAAAGACCACAAGGCAGAGGCTCTGAAGAGTGATTTTTAAGAGTGTGTAACACTGTGTATTGGACTGTTAGAAAAAAAACAAAAAAAAAAACATGACTTCATGAGGCCCAGCACAGAACCAAGTCAATAAAACAGCTTCCATGTGGCTGTGCCAAAATATGTTGTTGCTGGTCATGTTTGTTATTGTTGAGAGAGAAGATGGCTTGAGGCTTGCTGAACTCAAGCCTTCTGAGGCTTCCAGCACACGAAAACTAGAGATCTCAGTGGACACCAAGGGCTGATCAAGAAGAAGTCTTAAATGTAGGCAAATGTTCTGGGTGGTAATGGGCTGCATGGTGGTGATCTGTGCTCACAGAGTGCTGTTCCCGTTCGTAATAATTAGAGCCAAGGCGTAATATTCTAATTTGCATTTCTAATCTGACTTGGTCAGTCCAGTAAGCAGAGCGAGCAAGAAGAAGACTCAAATACCGTGATGTCCACTGTCCCACTCTGCTGGATGAGGCAACTGTAAACCAACCTTTTCCCCACCATCCTTTTCCTCACTATTTGAGATGATGGCTTGATGAAGACATGAACCAGTAACAAGTTCTTGAGATGATGATTCCCACTCTCAGTCGACAGTGTAAGAATTTGGGTTTCCCTTAGAAAATAACTATAATATGCCTCCGTTGGCAAGTTCCATTTCCACTTCAATTATCAGTCACCTTGAGGCAGGCAGCTTTACATCCATGTTTCCACTAGACTCGCCCCTTCCTCCACACAGATACAGTGGTACCTCGGTTCTCGACCACAATCCGTTCCAGACGGCCATTCGAGAAGCGATTTGTTCGAAATCTGAATCGATTTGTCTCATTACAATGAATGGAAAAAGAAATAATGCGTTAAAAGCCTTAAAACAGTCTTTTGGAGGAGTGAATGTGGAGTGTCTGCTGCAGGTGCGCTGTTCCTCTATGTGTGTGGCCGCTGCATGTGGGAGGGGTTGCCGAGTGAGTGAGGTCTCTCCAGAAGTGAAGAGGTGCCCGGTGCGTGTCCAGCTCTGAATGTGCGCTTCTGTGCAGTTTGGCTGTGACAAAGTCATAAACCAAGTAACGCTCTGCCCCAGACTCGACTCATCCCTGTCCCAGCTCCAGCCCACAACAGGACATCAAACCCTGGAGTGTTACGCTCCAGCCTCGGAGGTGTAGAGAGCGAGCACCTGTGACTCTCTACCACGGTCCAGTGCGGAGACAGGAAAGGTTTTACACTTCAATATGAAGAAAAAACAGTCAGTAAATGTAGCTAGCGGGACACGTCTGCATACAGAGGCTGCGTCATACACAATAAAAAGCGCGTCGTCCGCGCAAGTTTTTTCCGGCTTTATTCGGGGGTGTTTGAGTTCTGGATTTTCGTTCGAAATCCGAAGCAAAAAATCTCAAATTTTTTGTTCGAACTCTGATTTGTCCCGCATTTGAAGTCTGGGACATTGAAAAACCGAGGTACCACTGTATTAGCTGCCAAAAAAAAAAAAAAAAAAAAAAAAAAAAAACAGAGAATGCAGTTTGTTGTGCGATTAACAGTGAAAAGGAACATGCAAAGTAAAAGCTGCCAAGAAGAACATCATGAAACGTAGTGTGATCCTGTAAACCCCCCCGGTGTTGGCGAAATGACACATTAAAGGGCAGCAAGACGTGCCAGCAATATAGCGCCGGCTTGATGACTGCTAGTATAATTCCACTCTGTCACATGAAAGGCTTTTAAACCAAATTCACACCAACACTTTATCAGGGATGGAAACCGCCAAAGACGCTTTCGAGCACTTTGTGTTTGCTGCGTTAAAACGACGACACTCGATCAATAAGTGCTCTTCAAGTGCAATTGTTTTTTCCACCTTTGTTATGTACAGTAATAATGTAGCATAATTGCGCTCATTGACGTTTCCATTATGTTGTACATTTTGCCATTTTATACAATTAGCTGACTAAATTGAGTCTATTTCTAATTTGCTTTTCCTTTCCTCCCCACGTCGCTTCTTGTATATAATGAAGAAGAGGCAGCCTCTTCAGGCATAAATCTTAAATGACTCAAGTTTACATATATCGAGATGCACTTCCTCCGCATACATCTTGTCATTTTGTTCCTCCCACCACTCCCCCCGCCCGAGTGTCCAGTGCCCCAAATCCCTGGAGGCAGTGCCTCGAAATGGCTTCATGTTTATTTAAACGCAGAGGGCAGCAGCAGATGCCCCTTCCGTTTATATGGAGGCTTCCTCCAGCCATCCTACTCTGGAGCAATCTATCAGGCCGGCTTTGCCGCCGCGGCGAAGAGAGCTGAACACCATTCACCACATCGAGTAAGACATCAACTCCTCACACACAACCAGCGGGTGGATCAAAGAGGTGGAGAATTACAGAGGAGACAGGAGGAGTCATGACCACGGCAAAGAGGAGAAATGCAGACCGTCCATCATGCGGCTTCTAATTTTAGTACTGGTTCAAGTACAACTTTGTTTTGTCAGATGGCGACCTCTTGGAGGAGCAAGACGACTTTCAACACAGAGGTACCCTGCACATGGAAGCGGAGACTATATGGGTATTTCTCAAACCATGTTTTTTTTCACTATTTTATGACCTACCAAACAATATGAAAATAGCTTTTATGCTCCGGTTGAGTGTCAGAAACAGAAGCTAAGAGGTAGCAACGCACTATAGTAATGAGGTAAGCATAGGCACCCTGCTGGGCAGCTAAAAGAAAACAGACCTGAGTACAATGCAGCCTCTCTTACTCTTCATGTGAATCAATAACCCAGCAGCAACTTCACCTTTTGTTCTTATTTGGACCAGATCCAACTGGTACCACAACAATGCGCAACATTAGTCAGCTGCTCATGCAGACAAAATACAACACCGAGACCAAACTTGATGTTAAAACATCCATGACATCTTGACAAGGCAAGGTGCGGAAAGGTTTACGGAAAGAAAAAAAAATCCCTCATGTGACCAGATTAAGCTGATCATATCAGGATGGTTCTGAAACGTCATGCAAGCATGTGACCTGAGGCTCATTTTCCACTGGTGTCTTCTTGATTCTCAGCATAGACGTGGCACGCCGGCTTTATGAGTCAACTCCAGAAGAACGAATTTGCCTGAATTCTTGCGGCCGTCACATGGGATAATGATTTGAATTCTGAATATAACGAATCTTTCTTTTTTAAAACTTGTTTTTGTCCAGCAAAATAAGAGTTAGAATAAAAGGTGAATGCTCAAGAGACTAAGACAGAGTTAGACGTGTGTAGGGGCATAGGAGAATATCAACATGAACAAATATCGGGATACTTGAGATTCTATCGAAATTTTTGTCTGAAATATCGCAATATTTTATTGTGTGAGATTGTCATGATATTTTAAGTTGGTCTTATTGATATTTAATACAAAATAAGTATATGCTGACATGTTTATTACTAGTAACATTTTCTATCTGTGCACGTTATTTATGTTGTTCATTCCACTAACTGAAAGAGTAACTGGAATGACTTTATAACAATAAACTTGTTTACATGCAATTAATATTGCACTGCAGTATGTGATTTGCCCCCGTAAAATGATGGCTTTTAACAAATATAATATAGTGCTTACAGCATCACAACACACCGCAATGCATCGTATCACAATACATATCGTATCGCAAGAAACCTGCCAATACACAGCCTGCTTATAGAAGTGAGGATAGTGAGGTTCTCAGAGGGAGTTTGAAAGACAAAGATCAGTTGCTATAAAGAAGCCAACAAACACTCTGTCCTATAAGGAGTAACACAGTGACAATCATCAAGTGGACTTGCGGGCCAGAAGTCATCCTTGCATGTAGCATGTTGCGCTTCCATTTGAATCAATTGAGGCATTTCTCTGCCGTCCAGGCTTAAGGGTGGTGGTCCTCATGGTTCCTCTCTTCCATGTCACTTACACTTGCTTACAAATACTACATCACGTAAGATAATACAGTATTTACAATATGCCACGTAGCATCATGAGCTCACGATCACCGCCTCCTCATCCTAACCCCAAGCCTTGTTTTTAAAAGTCAGGAAGGATGGAGAAGTCTCCTTGATCATCACTATGGTACGACTGAGGAGTGAGAATGTGTAGTAGCTTATAAACATCACTTCTTTAGAAGGACAGCTACTGAAACACACTCCCTTTTCTTGACAGTAAACTGTCACAATTTAGACAAACAGCAAAGCTCCTGTAGTTTTGGGCTTGCTGGACCAAGAAAGGGAGGAATAAAAGAAAACACATCGTTGAATTTCTCAAAACATGGCCTCTGCAATAAAATGGAACATTCACGTTTATGAAAAACGTCTCCCTGTGATGACAATGCGTTACTTTCAGCACAGTATGCTTATCATTTTTGAAAATCTCTGACAAAAACCACACATTCAAACTCCCAAATATGGATTAAAGTGGCAGACTTGAGTCAGGAGCACAACAGAGAGAAGTGAGGCTCAGATCCAAATTAGAGTCGAGATGAAGATACTGAAGATGAAAACGGAGAGGACAGAATGAGAGACGAGGAAGAGGAATTGGCAAACAGACACCCAGCTGTGCCGCTCTGAATCAAATCCTACAGCTCATACGAGTCTAAAGCGCCGGCACGACGGCGGAATATGAAGATTGAGACGAGTCAAGAAGAGTCCACACAGAAGAGGCTGAATTATATATCTATATATAGATCTTCATTTATTTTAATATTTAAACCCACTAAAAGTTGTCAATACAACTTTTCAATGAAAGGCACAGGAAAAATCAGACACTGCTGATATTGTACTCAAAAAGAAACATTACAGTACAAAAGTGGACAGTAATTTAAGCAAATCTTTCTTGTTGTCCACACTAGGGAAATACATACAACACAACATAGACGGGGTACAGGGGGTAATTCAAAATGCATTAGCCAAACCTCTCTTTATTGCTTTTTTCCAAACCGACGTGTTTCATCTCCACAGGTCTCATAGGAAAGAGGGGGGGGGGGAGCCAAACAAAACAGCCTCCTCGCTTTCCCCACAGATGGAGGGGTGCATGTTGAGTTGCTGTAGATTGACCGTCAATCCGCTGGGCATTTAGCGTCTCGTTCACCACATCAGGACACAAGATATACAAAGCATATGCTGCAAAAGCGACTTTATTTGCAATTATGATTCAATTTGTTGGTCCAGTGAGTGTAAAATCAACCCAAACTCTAAGTGGTGTTGAAATATTCAACAGGAATACGAGGGCTGCGACGTTTTCCTTCCAGAATGCAGCAGTTGCTGGTTGTGGATTTAGACATGCAGGTTTTAAGCCAATTCTATTTGATTAACAACTGCAGCGAAGCATGAAACTTCTGGTTACCTTTTGATGTGGCATTTGGGATTTAAGTTTCTCTTGATCAAAGCAGATCATAGATGACATTTCTTCAAGTTCTATTCGCCTTCTTTTGAGAAAGATGGATAGCAGTTGCGGACGTTCAATAAAGCATGACAGATGAAAATGCACAGTATAGAGGATATCGACTGTCTCCATCTGGCATCGGCACAATTTGCAGAATTTAGTTTCACTGTAAATCACAAATACGATCAGTTATTTCTTCACCTTGTTCCCTTATGTATTACTTCCCAAAATCTATTCAAATGGATTTGCCAATTCATTTAATTCAAAAGACTTTTTTGTGTCTCCATTGAAGTTCTGGCTGTGTATCCACACTAATAAAGAATAATTTGCAATGTACACGCCACCTGCGGACGCTTGAAATTGTGATGTCAAAGCAAAAGAAGGGAAATGAATAGATGTGGATTCTGGCGGCACAGTGCAGCAAAATAAGCCGAGAGCCCATTAGCGATGGTGCACATGTTGATTCAGAAAATAAAAGTAAAACAAATCTCGCCTGGGAAAAGGAGATGAAGTGTCATCACTCTTCCCTCCTTTGGAGTTCCTAACACAACATGCAGCCTCTTTGGTATAGGCATATCTCCATCATGGGACAATTATCACTTTCCTATGCGCAGCTGCTTCTCTCGTCCTCTGGTTCCTCTTTGAAAAAAAAAATAGATTGCCACAATTCTGGATCCTGCAAATCGAGTGATTGATTAAAGAGGCAGGGAATTAGACATATACAGCTGCCTGGGGTCTATTTCACTCCTGCATGAAAATACAAAGCCCTGAAGCTACCGCCCCCTTCCTCCCTGCAGGCCCACAGCAGCGCAGTGACGCTGCCTCCACGCGCCCTGCCACCAAACAAAAATGAACGAAACGTCCTTGGATTTAACCTTAAAATCAGGGGAAAGACTTGGAATTGGATTTAACAAGAAATGAGGTTCGAGCAGGATGGAGGCGGTGCTGCTGCTGCTTGAACACATTGTCTGGTCCAATGAGTCTCTTAAAGCCCTTTCTTGTTGCTCCCCCCCCTCTCCCCACCAAATTCCTCTCCACGGACTGTGAAGAGGGGAGTTGGCTTCTCTCAATCCCGGCGCTGGCCAGAATGACTCGCTTCCTGGATCCTGTTTAACCTCAAAGCAATGCCAGTTAATAGATACAGCTTTCATGAACTTCTTTGAAATGTGATTCCTACATTTCCTGACGCAACAACTTCCTGCTCCTCTGCACGGGAGAGCGAATGACATCATGTACAAGAACCGGGGTTTGGAGGGTGTCAGGGGTTCGAGTTACTGTCTCTCAGGCTGACGCCAAGTCCATTAATTACCTGGCTGGAGCAGAAACAGAAGCGGCAGCTAGCTGTGTGAGGTACTCGCGCAGTTCCTTGGCCGCCTGGAATCGGCCGTAGCGTTTCTTGGGTTTGGTGCACTCATCCAGCAGTGCGTCTAGTTGTCCATCTTTGGCTATGTGGGCAGGGGGGTCGTGGAGGAGGCCGCCCGTCGTGCCCCGCCACGTAGCGTACCGCGACAGCAGGTTCTGGCAAACGGCGTAGTAGTTGTGGTCCACGGTGACCCTGGAGCAGAGCGAGTCCTTGGAGAATGACAGACAGGCCTCTCGGTCACACTCCTCGAAGCGGCTTTCGTACCACACGTCGTAGTTTTCCGGCTTGTCTGTAGAGAGACCAAGATAAAGTCAGATAAATCAGCCAACTCAGGAGTCCGAGGTTGCAGCAAATGACTTCATTTCGACTTCAGACTTAGTCAGGCGAGGACTAAGATTGACTATTAAAAAATGCCAACGTCACGCGGGACCCACTGGGCCAGGAACGAAACAACACCCAGCAAGACGTTATCATTTCTCTGGGGCCTTCATTCAGCCCTCACCAAATGGGCTTGTGTTTTACGCACTCACGGCTGACAAACATGAAAACTCTCACAGAAAAAGTGAGATGATGACTCAGCGTGTAGGTTGCCAGGCATGTGTCTTCTGGCACCGGCTGTTAAAAAACGAACATCGCACAATGTATTTTCAAGTTACACAGGATGAGGATCTGTACCAAGTCACAGCTCTGTGGCTGCTTGTTGTGCACTGACAGATTGTCCATTTATCCATGACTAAATAACCAGTCATCTGCCTCCACATGAAAGTCCACTTTAAAACACCCAAATCCTTTCCTAGCAGAAGAAGAAGAAAGTTGATGAGAGCGTGTTGTGGGATACAGACAAGAGGGAAGCAGACAACATTAATAACTGGATGAGAGCGATTGCTAATGTGTCTAAATGTTGTGATGGTTGTGTCCCAAGTTGTTTGGTTAGTTTCAAGTCAACTTCCCGGCGCCCACTGTAATTTAAGCTAATGGGTATTTGTGCTCACACTTCACATGGAAGACCAGCATGATAAATAGCTTCGAGCCGCCGACCGGTCCCAAACACCAACGCAACCCAAGGTGTCAAGTTAGCCAAGGAATCTGCTGCCAGAAAAATGCACACCCTGCCATGTCTCTGCCGTGAACACGTGGTGTTGGACAAATGTATTTAATCTGGTCGAAAAACAAACACATTTGAATGACCTAAATTGCTATGAAACAAAAGTTAAATCCCTGACCAAAATGGGACTCAAAGACATCATGATGATATAGCCAAAACTCCAGTATAACAAAGTAATAATAGCGATCAGTCTCCACTGCCTCTTCTGTTTTCTGATCCTGGCCACAGTCGCAGACGACAAAGTGCTATTTTCTTTTCAATGTCTTCTGCGAATTAAATATTCATGAATCTGCAAGTTTTCAAGATTTATAGAGGAAAACAAAACTTCTATCGCTGCTCAGTACTTTTGAGAGAAAGTAGATAACCTGAAATGAGAGCCATTATTTAGTGCATTGCATTAAAAAAGAAAGAGATCAATAACAGCGTGCAGAGGGGAAATGCGAAACCCAGCTTCCACAAACCCATAGTATCTCGTTGTTGTTGAAGACTCCCTCTTCCTCAGGAGTACAACTCAATCAATGGAGTGATGCCCTGTGAGCACAGACCCCCCTGTAAATCCTTAAATAGGAGGTGCACATCAACCTTAATCAGTGCAGGTGATGAAGATGGAGCTCGACCGAGGTCCAGAGAAGGAGAGAGAGCCCACACACATAAATGCATGAAGATGTAGACACATGCTCCAAAGGGAGGTGAAAGCAATTAAGGCTCCGGTGCCAACCGTACATTACACCTGAGCCGTGACTGACAGACGCCATCAGGAGGACGCCCCGTTCTTGTTTGCTTCAATTGAGTGAAGAGTACACACATGCGCGCAGAGACGCCCACACCGAAAGAATGCTTAAAAAGAAAAAGGAGGGAGGCGCTTCTCAAGGACAAAGATGAGCTCAGCACAAAATTCAAGACTTTACTGAAGACAAGATTTTGCAGTCGTTGGACGACAAACTTCCACGGGGGTCTATCGGGACAATGATGGATGAAGTTGTCGGAGAGTTGGGGAACAATGGCAAGGTCAGAGTTGAAATGAAGTCTTTAAACTGATAAAGATAAAACCTCAGCATTAAACAGGGAACTGTGGAGTGTTGTTTGGGTCTAAGAATATACTGAAGAGTTCGCTTGTCTTTGAGCATTTTCCATCTAGGGACAGCTCGCGTCAATCTCCCGTGATACACCTCTCCTACTTTCTTCAACCTCTCCAATTTGACTTGGAACTTCCATTTCAAACCCTCTTCTTAACACCCCCCCTCCTAACTCTACAACTAAATATTCAAAAATAAAAAAGGGGGCTGACACTAGGAATAAAATAAAAAAAAGGGAACAAAGGATTCACAAGCGCAGAATGAACCGTTACTGGTCTATCGAAACAGCAGTCAGTCTGCTTGGAAACATTCAAGAACAGATAGCATCCTACAACCGTACGTGACAGAAGATAGGTGTTTACTTATAGGTGGATAACTGAGATTATTAGCCAAGAGGAAAAAAGCTAGCAACCCGCTGAGGAAACAATATAGCACTTTGCAGGGTTTCCGCTACGAGCAAGGCGCACAGCCACGGCTTAAATAAGAGCCGCCAACTGATCTCCGTTTTAAGATGACACCTCATGTGATCAAACATATTTAAACAGAGTGGAAACATTGGAACAAAGGGATAACACATAACGCATCACGGATGTGGAGATGAACAAGGTGGTTTTTGGTGCGCTTTAAACTGTCAAATCCAGAAGGAAACATCTTAATGACTGAAGTCCCATACTCAAGTCGTGCATTCCAGCTGGACACATGAACAGACCGACTGGGTGAGGATGGCCGCAGACTGGAGAGAAGTCTCCCTTTATTCCCACCACAGTTTCAAAAATCCTGGCAGAAATCCCGCTTTGGGGTTCGACCCTGTCTCTAAATCTCTGCGCACTATATCTAGATGTATTTACAACACAGTGTGTGTTTACTTAAATGGGACATATTCAGTGACATATATTTTGTTCTGACAGAATTATGACACACCACTCAGTGGCACCATTAGCTGCGACCAGAGAGCCACGAGCACGCTACTAGGACTCACTACACACAAGCTCAATATGAGAAGAGGTCAGACTTGTATGCATTCTGCTCACTCCTCTGTAGGGCTGAACCGAAAAGGGACTTGGGCCCGAAATGCTTGTTAGCATGGCCGTACTAGTGGCATTGAAGAGTACGAGCTTGTTTTAACAATGCACGCCCTGTGTAAGAGTGCATTAGCGAGAGTGAGAGAGAAAGCCGATACAGCCGTGTTTCAAGCTGCTGCGTGTGTGCACGTCTGCCAGAGAGAGAGAGAGAGAGAGAAAGACAGAGCGAGAGAGAAAGAGAGGGAGGAGAATGGGAAAAGTCTGGGATTATGCAGCACGTGCAGCAAAAAGCCACTAGGGTTGAAACCCTAGTCAGACGCCCTGAACTCAATAAGAAATGACTTATTTCGCTCCACTTGTCTGAGCAAACAACAGAGATCCGTGTCTTTTTTCTGGCCCAACCCTTCGGCATCAAAGTAAATCCCACTAATTAGTTGGTTGATGGACGCTTGTTTGATTTGCAAATCAACTGGAGCTGGTTGAAATCAATTCTACCAAGGCTCCCACTGCAGGACCAGCCTCGTTGCTTTTGTAGCCGGTGGAAGGTCACTGTCTCTTTGCTAATGCTATCCAGCACTTGCTTGTCATCTTCCAGTTCTCATTAATTCCTTCTTTCTTTTTTTCTTTCCTCTCGAACTGTCGCACTTGGAAGCCATACAGACGTTCTACATCAGCTGAGAAGCAGCACATAAACATCCTCATGGCACAAACTCCGATTGGACGGAGTAAGCAGCTTGAGCCGTCGCGCTCCAAATGTTGTCCGACACATTAACCGTATCAGCATTCCCAAAAACAATCCTGACAGCCAAGAAAATTGCTTTTTTTTTTTGGGTTATAAGGTGAATGTTTCATTCAGACAAAGGCACACACCGTAATTAAGCAGGAGGGAGACATTACTGTGTGACTGAGGATACAATAACACAAGTGACTAGCAACAGAAAATATCCTGCTCACACGCCTTTCGTCTTTGGTGTAAAGCTATATACAATAATAACACAATAACATTGAGAACTTCATAAATAAAAATGTATCTCTTATCCTTCAACACCACATGTCAAACTCTGGGCCGGTGGGCCAAATCTGGCCCCCCTTGCCTTCTTATGAGGCCCAGAAGAGTGAAGAACGGAGTTTCTTGAAATAACATTCAAACCTCTATAAGGGCACCAAAAACAACCACCAATAAATCACATTGACATCATGGCCTGCAAAGATTAGTGGTCAAAATGTATCCATCGAACGAAGGAATGGCAGTGGAGGACAGTATCATTCCTGAAGCTAATCACAAAGAAGCCTGATGCTAATCCAGCACCCAAAGTGCTTAACTAAGTCACCCACCATTCACACACACAATCACACAACAATGGCAGTAGGCAATGACCCTGCATGCCATCTGAACCGACAAGAGTAAGCAGGGGTTATGTGTCTAGCCCAGTGGCATGCACATCTGGATAGGAACCAGCAACCTCTCAGTCACAGGCCGACACGATCGGAGCCTCTTGCATTACAAAGAAGTCCAACGCTGTGACTCGCAAGGCCACAATTCACTTTTTAACAGGGCCATGAGCAGTGTGTTGTCTAGCATGGTAGCTGTCAAACTAACTGGCAAGTGAAGAGTTCTTGGATGACGTTGAGGTTGTGTGGATTTAGTGTCCCGTAGACGTGAGATCTAAAATCATCAATCTGCTAAGTAGCCTCTCCATCACTGTCTTTTGATAAGGCAGATTCCACTTCGCGATTAGTGCTACATTAAGGATTTATTAAGTAGGGACTGTCGAGAGGTAAAATGGCAGTACATCATTTTACAAGGCGACACTTAAGGCATAAACTACTGCCGATGGCATGTCATGACTTTGACCTTCCGAGTCCATATGATCCACTTATAATTTTGCCTGGATATGAGGGCAGATTATTTCTGATGTGTCAGAAGAACTCGTTTCTTCTGTAGCACAGGAATGACAAGGCAGTTTAAGTGATTGAAATCATATGAATGATGGTTTTCTTTGTCCCACTGTTACACTCTGGACTTTAGATATGGGCGATATGGACAAAACAGTTAAAAATGTTCTTATTTCGGCGATAACAATAATCATCACAATAAATACATTTTTATTCTATTCCATGTGTTGGACACTACAGTCTCTCTTGAAACTGTTACATGATGAAACTTATTAGTGGAGTTTGTCTCCAACATCATTATTTGTTTATATTTAAATATAATAGTTAACTAAGTGCAGATATAAGAAATTCAATGATTCGTGTCTCTCATTGAACCGTCGTGTCTGACAAACTGCTCTGCCAGCTTTATTTAGGGGTTAAATTGAGCCGTCTGTCTGCTGTATCTCATGTCTCTTAACACTTGGCTTTAACTATAGACAAGATGCTATTGAAGAAACATTAGAAATAATTTGAATAAATGATCATTTAGTCATATTCTATTCTCCAAATCATTATACAAATTGTCAGTCCTTTGTCTTGTGTGATGAAAAACCTTTTCATAATTCTCTCTTCTAAAATGTTTTTTTTTTCAATGACCTATTGAAGATTTCACTAATACTTTGACCGCTTTTGAATTTGTTGATGGTCCCTAACTGATGCCTTTGCCTGTGAGTGTCCACAATCTGTGAACCATAATCGGGGATGCGGAAGAGGACGCCGCGGCCAATACCGGAGCGGATATCCATCCAACATCCAACTAGTGCAGCGGGAGACCTGCATGTGTTGATGTGAACTGAGGCAGACGACCGCGTCAGGAAGCCTATGAGGACCACTCCATCTAATAACGCATAATCCAAATCCAGAGACTCAGAGTCGACCAGTGTCATTATCAAAGGTACCCTGTATTAAAAATAGGTTAAAAACTACGACCGTGACCCACCACACTCTCCATGACTGTCACACGCCGGTGTTGGCTGTCAAATTCCGCGGAGCAGTAGAGTGCGGAGCGCCGTCACGGTTTCATCATGTTCATGTATGCAAGTCCAATGCAGTGAGTGAGTCACGTGTCTATTGAATTTATCGTGAGATGCAGAATTGTCATTGTGGAGATTGTGTTTGGCGGCATATCGTGTACGATACCTACTGGACATAAGTACCTTATCGCAGATGTAAACATCATACCTCTCAGAGGCTAGGAAAACCCTTCATAGAAGCAGCAGGGCATGGCTGTGGGGACCACACCAACAGAAGACAATATAACAGTTCATCACTGTAATGGGATTCTTGCAGAAATGATAGAAACACTGGACTGTGTGGTCCCCCGCCTATTGTTCTCCGGCTGCAGGGAGGAGTAAGAGTTCGGAAACTGCCAGGGTGACGATGTGGTGTGTGGATCTCTCGCCATCCTTGAGATGAGGTTTATTTTGAGAGGCAAAAAAGAAAAACTAGGGCAGTGGAGATGGCTCGTTATCTGAACTATCTTTGCTTTGATGGCAATGAGCATGTCAGAGACAGAAGGTGCGTTGGATAAGTATATTCTTAGAAGAGACTCCGAGCATGTGCAGATTTGCCAGCAGCAGACCGTCTCCTGAGAGCCCGTTCTCAAACCTTAGCGGCTACCTCTCAAGATATAGTTGGCAATTATATGTCTGACAGCATGCAGGGCTTTCTGGGAGCTTTGGTCGGCATCCGAATTAAAGTAGCACATAAGGCATTCAGAGTTAAATTCATCAGAGTAAAAGATATATCAATGTGTAATTCACTGGGGAATAGCAGGTAATTAATTTAAATTGAACACATTTTCCAGGCCAAGTTCTGGACTAGATTAGGCCTCCTCCTCTTAAATCCATTTGCAGGTTTAATAAAAGTAAGCCACAACTGTGTACACCTGCAGGCAAATACCTGTGTCCACTGGGTAGTTTGAGAAAGAAAGAAAGAAATATAAATACATAAATAAATAAATAAAAGAGTGTGTCTAAGTTCATTTCCACCCAAAGAAAACGTGGCAAGTTCCACTTTCTGGTCTACTCACTTCACAATCGTGAGGTGGCACACACAGTGCTCACAGCATCCTCTTTCCATCTCATCTCATCAGCAGTGAGATCAGGTTTTTATAACCTTTTTGCCATCATCGTCTCGCCTTGTAAGCAGCGTTATGCTTCTTTTCCAGCTCTCACAAATTAGACAGAGGAAGTTAATATGGACTTAGCAAACAATGCTTTATCCATCAACTGAAGTGAAATTTTAGGGAACATAATAAACGTTCCACCCTAATATACATATCTCAGACGACGTTACTGGGATGCAGGAATCCATTAGAAAGTGTAGAGCACTTCACAATGTAATGAGTGAAAATATGGAGAACACTTCAGCGCATGTCAAGAGCAACAGTAGATAGGAACATTAAGAAATAGTCATAGCTCATACACTGGTTAATTGTGATAACAAAGAGTCTTCACTTCCGAATCTGTGTGTTTATGTCACGGTGTACGCTGTCACTCACTCTGCTTAATCAGTCTTTTGTCCGCCACCAGTACGTTCTCAGCGTCTACAACGATGACCTTTCCGTCGCGTGGGCCGACAGCGAAGTTATCAAAGCTGACGTCGAGAAGGTAGAGGGCAAACTCGAAGTCGTTGTTCGTTAGCTGCTCAGCGATGTCCATCAACTGCCGTGCCAAGTCTACTCTCTTCTCCCAGGGCGCGTTGTAGAAGCTCCACAGCTCCTCGCCCACGTAGTTGACAGCAACCACGCGCCCGCATGCTCCCAGGTATTTGGCAAACGGCCACCCTTCATCTGATGGAAAGCTCTAGGAGAAAAAAAAAAGACAAACATAGCATAAGTGTAAACAAACGAGGATAAGCGCTGGTATATCAGGATTCTCTGTAGTGCTGGTTCGAGTGCTTCAAGCAGAAAAGTCAACTATTAACTCGTCTGGCAGAAACTAGGGCCACACCTTAGATCACCAGCTCAAGGTACATAATCAGGATTAAATCAAGTGGTCATGAGATGAGCTTCAAATAATTCTGAAGTGGGAAAAAACCCAAAAGCTGTGGATCAGTTAACCAAAATGCATATAAAGTGTTAGCGTGAGTTAGGAGTCTATCAAATGTGTTTATTTTTAGATATGAGCTGTCCATCGGCTTAATTTCTATTTTGAGTTGACAGCAAAAATATGGGTTGTGGGCCTGTTTCAGACGCCACAACTTAATAAAACCAACCTACTGCAGTACAGTCGATTGCTTGGAAGTGTATGCTGTCCATTTCAAACATGTGAAGTGTTAAGGGCAGGAATGAAATAGGTTGAGCGTGAACTGATATATGCAAGTTTTAGTTGCTTTTTTTCATCTTGGTTTAAAATTCTAACAGGGTCAAGTCAAATGCACAAGAAACACTCTGTATTGCTGGTTTAATCTAATCCATAAGAGCAGGATACACCTATCCTCATTGTAGAATTTCACTCGCATCTCTCAAGACATCACACTTTTGAGAGATTCTAGTCAGTTTTCAGTTTTAAGAATATAGGTGATGTTACTGTTCCAATAGGAAAAAAAAATATTAGTAAAAACAACCGCACACCCCTTTTCTTCTGATGAAAGTTTCACTCGACCCTACAATAAAAAGTCCTGCTAAAGCAGTCAATCTTTCACAAGCAGCGACGGAGCCATATGGTGGTTTAATGATAACCCACAATTCCTGTGTAACAAATCAGTCAACCACTGCCAGCCACCACCACCTGCTGACACAGAGAGAAAGAAGAGCGATCATGTTTCCCAGGAACATCCGGAGCCCGCATATCGCATCAGAGATATGGCAGAGAACACAACTCATCACCGCAGGTAGACTGTGAACCACGACGACGGTAATGCCTCAGTTTACACTGCTGGTAATTTAATACGTAGCCAACATTAAATGTCTGCATAAATGTTTTTAAATATGCATGGCTGCTTTAGCTGATTTAAATATTTAATGAAATGCAAATTATTCCGCAAAACACATTAAAGCCCCACCTGGTGAGTAGCTACTGTTGCTACCATGTAGAGTTTGTGGAACAAGGTGTGAAATAGAGATTGGTGAACAGAAGATAGATAACTGCTGGAGGCTAGCAACTGCATTCAATGCTGCTATGGCATTTCTGCTGAGCTCTTTCACTCTGACAATAAATAGAGACCGGTTCAACAAGTTTCACATTTTTAACTGAAATGAGTAACAGAATCTAAATCAATATTGAGAACATCAATTGAGATCATATCACTCTGTCTCTGTAAGAGTAAGTGTAAAATCAAGCTCACGTGCAGAATATTTTGTTCCCATTATCTATAAATAAAACGTGCACCACGAGGAAAGGACAGCCAAGTTGCAGTCAATGCAGTATTGGTTTAAGCCCATTTCCCTGAGGTGACACAATCAATTAGGGGCAGACAAAAGTCTGACCTGGAAACTGTCTTGCTGTAGCCCGACTGTCTGAGCTCGCCAGATTCAGCAACCACTTCCCTCAACTTCCTCAAAGCCTCTAAGATTAATGGGGAAATGTAGCGCACTCGTGAATCCTGCTGTCATGCAAAAATTGAAGCAAGATGTATCCATTTGTTTAATAAAAGTACAGGCACAGTTGATGGAGAAAGCCTAAAAATAAGGGTACAACTTGACAGCGAGACGAGTATGTGATACAACATGAGTGATGAGTAATATTGAAATCTAAAATACTGTACATCAATGCCTAATTTGTAATTGTGTTTTGATAAAATGGAAAATGGAAAAATGGTTTTGATATTGCTAAACTATTGCACCCCAACTACATATATGAGTTGATGCATATGACATGATAATATCTGATATGAAAACAGTGATACCAAGTGGTATCCAGGGGTTACCACAGCAAGTCAGCCTCCCCCACTTGAACCAATCTTGAGCATCCACCAGCGTAAAGCCCTCCTTTACCACACACATCATTACATGAATTCCTCTTGCATTTTACCTATTATAGTATCCTCATCGCCAACATTCGTTGCCCAACATGAACCCAGTCTCTCCTCTCCATGTGTCCAAACCATCTGGCCTCCCTAACTTTGTCCCAAAACTTTTCCGTAAAAGCTGCTCCTCAGATTTTTAATACACATTTTTTGTTGCCCTTCTGACTCAACTTCAACGACACATGAGCAACTTCATTTCTGGTATTTTTGTTTCTTGTGTTTGCGTCATAGCCAAGTCTCATAACCATGCATCATAGCACATCTCACTGCTGTACCAACATTATCCTCCCAGTTTCATCCTGTCTGGACTCGGTCTGTATAAGCCACCAAATAAAGTAAGCAATCAACTTCAATCAAATGCCCAATCCATTTAAGGATGTGTTGCAATGTGGACGCAACGTAACAAGCTTTCCTGAAACATTACAAGGTATGGCAGCCACCTTGACCAAAACCGCTACCCCTCTTGACTATGTCCTCTTGGAAAATAATAAATAAGTAAAAATGTTGCAACTGTTCAAAACTATATCAAAGGTGTTTAACTGGCACAAAGCCTTGACAAATTATTATTTACCCATTACATTAAAAACAGCTAACTATGAACAAGTTACAAAGAGTTTGGGAAATTCACATGAAGTAACTGGACAAATTGCACACTAAAACCAAAGAAGCCGGAAGCCGAGCATGAGAGTGTTGTCTGCAAGAGTCTGGGGATTAGGGTCTTCACATCCTACTTCTCCAAAATGGCTTTCTAATGTCAGCAGGCTATAGTGAGCTTAGATAAAATCTGGATAAACTGACGGCACCCTGTTAGGTCCAGTTTCCTTTGACCCAGATTTGAACCTCTGATTGTTTTATGCCGCCGCCGATCTAAGCTGCTCTTGGTCTTGTTGACAAAACTTGGCCTGTCCATAGTAACAGCTTAAGTGACTTCACTAAGCGCTAGGCTTCTTTCACCTCTGCAGGGTGGGCAGATGGATTGTCAGAAAACGGAAGGAGGGGGAAGAGACGGCATAAGAGACAAGGCGACAGAGAAGGCAAACCGTGGAGACAAACAGACCTTCTATTTCTTCGGTCCAGTGGACACGAGGAATAAACCAGCAAAGACCTGCCTGCTAAACACATCTCTCTCTTTGTTGTCAGGTTGCAGGCTGAATGGAAGCAAAAGTAGAGCGACAACAGATTGGAAGGGGTGGAGGGGTGGCTGAGCGGAGGGAGGAGAAGGATGAATACCCCAAGGCTACTTTCAGACACTGTCAGCAGCTGTTATGAGAACGCCTTCATGTCTGTCCAGCCCTGATACATGGTTCTTAACATAGATGTTGTCCTTTCACTGCACTGACAGGTTCATTGCCCTGCCTCGATTACTGGGTCTCCGACTAAGAGTCATCTTTACGGGTTTCAGTGTTTGCATCTAATATTCCATAATTCCACGGATGAGAGCCACTGAGCAGTTTACAAATTCATATCCATTGCAGCGGATAATAAACACCACCACATAAAGCAACTTTGCCGCACAATGCTCTTTAAGAGGCTACAGTGTACAAGCCATTTGCCTCTGCAGTGAGGTGTACGAATGGCAGAAGATAAATTACAAACTCCCCCACTGTTGTTGTGCACCATTTCTGAGCAGACTGGTGGTCATGACTCTGATGGCATCTTTCTGTAGCTCAGGCGTCCTTGAGCCGACACCGTCCCTCAAGTTGTGTCACAGCAGAGTTTGTTTTGTACAGTGTGGGAACATGGGAAATGGGCAAAAGTTTTAAGAGACACTCCAGTTGACAATCCTTTCTAACATCACTAATTAAGTTTTGGAAGACTACGTAATGCGAGGAAAAGATTTCAATAGTGTAATTCCATAATCCGAATAGAAATAAACAAAAATGCAAAAAGACCAACTACAGACACACGACAATGCGGCTGTTTGTAGAAGCCGAAAACTTAATTACTTGTTGCTCAAACTCTAGATTCTTTTCAGCAGAATTTCATACAGAGAAATAATGAGCGAGGTTTGGAGACGCTGAAAGCAAGTCTGGAAACCAGACAAAAAAAAAACAGCCTTCTCATTAGGGATGGCCTCACAGCAACTCCCGGCTCAACTCTGACTAACATAGTGTTAAAAGGTAGAAAGCACTAGGGGTGTTTGTGCTTTTCACTCCCCTCCCTATAATAAAACAGACACACCGGCATCCTTTTGGAGGGAGATGTTGGGGGATTGGAGAGGCCTGAAATGAAACAGAGCCACAGACAAATGGCCAGCCCCAAGAGGAGTAGATGAAACGAATGGAGCGAGAGGCACAGGAACACACACCTGCGTCCTGACATCTGCTGACAAAGACATGCCCTTCTACTGGACCACTAGGGAGGGGGCACGGGCGCGTGAACGGGTCCGCAAAGAGGCTCTTTGTAAGTGTGTGTGCATGTGCGTATGTCTATGTGAAATTGTATCCTTGTGCATGTGAATGACAACATGCAACGTGACCGGGGCTGATAACAACCCCTATTCAGGGGCCGAGTAAACATGAGCGGCTCCCAAGATATTGCCTTGGCTGGTTTTCCGGTACATAGACCCACCAAACACATGCACACACAGGCTAATACATACACAACCATGGAAGAGGCCTAACAAGAAAAGAAGACACAAGGCGTCCCCATCCAGCTACTTCCTGACGCTTACAGGAAATTAGTAGTTTGCCAAAAGTGTTTCATGTGTGGAGGCTGTAAAACGCCTGGAAAAGGGTGTGGCACAAATTCTCAACATTTCTGCCCACCAGGTTATAGCAAGTAGGGACAGGACTTGTCAAGAGTCAGTTCAATGCGGAAGTCTAGCCAACAAAAAACAAAAAACAGTCTGAAGCTTAAGAATAAATGATCCTAATGAAACTTAATATGCAGACACGTCTGCAAAGGTAGATTTGCTCGGCAAGACTCCAGTGGGAAAAACAAATACCATTTCCTTCCAGCTCTCCAGCTGACCTTCTACGCCAAGACGGTGTTTGGGGAGCGCTGTCTGGGTTTTGGGGGTGCTATTCATGTTTAAAATCCATTTAGTCCACTGTGATAGCACTGCGCCTACGGAGACGGCAGCAAGACTGTCTTGGCATAGTTTGTGTGCTACCACCTTTTCTTTTTTTTGTCTCCAACTGCAGCTTATTCCTCTCTCTATTATGTTCCTGAATCTGCTGCTTCCATACATAAAACACAAAGGGACCAGCCAGAGCATGAAGCAAAGGATTAGTTTAACACTAATACAAATAAAAAATGCTGGGACTCCCATTTCTTTACAGGTCTCAGGGGAGCTTGAATTTGTCACACAACGTGACACCAACTTCACATTGAGGTCCCGCAGAAAGAAGGAAACAACTTGATTTACCTCAACTTTACCACTCAGCTTTGACTACAGAATCTATCCAGGTGTCCATCGACCTCATCCTAGTTTATTTAATGAATGTTGATGAACTCTTGTTGGTCATAACAACTCTTTGTCAATATGGAATGACTGTGAAGAAAAACTAAATGTTTAACAAAGTCACTTCCTACAACAGCACTTTTGAAGATGGCTACACCAGCACTTCCTGAAAACATCCAAGAAAACAAAAATGTGCACTTGTGTCTGGGCTTTTCTGCTTGTGTGAGCAAATTTGCTGTCTTTGTTGCACGGACTGCATTGAATTTGGAAGGAAGAATTTGTCTTCTAATAGGTGACATTTTATGAAGTAACTATAATGAATTGAGAACACCTCAGTTGAGGTAAGATTGTGGTAACTCTTTTTTTAATCATATTTATGCTAAGATCCAATGTGCTTACATGTTTATAGTTCAGTTAAATTAATATACAAAAGACAGATCTTTGAAAAAAAAATAATTTAAATGAGGTCATGATATGAACTTCACAATTTAAAGGAGAGCTACTACTTAAGATTGTCTTTAAAAAATCACTTACAGTTAAACTTCCATATTGCTGACACATTAAAAGACACATTTTTTGCTGAAGTAGAATTGAACATATTTCTGCAGCTGCTGAGCCAAGCTTAAATGCTTTCAATGAAATGTCATTTTGGTGCTCTACATCTGCTAAAAACGGTTCATGCAATCACGGGGAATAACAGCAAATATGGTGCCGTTTACCCCAGTGATTGACGCATGGAGGGCCAAGAAAAATTACAATCTTCAGACCTTGACAAGTCGACGCCTCTTATTAACCTCCATGTTATAGACTGGCAGAGAAAAGCCCTGACACTAGCTCTTGTCTTGAGTTGTCTTGTCTACAAAAACAAACACAAAAAAAACAGTCAACATTTTTTATGATTATCCTTCCTTGTGCTTAGGGCTTCGTTTATCAGGTCAATTGAGAATGTAAACAGATCGTTTCATAACATTAACCGATTTTTTGTAATGCTGCCAACAATCCATAAAGCAACACACAGCCTTTTCACAAATAAATTGGCTGTTGCATCATTGGAAAAAGAGAGCAGAAATGGCAAACGAAGAAAAATCCTAAAATGAATCAATAATTTCAGGCAAACTAAGAGATAGGATGTGGAATGAATATGAGCGTGCAGAGTGAAAATGAAGCAAAAACCAGTGAGCAAGGTAGGAATGTGTTAGTGGGGTCTTTCAGCAGTGTGGCCTGGCGCTCTGTCGAGGAAACGAGAGCAGGGTGAAGAATGATGGCGGAAGACTGCTTGTATACGTTTCCCTTGCTGATGGCTGGGAGCAGAAACCGTGAGCTGACCTGAACCGGGGTCTCCCGGCATAAAGCCCTCATAAATCGCCCTGCTGGAAGACAAGGAATGTATTAAGTCATGGGCAGCAGTGTTGACACAGACTGGAAGGCAATGCTGCCCACACAGCTCAAGAGGAACTGGAGTAAAACTTGGCCTCAGACCTGAGGGCTGTGGGTTTGAGGCCAACATCAAGGGCTGTATATTTCAGAGCAAGCAGTAATTATATCAGGGGTATCGGTGAGGGGAGAGGAGGGAGAGTGCAATCACTGACCCTGCACTCCATCCTCTCATCAGAACCAAGTGCTTCTTTGCACAGAGCAATTAAGAACCTCGTGTTCAAGGAAGTGCTAATGAATATGCAGCATTATAAAAGGTGCAGTTGACCAGTTCCCCAAGTAGCCACATAGAGGAGTTCTGATGTTAACCTTGACCGCATGAAGTTATTTTAAGGATGCTGTGGACCGCTCATATTTTTCCTGACAAGAACTAAGTGCCTGGTGCATTAATGCAGCGGACAATTTTATTACTGCAGGCAAGCTGCTGTGCTAAAAAGCATATTCTCACACCAACATTAGGCCTCCAGCCTTTCAGGGGACACGGGAGAGTAAAGAGCCGCTCGAAACTAATCCATATTGGTTGTGGTCATGTAAAAAGGCCCCAAGGAGTTATGAGTTTCACATGACTCTCTCTGCTGTTGTGTGCCGGGCATTAAACAGGGGTCTGTCATTGGGGTGTCGGCTGTAACAGTAGAAACCTTGAGAAACGGAGGGTGGGGGTTCTAAAAAAGGATCTGGTGGGTGGTACAAGTGGAGTGGTGTTGGTGGGGATCGCCACAGGCATTTTAGCCTAAGTAAGCGCAGCTGTAGGCACTGTCGCCTATCTGCGCATATGCAGCTTAAGTGGGGGAAAAAATGATTTCAGAAACACAACCAAACAGGCTCATTTAGATAAGAGAATACAACACACGTCTATGGACTGAAAAACACACTCAAACCCCACCCCCCAGCTCCCCTCCCTTTTCTAACAGAGCCTCCATGCAGCAAGGGCAGCCAAAAGAAGGGAGCTGGGTCCGGATAACTCCCCATCTTATCCTAACAGGATTCAGCTTGTACACAAAGGCCTGTACGGGTAATGAAAGAGGGTTATGGAGTACTTGATGCCGGGTTAAGCAGTGTGCACAGTTTCCTCTCTTTTGTATCAAGAGTGGGACAATCCCCCAATCCAAAAAAACCCAAAAACGTTTTAATCACAGTCTTAAATGCTATTGAACGATGGACCGTAGACACAGAAGTGGCCTTCTGAGAGAGGGCTCACTCTAAAGCCACGATAGCGTGCCTTGTCTGAGATTAAATGAGAGGAAATAAACACTAGAAAACAAAATGGGCTTTGATCTCCTTTGTGAAGAGGCATGACCTACAAAGGCAGATGAGAAGAACGTAATGTGTTGGGAATATAAAGACTTAAGCAACGCTTATTCTCAAAGGTGGCAGCGATGATTTTATCATGCAATATCTGAAGACACATACTGTACATGGGATGCTATAAACTAGTGAATAAGCACATTTAGAAAATGTGCAAAAAGGGCTTATTGGACCACCAAACACTGGGTTATGCGCAGCCATACTTGTGTTTTCCATGGCTTGTGCGCAGAAGAAACTCAGCTCTCAGTGAATTATGAAAGAAAAATTACAAAATACTCAGGAAGCAAGAGTTTCTTAGTACTGTGAAGTGCAAGCAATGTATATTGGATATTTGACTATTTAAATGGTGCTAAGAGTACGGAAAACAAACCTGTGAACACACAGCTAATGTCTCTTTTCACCATCTGATGAGTCATATAATTCAGATACATTTAATTCATTTAAGGCTGCCTTGTTATTTTGAAGCAGTCAATCTAAAAACACTTCCGAACAAATAAAACCAATTTAAGGCCCAATGAAATGGATTGTAATCGCTTCATCCTTTCTGAAGGTAAAGCCAGATGGTTTCTGTTCTTTTTTTAACCTGTTGGCAACAATGTGTGCAGCCCCAGAAGTTATAAACCGACAAGTGAAAGAAAAAAATCGATAATATGAGATGAAATGCTGCAACCAGGACGGTAGAGAATGAAAGCATGTGCAAAGGGTTGGTGCTGCATTGAAGTGAAAAATGGAGTCTGTACACTTTGACAGCGTTGGATGGCCCATACAATTTTTGGAAACAAATAGCATTATAAAATTATAGAATGGAATTACATCAGAATGGGAACAAGATCGAATTTTCATTTTATAGTTTTTTTTCTTTAATAATTAAGAATCATCCATCCAATCTGCATCCAAATGTGAAAAAAGAACCTAGATTTTTATTCTTTACTAGCCATATCTGTTGCACTGTATATAATAATTGGCTACAAATAGTGAAAAAGAAAAAAAAGAATCACCATCCCTTACCTTTCCATTACATTTAATTGAAACAGTTTGAATATCCGCAGCAGGAAATGTTATAAGGGATATTTATTTGAAACGAAATTACAGGGATAAATACAATAATAATAATAATAATAATAATAATAATAATAATAATAATAATAATAATAATATAATAACCTACCTTTATTTATACACCATCTTTCAGAACACTGCACGAGCTTTCTCAACAAACTCTGATTTCAATTAGATATCCAATAATATAAATGATAAATAAATGATGATAACTAAATTCAGATGACATTAGTTAAATGGAAGACAATTTAATTGATGTCTCTTAAGGTTGGAGGTATTTGCGTTTTGGATCTCCTCAGGTAGAGTGTTCCAGAGTCATGGAGCCTTGACAGAAAAGGCTATGTCACTAGATTTAAATCTAGAGGTGACCCACCTGAGCATCTGAACGCCCTAGCTGGATCGTAATATTAAGTACAAATTAATACAAGTACTGTTGAAAGATGCCTACAAAGAATCATTAAATCATTATCCAAAAGCTTTTCTCTATCACAAGTGAGAGCCTCCTTTCACACACCATTTTCTGGACTTTCTTAGCATATAACAGAAGTTAGATGCTATGGGAGGACACATGGGCTACATGAACACAATATAAAACAACAGCTCTAAAAAATGAGAAAAGAGTGGCTGGTGAATATTTAAAGACTCCACAGAAGATTATTTGAAATCATGTTGTGACCAGGCTGTTTATCTGTCCAGCTAGTAGGTTTTATGCTGGCTTGAAGGATATACAGGATAAGTTCTGAAGTGGACAGGTATTATATTTTTCATGACCTATTGAATGCATAACATTCTTCATTAGAGGCCTACAGACAGGGCAGCACGCCATTCTCTCAATAGGACCTTGAGTATATTTGTTTGACATGGTACCAGAAAATTCTGTAATGTCATTCCATCCTTGCGTCAGGTGAGGATGAAGTGTTAAATAAAGAGCAAGCTCGGTGGTCGGTTGAGCGATGCTGTAATGGAAAAAGGGAAAGAGGTGTCTGGTAGAGCACAGATCAGTGTCTGCGAGATGAGAGCACTGCTGACTGAGTTAACCCTACAGGCCTGTCACATCGTGTTCTCAGCTTCACTGAGCAAGACAGGGCTGAGGACTGAAAAGGGTGTGAGCACGGTCACATGCTTCCCTCTTATTCGCCATCATAATGATTTGGAAGGGTAGACGAGGCTAAATCAAACTAATTTTGGGCAGAGCTGGATGTGCTTCGTCAAACGCAGCCATCACCTGATGAATCAGTGTGTCATTTCATCAGAAGGGAGAAGCCAAGAATGGCAAATGAGGTTCAAGCAGGGAACATGACAAGATTTTATTGCCAGAGATGTCCCATTTAAGATTTTTTGTGGCCGATGTGAGAGACTCTGGATCCAGATACAGAAGTCCTTGCTCAAACTAAATTTATATTTTATTCAGGTGCCACTGGGAGTTTAATAATGCAACGCCTGTACTCTCCATACATTTTATTCCTCAAGGAAGGAAATGTAAAGGAGTTTTGAAGGACAAACTTTTCTGTTCAATCTCATCGGACTTTCTATTTAACTAAGCAGATGACATATGAAACGATCACATGGTATGCCGAGTCCACTTTGATGCTTTAGTCAAATTGAGTACAGCTGAAAAACAGAACCTGCCTCATAATGTTACGTTATGTACGATACAGCCAGGAAAAGTGAGGGTTTCCACTACATGTGAAAGATGGTGGCGCACAGCCACATCTTAAATGAGAGGCGCCATGCCCTCAGAAAAATCTCTTTAAAGATGAAATTGAAACTAGTGGATAACACGTAACACATCATGGAGGTCTTCAGTAAGGTTTTAAGAAACCTCAGTGACTGGAAGTCTGTTGTTCGCTGGACTCAAGTCACAAATCCCGGCCACACATATGAGTCAGGCCGCTGCTGATTGGACACAGATTTACTTCTCGTGATTAAAAGTGTTTTTATTGTCACCAATTCAGCAGAAGTCAAAACTTCCCCATCTGTTCCATTGTTTCTCAATTGCTACTTTACTGGATGTGTTCTGTTCCACTATTTCAAAAACGTCCTGGCACAAACCCTGAAAATACCCACGTAAATGTGAAAAATGATTAGGTTCTATTTGCCAGTCTTGAGTCACCACAAAATCATCACAGAAAGAAGTAGTGTTTTTGCAGAGCTGCATCCAGAGAAACATGACCTTCCATGATGATTTTCTATTTTTCATGACCCCTTTGTCTGCATCTTCAAGTAGATAAGACTGACACCAAAATTTGATAATCTATACTTTACGCAAAAAGGAGCAAGTTGACAAGTTGTTGCCCCTTGACCACAGGCCAATTCTGACACTCAAGAGTAATGAGAGTCTGCAATAAAGCTGCGACCCAACACTTGCAAAAACTGCATCAACATCAGTGGCCCACGGGATATTTGGCAGGAGAGCAATGCAGTTCATGCTTCTTGATCTGAATTAAATACCAGATGAAACCTAAATTAGGAAATTAAACACATTTCTGTATGAAATCCAGGCTTATTGTCAGGTGCCATACTTCGCCATCCGAGAGAGAAGACTAAAAGAAATGAGCTGAACAGTGCTTGGAACCATTCAAACGTGAACCCCAATAATCCAGAATAATCCAGGCATTCTTCTATAATCTAGTTTTCATGCTAAAAATGTTAAATGACAGAAATCCAAACAGCATTTCGTAATTACACAAGATGACTTGGAGTCAAAACCTAGAGACCAGAATTCTTAAAATAACATCATGGTTATGTGATACTGAAATGCTAAGTCCAGAAAGGAAAACATGCATTGCACATTACGCCTGACTGGAGGTGGTGAGAGAGAGTGTGTGTGTGTGTGTGTGTGTGTGTGTGTGTGATTGTGGGATTCATAACCAACAAAAACGCATTGTTGGCTGGACCCAAAACAACCGAGCAGATTGTTTCTCCATGACAAAGCAGATCTGGTTTTTCTTTGAAATTGGGTTCGAGTTGCTGCCAGTTGCTTCAAAAGACTGGAAACAGAAGCTGTTCTAAGAGAGGGTGCAGTTTACTGAGCAGATCAAAATGTTATTCACATTATTCAACTGGATAAACCCAGAGGAGGGAAAATTCCCCAAACCACTGAACTGCAAGTGATGACAACAGGAAGCCACTGAGACTATATATAGCACCTCACAGTCAGGCTGGTCCAAGTCATTAAGACGCTTAATATCCAAACACTGTTTAAAGCTGTAAAATCAGACACATCATTGGAAGACAGTACCTGAATTAAGGGATGAAATTTAAAGGGCCCAAATTCTGCAAACCTTTTTTTTTCTTTTTAATTGTGCATTTTAATACATTTTTGAGCAAGTCAAGAACTTCTAAAAGAACCCTGAGGGTCCACAATTTGTATGGCATCCAACACTGCGAGTCCCGCCCAACTCTCCTGCCCCATATCCACTTCTATCAGAGCATCACATTTGATTCCAATTTATGTTAACAACGTAATAATGGTGGTGGTATTAGGTTCCAAGTGCTCGAATGACTTGCGTAATCTGTATCACGCTGGGTTCTGACTGTGTGTCTTTACCCTCGGTTTCCGCCCTCTGATTAGTGATGATGGCCCGCGTTAATGCTGCTTGTTTATTTTTTATTAGCTGTGCTCAGCTTGCTACTCAATGACTGTCGGTTGTTTTGTGACTAGCCGTTAGCTGCGGTTAGCACCTCGAGTATTGAATATGATCCAAGGACTAGACATTGTAAACAGTAGAGCTGAGAGATACGATGAATCTCTGAGGGAGGGGAAAAAATAATAATAATTAGAAGTGTTGTGTTTGTTCATTGAATTGAACATGAATATGACATAAACCCCATGCAAATGTTCCACCTGCTGAGACAAAACTAAAAACCATTTCGAAACGAACCACCGTCATTTTATAAACTAACACACAACTAATTTTACAATTCAACATCAGCAGTAAAGAACAGTGTGATAACGGAGAAGCTTGGTTGCCAGTCGATGCATAGAACTGTTTTGATGTAAACACATCAAGATGGTGGGGACTGTGGGAAATGGAATGTAAAGTTGAATCACGATGTGGCATCTATGTCAAAATCACCCCAGATCAGATTTGGCTAATTATTGGGTGAGTGCAGTGATGGAATTATACAGTCAAAGTTTGAGGAGGATATACAAACAGTGGGTGGGAAAAGACTCAGGACCAGATAAGGGAGGCAGAACAATAACAGCGAGAGTAAAAAGGAGGTTTCCAGCAGACATCACAAGGCTAATTAGATCTTATAGATCCGGCTGGACTAACAAAGGCCGGTTTCTGCTTTTGTCCTTAAAAAAGCCCTGAGGTGTTCTGTTCCATGTGTAATGGAGGAGTGGTAGGAGGTCAAGCTATTGAATGCCTACATGGGTCACGGCCATTGTTGTGTTCCCTCAGCAGACGCGGTCAATGCCAGATTGAAATTGAAATTGATTGACTGCTTGTGAATTAGGGCGGGAAAGCAAAGTGCAACATGTGAAGCAACGTAAGTGTGCCTCGCTTGACTTGTAGGAACTGGGCAATGGTAAAGAGTCCTCTCACTTGGTGTGAGTTATAAATAGCACGGTGTTGTTCAAGAACAAGAACCTAGGAAGCAATCGGGTGAGGAGCTGCACTACGGACATATCTAATGTTCTACAGGTGCCATGCCTTCTGACTTTCCACATTGTGCACCGATTATAACATTAACCGACTGAATGTATTAACCGATTATAGAATGCAACTTGAGAGCAACTCCAAAGGTTTCCGTGAAAGTAAGACTGTCAGCTAAAGGGCATCAGTCTGTGTGCCTAGTAGCCAGGATCTCACAGCTTAATCCCAAACAACAGAGACACATTAAAATTACAAGCAACAAAAACCCTTTACAGATGCATTGCTAAATATTTCACAAACTGGCCTACACTTAGTTAAATATGCAGCATCGCTACCAGCAAGAAATTTCCCATCATCTGTCCATCCGTCAAAACATTTGCAAGTCCAGGTGTAATATTGAGAGAGCAATGATATCTACAGTGTTTTCACTGGCAGAGCTTTGGGAACATGTTATTACTTTTGATTTTGAGCTTCCGTGATCTGGTATCTGTGACCTAACTAATAAATCACATGGTGCCAAATATGGTTTCTCAATCTGTGTAGAAATCTTTGACATACATGACATATATGACACACAATATGGTCCACAATATGGTCCACAATAAAACAATTACTATAAATGCAACAGTAATCCCCTCATATCAATTACTGCCATCAGTCGAGAATGGTGAATGAAATTGCTCCAAAAATATAAATACAATTGCATAGATGTCCTGGCCATTCAAACTACAAAACACATGCAACATCAGTTTACAATACAACCGTTTTTCCACAAGGATCTTTTGAAACTGTGACATAAATAAATAAATGATAATAATAATCCATCAAGCCACAATCCAACAGAGGAAGAAGGAAGCATGTTTTTTTTTATTTAACATTTATTGAATTAGTGACAATAAAAATGCTAGTTTTTAAACTAGCATTTTTAAATATCTTTCTAACCTGCAGTTGCCCCCACTACGGGTGTGAATGTTTCACGATCTCACGATTCGATTCAGATTTTCAGGGCCATGATTCCATTTAAAAACTGATTTTTTGATCCAAAATTATTTTATTGATAATGATTTCTGATCAGATACGTTGTCATGATCTACTTGCATCAACTTGGCAGACAGGATGACAGTTAGTGACATTAAAGTGTCTTTTTTTCACATTCATTACATTTTGAACTTTTATCCATGCTTAAGATGGAATTATTGCAACTGTTAACATAACAGCAATGTCACACACTGCTTGAGTAACTATATAAAAGGGCCTCTTTACATTAAAATGACAGATAAACATGTCACCTATTAAATTCTGAGGAAAGGACCTTTACTGGAGAGCGTTCTTTAGTCTCTTGGTAAAGTTGTGGCACAGCTGTCTCAGTGAAAAACTTGCAGAATCTGTGAAGCACGGCAATGCACGGGCGCTTGGCAGCCCAAAATGACGGCAAGCGCTAGACTTCAGCGAAGACTGTAGACTTGCATGGAGTTGCAAAATGGGGGCTAGGCAGCTGATTTTTATTTTTAAATCAATTCTGAATCTTAGCAAATGGGATTCATGATTTCTATATAAATCGAGTTTCGGCATATCCCTTGTCCTCGCCTGGTCTGTCTCTTCATATGTCCAGCCACATGCGTGTCTTGAGTTCCGCGAACAGCAGATTCTTCAATGTTTCCACTTGATTTTAATACTTTCAGTCAGGTGATCGGCTGTAATTCGTTTGGCTATGCAAAATCAAAGTAAATATTGAACTGCATTGTAAGAATATTTAAAAGGTGAGTACCTAATATTGTTGAAACCATGCTTGAAAGTTGCAGAATGTTTTCTGGAATGGCCAGAAATGAATGTCTATTCCCTCAAAAGGTGTGGAGCAAAGCATCAAATCTTACCTGCAAAACCAGCGGTTCAGGGTTAAACGCCAGAGTCATGAGCAGCTGCATTCTTTCAGTGTCCTTCAAGTTCTTCAGCAGGAAGCTACCTGAGTCTTTGGTCTCAGCATATCTGCGGACAACACGGTCCAGCAGTCTCTGAGAGGGACAGTGGACTAGATCTGACCAGCCCTCCACCACTTCAGGCGTTAATAGGCGAACGTCGCCATTTATCCTCGCAAATTCAGTTTTGTACATTGCTTGGATTAGGTCACAACGGGGCCTTCCAGTGGCCCTCTTGCAGATTTTCTGGTCTATCTCAGCAAGTTCTTGGTTGGAGCCCAGTCTTTTAAGCACCACGCGTCGAGTGCCTTCTCTGGGTTCGCCGTACTGAGCAAAGTAAACGTTCTTGACATTGAAAATGTCCAGAAATCTCAGGCGACCCCATGTCTCGAAGGAAACCTGTCCATTCATGAACTTGCGACACCAGCTCGTGCCAAAGCAGGCCGGACACTTGTTGAGGTTGATGAAACGTCTGTCGGTCAGCTCATTCTTCTGAAAGGAGGCAAACAAGTTGTGGGTGTTCATCAGCAAGATGACAAACAAGCCCACGACTAATAGGAGCTTCAGACAGCGGTACAGGCGACCAAGTTTGAGAGGCAGGTAGCGCAGCATGTTGGGGGAGGGGCCAGGGCAGGGGGAGGGGTATTGCTCAGTCTTTCACCGTGATGATGTCAATACCACATCCTCATGCTGCATTAGCGTTATTTCTATTCCCAGGGGAAACACTGAAGCGGACAAAGTCCGCCCGTCTTCCAGCTGACAGTTCCGGGAAGAGGACCGTGGGACATGTTCTCCCTTCCTCCAGCAAGTCTGACGTCCAGCCTGAAAACAGACAGAGACAGATGAGCCATATTGTGACAATCCTGCCAAACATTGTTTGGCTTGATCAAATAAACAAAACTGTCCTGTTGGGGAAAAAAGTCATGAAATTGTGTGAAATTTTAAGATTGTTTCCTTACATTCATTTCGATAAGAAAAATATACTGAAGGTGTTTTAAGGATGTGTAGAAACCCATCACAGCCTGTTACATTCATTATGAATAAAATGTGATTCAGTGTCATTGTAATACAGGGACTTTTCATCATTGGTTGAAACTAGAGAGACATTACATTTTAAAGAAATCACTGAATGTAATCCTAATATACAATAGACCATTTCTCTTTTTATCGCCTTTTACAACTCGCACCGTAATTGAAATCCCTCCAATAAAACAATGAAGCACTTTCTCTGGCATTCGTAATAATCTCACAAATTTCAATTGCCTCCATCATTTAAGGGATTTCATTACTTCTTCAGAAGAACTAAAATGGCCCACAGCCAACACAATAAAAACTGGCTGTGCCACATTCAGCACTTTCTCCCTGAAATATTGGATTTTGCCATCTCTCCAGATAAGAGCCAGAACCAGTAAAATAAGAGCTTGACAGTCAAATAACACAAAAAAGCACTAGATTTTTTATTCAGAAATTAAAATGTGAGGCGCTTGCAGGAGATTGTTGCGGAGAAGACGCCATCTTTCCTGTGATGTACACCTACACAACACCGTTTGCATGATTAAGAAGTAGCACTATTCTCAACGTTTTATTTGTCCAATATATTTTTAAATTAAATCACTGCAGCGCCCCTGCGTGCAACAGAACCTTTGATCATTCTCACAGTTTTATTTTAAACAGAATGAGACTGAAGCAGTTTCTTTGAAAAAAATACAAAAGATTTGCACATATATATGTTTACACATGCACACAGACTATAAAAGGCAACTTTAAAGCATTTCAGACCATGAAAACCCCATGCCACCCAGCTCAATGAGCTTTTAACAAATAAAACTATAAAGACACTTAGAAGAAAAACACGGTGGCCAAGGCCTTGACAAAAGCACTCCTCAATTAGAGCTCATTCAGACATGCCTATTAGGAGGGCTGACTAGAGAGGGCACAGCTAGCGAGCAAGTACAATTTCTTTGCTTATGAGTGTGTCACTGGGTCCCTCATATTCTGTTCTTGACAGTGTAAGTAGCTGAAAATGTAGAAAGAGACGGTCACTTCAAACTAAAACAGTTGATGAGTAAGAAAAGTCAAGCCGTTAGGCTCCAGTTAATCATTTGAAAACACCATGTTCTTTCCTTCGGCTGGAAAAAAAAGGACCAAAAATAGATCAGACCACCATCACCAATGCGTTTTTTACATTTGCGCCTATTCTATCCAGAAAATGTCATAAGTTTCATCACGTAACCATCAAGGTAAAGATGAAGGTAGATAATGAAACATTTCACAGAAGGTATAGTTAGGTGCTTTTACAGGAATAAAGAGTATGTTAGCATCCATGGAGTTCATAGACAAACAGCATGAGCAAGTTGTGAAGATTTGATTGGCTTTAAGTCATTTAACAGTATATATCAAACATTTGCATTTATATTTTTATTCAGACGAGAGATACTTGCTGCAGGTTCACTAGATTCCAGTCCACTTATTCAAAAGGGAAAGCTTGAAATGTCATTGACCAAGAATAGTTGAGAAGTTAATGCCATAATACAACGCACAACATTTCCTGATGAATAATGTAAAAGATAACTAACTGAATGTGCTAATTTTCAACACACATAAGGCCAAGGCGTGTGAGGCAAAAAGTACATGGTAGATAAATAATTCATACCCTTGAATAAAGCAGCAGTTATTGAGAAAGCCAAACAAGGGAAGTGTATGGTCAACCACAAAATGCTGACATCAACAAAACAAACCCGTACTGAGGAATGAATAAGCAATTAACTCATCTGCCGCATCCTTTTGGACAGAGCTACGAACGTACGCTGGAAGATGAGTAAACATTACACCATAATGCTCCATAACAACATTACTCTCGACAATCCTGAGGGTCAAAACTGCTAATTTAATTTAATTCAAGTTTAAGTTCATTCATTTAGTACGCACTTATGGGGGCGGGGGGGTTTGTGGGGCAGAATCCGTGATGCTGTTGCAGCTACACATTAAGAATTACAAAAGCATGGGTTCTCCCCAGGATCTTTTTTTTTTTTTTTTTTTTTTTTTTTTTTTTACCAGAATAGGGGGTGTTTCCACATGGATCAGAGGAAGTGTACCACATACAACGTGTGGAGTATTACAGGAATTATGCCAATGGCCATGTGCATTGCCCTTTTTGACCAGAGGTTACATATTCCTCAGCTGCTTTCATTTAAAAAAAAAAAAAAAAAAACTCATTTTGACTACTTAACAAGACCTCAACACCGAAATATTGCCTGACCGACTGCCTCTTTTTTCAGTTACTATATGTCCAGGGAATAGTCCATCTCATCTAATAGGAGTATCTGGGGAGACTTTCTAGATAAATGTCTGCTTTGTTTTGTCATTTTTACATCATGATTTGATATTTTACTTTTTTTTTTTAAATTCCCACTAATTCAGTCTGGAAATTAGCCCTCGATAAGGTCTATCCAACTATCCAACTCAACTCGGAACCTTTCTTAACCTATGGATTAAAGCCAGATGTGTCACACGATATAGAACAGATGCTGCCCATTAGAGAGCCAGGAATTCAAGACAGTTCCAATTCATTCACTGCCAACCTTATGCTCCAAAGGTAAGATGGAAAATACCACGAGACCCGTGTTCAGACCAAGCACCAAATTATCTCTTCACCATACAAGCCACGACGAGAAATGGGGCAACATTATTTTTTATTCCACAGTAGCGATTGGAAAAAGAGGAGCAAAGAAAAGACGGCAAATCAAAGGGCATCAGACTTCTTATGCATTGGAGATGAATTCTCACATTCAAAATGTTCAGAGATTGGCAGATATTTAAGGGCCACAAAATGGCTTATTACCGAGATCGAATAAGCACAGGGGGAGCAGTAGGTCTCATGGTGGCTTGAAACAGAATGACAAAGGTTGGAAAAAAGAGAGACGAAAGAGCCAAGTCATAATCTCTCAACCTTCATTACACCAAGACAGACAGACACACAAGAGTTTAGATTGAATATTCAGATATGTGAAACTTGGATGAGGACTTCACACATGCATTTAAAAACCAACAAATCTCATTTCACTGCATTTCCATTTCTAATGAACAGAAAATGAAATGCAAAACATACCAACACACAACAGTTAGTAGAATCCAATACCACACATTTAAAATGTGTAATAAGGTCTAATCTAATGATTAGAATCCTAACTCATGTTTTGGGTTCTATCCAGTAATTTAGCAGCATCGGGGCCACTTACATCAGGAGTTTGACCACCTAAACTGGCAAAATCCCTGCACAATGGGAGTTTTTTTTTCCAAATTGTGGTGAAATATGACTCCTATGTCAGTGTTCCCTCAGCTGTTTAAGGTAAGACTGGCTTTTGTGTTCCCCATCGTCAACATCCAACACATCGCTGCCCCCACTGCCAATCATAGACGATCAGGATTTCCCCAAATATTTTGAAAATTATGTACTGATAGGGTAATGGCTGTTTAAATTATTGTAGGAACAAGCTCTACCGAACACTGGAAAACGTGACTACAGAAGATACATCACACAATTAAATCACTGAAAGAAATCAACTTTCAGGAAACTACGTGATGACAAAGTGTTCATTTCACATTGTGTTCATTCCACATTGTGTAAGGACACTCAGAAAAGACTCCACAAAACAGCGGAGCAAATGGCCATTGTGGCACAGCAACGAGCATGTGGGCCACGGTTCGCAGGTTTGCCTTTGGCGGAGTATTTTTTATTTTGCTGAGAGCCAAAACAATGAAATTTGTTTTATTCATACGCTACGATGCATAAAGCCGCATGGTGAGGTGCAGATGCACTGTCTCAGTACCTTTCTAGACGTGTATTTACTAGACAGTCAGGGACACGCATCATACTAACAGAAAATGTCCTTCTAATAGAAAATGATAGCGGTAAACCTAAGTGTGTTTTTGTTCCACCAAAGACATTGCAGCTGGGAATGAGTGTCTCCTGCCATTTGCTGTATGTGAGTCATAAAGAATGAATAGATGTGACAGCACTTATAAGGTGCAGCTGGTCTGAGCAAAGGGTGGTTAGATTCCATCCCCGTCCAATCGGCTACATATTCTGTTTCCAAATTGACAATCCTGTTCTGATTTAAAGTTATCTTCTGGCACATGATTCTTATCGAAAGTTCTACAACCTTTTTTCAGTGTTCACTGCTTTTACATTGATAGTGGAAATGCCCCAAAATTATTAGAGTAATCGAAAAACGGGTATTGTATGTACAGCTTCAGCCATGGGCTGAGACAGAAATTCTTGAGTGTCCACCCTGAAAATTAACAGCTTTCTCAGAAAGGCTGCCATCAGATAGAATATCTTAAGTCGTCCCATTTATTTTGCATGTTCCGTCTGACACTGATGATAATCCGCATAGTTTTCATTGGGAATTAGGTTTTCTACATCCAATCATCAGAGACCAGCAAATCTCCATCAGCATCATTTGAAGATAAGAAGTGTGTATGTCAGAAGAGCTCACAGGAGAGGAGCCAAGTAAAACATGCCAGTGCCAGAATTAGGAGTGAAAGGGTCACATTTAAACAAGAAAATTTCGTTAAAAATTATGCTGGCTAGTGCATGTGTCATGGTGAAAAAGAAGGTTTCAGCAGAGAATTGGAATTTCTGAGAGTATGCTGTATTCTTGTTTGTACAGGAAAGGAAAACACAAAGGACAATCACAGTCAAACCTCAAGTTTGCGGACAGAACAGTCACAAGGTCTTATTTTCTTTGTACATGTACTGATAAAGATTTTCCAGTTATAGAGCACTAAGCAAGATGCAAAAAAAGGCAAAGAATCTGGGCTCTTTAGGTATGAATGAAGTTGAAACAATACATTGTATCATTTTTTCCCAACAAAATGAAATTGGATATGGAGGCCTTGATCCCGATGGTGAAGCTCAAAAAGAGCAAAAAGCTAGTTGTTGGTCCCCCACTGTGGAACTTTATTCAAATCAGTCCTACATCATTTCTTTTAACCACTACATTACCTCATCTAGTTATCCTCCGAGTCAGTGAGGTGTTGAAAAACTAGCTATGTTCTTCCAAGACAAAATAAATCAAGCAAAATAAAGACAAATCTGGAGAAAATAAATGGTTTTAAGTTCACTGCGCAGTAAAAAAAAAAATGTTACTCTGCATTTGAGGAAGGAATGTCAGCTAATAGTTTTTCCATAAGAGGTTTTGCACTTGCAGGGAAAATTCAAAATTAGAAACCCATGCAAAGACGGGAATAAGAAGCCTCCATTTGCAGACACAAATCTCCACTGCACGTTGCTTCAGTGGAACTACTGTTGCCAAGGTTATCGACTGAAAGAGTCAATAATGTTTGATCACAAAAACATTCGGCCACAGTTGGAGTGTCTCGGAGCAGCATACACACAGGCACTGATGGATAGATACAAATGACAGTAGCATTTACACGCCTAATGGAAAATTGAGTCGCAGGAATATAAGCACCAATTAACAGTATTCCCACTGGAGCATTAACCATTGCATGTGAGGTTCTAAAAAAAATGAGAGATGGATGGATAAAAGCGAACAGCTAACACAACTTCCACCAAACCCTACACTATTTGGGCCACCATTTCCATAAATACAACTTATAAAGAATATTCAATCAACCCTCGAAGCATTATGAAATAAAAATTTAATCAGTCTAATCTGCGTTACATAAACATTACAAGTACAAAACTAACATGTTGTTGTTTTTCAATAATCAGAGTATTTGTATACTAAGTACCAGTTCTTATTAGATTTTAGTGTTTAAGTCACATACCTTGGAAAGGGCACTTCACACAGATGCCTCTATGTTAATTTCTTAGTGGCCAAAATAGTCACAAACATATGGTATAGTAAAGAAATGTATTAAAGAATGCTGCCACAAATGATCAGAAAAAAGAAAAACAATAAGCATCTTATTGAACGTTGTGAACGGTCAATTAGAAACATAGAAATTGAGGGTTGATAGGGAAAAGTGATTTTTAATAAATGAAAGTCCGAAAATTTATGAAGAACCTGGCCCTTAACAGCTTTATAATACATTGTGCTTCTGAATTCTGCTTCTACAATGAAGTTATGTTTCACTAAAGACAACATAATAATTTGCCTAATTTAGCCCAATGAGGTAAAAACCTGCTCAACAAAACCTCTTATTCCACCATTATTGTTCAATCAAGAGTTCAAAAATAATCTAAAATCCCCCTTGTTTTCTGAGGCACCTTTTATGCTTCAGTGACAAGTATTTCCCTGTGAGACGCAAGAAAGAGCCAAATCAACCACCAGCGGTTCGTACGTCACAGGAGCAGATTGCGTTTGATTTTCATTCTCTCTGCTTTTGTCAGTTTCCAAGCTAAATAACCTTACAGAGGGTTTCACAATAACTCCCCAGTAAATTGGAATCAATTATGAGTAATTTCATGGGAAACGTTTGCCACAAATTAAGTCAAAGGCTGAGATTCAATCGAGTCTATACTTTGTATTTGACATTTTAATGCGAAACGGTATATCATTGTCTCACTAATGTAGCCACTTCCCATCATTTAGCAGTCATTTCTGGTGGCTGGAACTTTTGTCTGTTTGACAAACGGCTCAAAATGTTTGTGCACCAACACAGCAGGCAAATACAAAGCAAATGAAGCTGGCCAGGTACAAACACGTCGCATATAAATATATCACTTAAGAGGAACCAAGACATTTTTTATGTATACATTAGTCATATTTACTGATTTGGATGAGGTGCTTAAACATTATTAATTAACAGCGACAGCATTTTGACCACAGATGTATACATCATTTAAAACTCACTGTTTGCATGTATCACTTCAATATTTCTAAATTATGAAATACAACAAGAAACACTCAATGAAAGCGAGTTCAGCAAAGAAGCTCATTGATAAAGGCAAAAATCTATTTAAAATGTCAAAAATAAAGTACAATTTTGAGAAATAACAATAGTAAAAGACTGACACCAATTCGAGAGAATATCTTAAAGAGCTCAAAAAATTAAAAAAAAAATTTTTTTTAATAGATAAAAAGCTACGAACATGTTCAACGGAGTAAAACACCAAGTATTATTTCAACACATGGAATCATACAACGGGATGACCCATAGCACAAGTAGGCTGAAAATGAAATCTCAGTCAGTGAAGAAGCTTTTTTCTTATGTTAAGAGAAGGTCACTGCATTTCCCGTCAGTCTTTCTGTGAAAGCTTTCTCTAATACCACTTGTGTATAATCCCAGGTCATTCTTTGAAAAATGTATGGCTTGTATGCAATCGTTTTAGCACGAATAAGTTTATCGGCAAACCACACGGAA
Source organism: Synchiropus splendidus (assembly GCF_027744825.2). Lineage (NCBI taxonomy): Eukaryota > Metazoa > Chordata > Actinopteri > Syngnathiformes > Callionymidae > Synchiropus > Synchiropus splendidus. The sequence continues at coordinate 19,268,046 of NC_071336.1, forward strand.
TCGAATTTACTTAACACATACAGACACTTCCTCGGGCTTCCTCAGACAAATGATGAGTAAAGTCGCGATTTTAAAATAGCTTGATAGTTCAAAGAACGGTGGTAATTCCGGGCAGGTCAGATGTGTCGAGATGGGAAAGATGGACTACAGTCTTCTGTTGTCATGAGACCGGTCCTACTAGCGACTGGAGTTCAAAGTGACTTGCCTGCACTCACATGTAGCCGTGTTTGACGGACAGCATTTCCCCGGAACATTGAGTAAATAATGAAGGAAAAGCAGGCTTGCGCGGGGGGGAATGTGCTATTGTTATTATTCTATAGGGTGATGTGGGAGTACTGTGGAGGATGATGACTTGATCTACGGACGCAAGCAGCAGCGAGGAAAAGAAACAACAAACCTTTCAGACTTTTCTCATCCTCGGCTCTGCAAGAGTAAAATTGCTTAGTTGGTCATTCTTCAAAGTTGTGGCTCCTTCCGAGGCAAGAAACAAACGGCGAAAGGGCGGTGTTTTCTTCTGAAGACAGCGGCTACTTCGAAGGTTTCCTAAGAGTCAAACTCACACGGGCTTCCCATGTCTAGCTGCTGGGTCCGCAGGCAGCTAGCCTGCTAGCAGCCGAAATAAACAGTTAGGTTGTCGGCTCTTAACTCTTCGTTCACCGGATAATCTTCGAGTGGAGGACGCGGTCGTGCTCAAAACACACGCCGGCGTCTGCCGTGCGTGTAAACGTCCATGTCTTTCTGCGTATCATGGGTCCCTTTGTGGTCGCAGTTGTGTCCCTTTTTCCTCTCAAAGCAGCAGCTCACTCCTCGGTGCCACAATGCCTCTGTTTCCACTCTTTTCAACGGCAGCCTCTTTGGTCGTTGCGACACCCGCCTCCGCTTTACGGCTGTGATTGCCAGGCGATGATTCCAGTATTGGCTTGTGTGGGACGCCACCAGCAGTAGAGAGACCGACGTGTTCTTTCTTTCCCTCAACCTTCATCCACATTGTGCAGATTTGCAGCTAAATATTTTTAAAAATTAGAAGAAATACAATAAACTGTAAATGATTAAACAGGAAACTTACACTACAAACAGTTTAAGCATTAAGAGACAATCCAGAATTAAACTCAAAATACGATTTTCTAACTCATCTACAAGCCACAACGTTATGACTAATGTGAGGTCCAGCTGTGAGTCATACATTTGCTCTTTTATATGCTCGACCATTGCTGGTCATTTCAGCAGTTCACCATGTTACTATTCCCGATAACATCTTCATGATCGGCCAGTGAACTGTAATCACCTTATAATCTACATTTTGGTTGTATATACTATCATGCTCTTTCATTCCCACGTTACATGGAGTATCATTAAAGCGGTTTGCAATCTTAAAGTTTGCAATGAAATATAATCATCTTTTTTGGCGATCCGACTAACATGTTTTTCAATAGTCAGTCTTCTTTCGCTCATCCATGAAAGTACATAATATAATTAACTTCTTATGATCAATGGAAGAGTCAAGCGATTGCAAACAAGAAAGTGGATCACATGAAACAAGTTGGATTTGGTTGCGTAGATTTGTTGTTACTGACATCTAGTGGACAAAGATAATTTGAGTTTTATTTCAATGAAAGCACAAATATTTTTATGAAACTGGATAATACACAAGTGTTTGTCAGTTGACTTTCAAACGGTTCAGTTTTTTTGCTTGATACCCACTATACTGCATTCTAATATTGTGATGTCTGAAAGTTTTGCCACAGTTATCTGTGGAAATCTTCCATGAAAGTATTAATATATATGTGCAGTATATTCACTAAGTGGTACTTGTTCGACTCTGTTTAGCAGCTTGCAATGCCAATGGAAAACAAAGAGGAGAAATTACTGGTCCTCTGAGTCCCATTTCAATTCTGTGTACACTATAATGTAGTGTGGGTAGGTGTATTAATCTGAATTTGCAGCATTGTTTTTCCCAGTAATTATTTCTTTTATTTCATTATTATTAACAAGCATAAAAAGATTGTAATTTCCCCCCAGTAATGCTTCTTCTTCTTTTTTTTTAAAGTACTCGTCACAATGGAGTTACAGCGTCACATGTGTTTGTACTCCCTGGAACACAGCTCACCAAACATATCTGCCCTGGAAATATCCATATTTCAGTGACATTAACTGAGCACCATTGAATGTTTTCCCTCCTAACCGTTCGTTTTTCATTGGCTTCCCTTTGATCACATCTATATTTCATCCAGAGTGTGTGTTGGGTATTTACATCCCCGTCTCCTCTAATGCTCTCCAGTTATTGGCTTTTCCTCTAAATTACCTGCATGGTCTGTTTGTTGTTAGGGAAGTGGGAGAGCGATGCAAAGTGAAGGAGGGCAAGAGAGCAATTTAACCTTTATTAAGGTTTTATTAAGGAGTAGATTGCATTTTCAGTCGTGCATTGCCGGCGATGGCTAATTACAAAGCCGAGGGAGTGCAGTGGAGGATTTACTAATGGACTGTTGCCGATCGGATAAAGAAACGAGTGTCTGTAAATAGTGCTATCTCCAACCTTCTTGCTATCGAGACTCTCGGCTTCATGCATTTTTCTTTTGTTGAGGGCCTTTGAAAAGCAAGCAAACTTAATGGTTTTATAATAGTCTGGGTGACAAGATCTTCCAAAACAAACAAATATTATAATCTGAGGAATGATCACCCCTTGGTTTTCTATGGAGAGTGTTCAAGATTCTTTCAAGATTGTTGCTTGCACTGCCCTTTGAAACAGTTACTGCATACACATGCAGTACAGTGTTATGTGCAATTAAACTATTCTCTGATTCACAATTCACAAAAGCAGGGTTACATTTCAGTTTCAAATATTCCTTTACGCTTTCTGACTTTGTCCAAATGATCCATTGATCCAATGATAAAGGAGATTAAAAATGAGATTTGAGAAATGACAGCCATCAGGTTCCAGTCCAGCAGGAGGCTACACTGGATACAACTGGGATGTTGCTCTGTTATGGATGGGCTTTTAAGAAGCCAACAGTAATTCATAGTCCAAATATGTTCAATATAAAGGTTCCAGTTGTGAAGTAAAGGCACTAGTTTTGTCACAACCTCAAAAAAAGGTAAAGGTGTTCAGAGTGGTCAGTGTATGACTGGAAAGTCACTGGTTTAATCCCAGCCCTTGATGTACTTGATGTACTTGATGACACGTCATTGATCGTAACGCCCGATTGCACTCTGTGCTGTCCCTCAGTGGCTGCTTGTCTGAGGACGAAATTAATTTCCTTGAAAGAGCTTCAATATAGTTCTGGAAGCTTTGCAGCGGTGTTGTATTGTAAATATATAAGGATTACTTTGAAGACATATAGTCTCTTTTGTTGGTGTTATTTTAAAGTTATATAGCATGTATAAGAAACTGCAGAATAAAACAAAACATTCTGAAAATATTTGAATGTTTTATGGCTGCATTATGAAAACGGTTTCATAATGTCTCTCAAAGAATGCAAAATGGTCGTTAATCGGTTAATTACTGTCAAGAACATGGATAGAAATATATTCACGTTGAGAACAAACAAAAGTAAAGCATAATAAGTGCATTAAAGCCTTCCTGCTGTCATTGAGATTTCCCTGTCCATTCAGCCTTCAACAAGCATCACGGAATGTTCGTGGCTCATGGCTGAGCTACCGCTCCCCAGAAACACTGGACGTCCTCTGCTCCTCTGAATTAGCAAACAAGCAGAGATGACCACAGAAAGCAGCCCATCCATTGGAATATGGTGTACCGCTTCTCTCCATTAAGCCTGATGCATGTGGGGTCCTCACTGGGGTGGATCAGGATTTCATGGCATCACTGAGTCCATTATGTGTCACAGGGGTGCAAAGCGTTGCTGTTTGTGGTTTGAACATATTAAGTGTTGCTCTGTTGAAGAGTTTGAAAATACCGCACACCTCCACTTTGTAGTGTGGAGCTCATTTTATTCAGGCTGTGTTTAGAGTTTGGTCATCTGGCTGAGCCCTTGAGTAGAGCAGACCCATGCATGAGAGTTTGTTGATCCATCCGTCCATCCATTTATTAAGGTACAAGACTTCACCTCATGAGAGAGGAGATTCTGTTCTGGTCGAGACAAGTGTGCCGGAATAAATGACAGCAAGGGAAATCGATCATCAGTGTTGCAGATTTACACCAGTATCAGAAGAAAAAAACACTGTCACCATTGTGTCAAGGCAATGAATAAACAGCTGTGAATAAATGAATACATAAATTGATGTAGTCTCAGACATATCCGTGAGAAGACGACCATGATGTTTTAACGCTGGGAGACATGAAAAGGCTACCTTCCTTTCTGTTTCACTATTCATTGCATCATGTGGCCACAGACAGACAGAATGTGCACAGATTTTCAAACGAAACCATTTATCCCCTTTTACTTTGGAGTCGATTTGAGGTTGCCCTGGCGTTATCGTGAAATTTGCTCATTGCTATTCCACGCTTGAATGCGTGCAGCTTAGACAATGATACTCCATTCCCTCTCCAATTAATGCCAAGTGTCTCTGTGTTGAAGAGTGACACAACCAGAGGCACTTGTGTTATGGTAATCAGCATTGGAGGTCTGAGTCACGATACTGGAAGAGAATGCTGATGAACTATACAGCTGACATGCGTGGTCTGGGATGCACGGTGGTCAGGATCCATCTCGTCGGCAGACTTAATAGCTGCAATTGCTTCGTAAGAGTGGTGAATTTGCTTCAGCATGTTTGCTGTCTCTCTGATTTAGCGCGGACTATAACTGACCAGTGAGGTACATGCTTGTCAATGACATCAAACTAACAACAACAATAATTGTGTATCGTGGAATACTTCATCCACGTTGTATTAACAATCCAATGTGCAAGTTAATATGAAATAAACCAAGGGCAGATGAAGAACATTTGGTGGGTGGGTGTCAGGACAAGAAAGACTGTACTGATCAAAGTAGAAACCATTTGTATGTGTATCTCTGTATAGAATGGCAATACAGAGAATCAATGAGAGCTCCTGCAGCGCCCCCAAGTGGGTCAGCAAGTACACGAACCAGAACAAGTAGTATAGAGGGATTAGTTTTGGCATGGTACTCAATTCATTGTTTGACAGATGTTTCACGTCCGTTGCGTTTAGCAGTATTTCAACGAGGGAATTCGAAATATTTTTTTTTCTTTGAATGCATTTTGGCATATCATTTATGATGATGCATTTTGTTATAGTATTCACAAGGGAAGCACTGTAGATATTCCTATCTTAACTAACCTCCGCCAATCATCCTGTAATTATTATATTTCTTAACTTTCTATAGTTTATCTCATTCATGTCTTAACTGGGTGAACAAGCTCATTGCACTCTGAATATTTGTCATGAAGTACATTGATAAATAATATTGGACAATGATTTGGGGATTAAACAATTAAACAAATGAGAGGTACAGGCTTTTTTTTGTCCCTCCAAATATTATGTTTAGTTAAGAAAAATGAAATGAATGTCACCGTTGGCACAGTTTCATTGCCCTCACTTTTGAATAAGTTTGAATAACCAAAAAATATTTGTTAGTGAACACAGAAATTCTTGCTATGGATCCTTCAGAATGGAGGAAAGGGATCTTTGTTTTTAATAGTAGTAAAATGGAAGGTATAAAAGCAGTTTAAAAGAAATACATGACACATCTATAGTTCTTATTTCAATAGAGCTATTGTCACAAACACATAATCTGAAGTTTGACATTATTTTGGAACATTTATTTTTGGGAGTTTCCCATCTAAAACTTTGCAGCTGCCCTACTTCACTTTCCTTCAGATGTTTTTTAGAGCTTCCGGTTGATTTTATTTCATTATCTGTTTTTATCAGATGACCAGACCAGACAAGCATTGAACACCCTTTGCCGCCTTCACTTGGCTCAGCTTCATGATATGCGTCATGTTTTCAGCTATTCTATCACCTATCTCAGCTGTCCGATATTATATCATCATATGAATCATCAGTACGTGACTGATGCATTGGGAATGATTTTAAAGATCTTTTTTGTAATGTAGTCCTAACTTACAGACGTTAGATGGCGCTCTTGGCATGAGAGACAATCGTCCTTCTTGTCTGAGTCAGAATGCGTTGTCTATTTAATTCAAACTCATCATAATGATGAACCTGAAAAATATTTGAAAAGGTTATGAGATGACGTCGACCTTTATGCAGGATCAGAAATGTTCATGCAGGTGTGAAATAAACCTCCATGTTGTGTATTGAGTCAATTCATGATTGCTCGTTTTAACTCATTAAAATTGAATTTATTTATTTATTTTATCACAGTATGTGTTTGTTTTACAAACTGATTGTTTCAGAAAATACCAGAAAGCCTTCCATATATCTGTTCACTGTAGCAATATAGTTCACAGGACATCATTCAGTCACTTTATGAGACAAAAGACCTTGTATCTGCAGAATTTGCTTTAGTCTGTCTCACATTGAAACAGCAGTATTTCCTCATAGGAGCCACGTTCCTTGGGAATCAGGGCAGCACTGACACGTTGGATCACGCTCACATTCTTTGACGCTTATGCAGCAGTGTTGACCAATTGGTGGGCAGCTTTGTGGGGGTTTTGTTGCACACTTCAGTGACCAGGGAGGAAGTCCACAGTACATACATACATAACCCTCAAAAATGTCTTCCATAATGTAAGAAAAATGATCCACAGACACACTTCTGATATGTTATATTGCTAACTCATGAGACGGGGACAACAGCAACAGAATAAATGCATTAACTTGTCTCCAAACCGCAGTGCCGCCGACATACGTAATTTCACAATCAGGCACAGGTGCATTGTGGCTCCATTATTTCTTTTACAACACCATTACAGGCTTGTGTTTTATTAATGTCAAATTGTGCTAATGGATTTTAATGTTTCTGGGAATTTGGTGGGTGTAGCAATTAGGCCTCCTCTCTCACTCTGTGACACACACACTCTCTCACACAGTAGCTTTTAAATCTAAGTGCACATGCAACATGATCGATGACATACAGGTTTAGAAAATAAACGCTGGGGTGTAGTGTTTCACAACATGTTTGTGTACGTATGCTGAAAATGATACACACACACCATATGTGGTTCGATAAATGCAACAAGCGGCACCGCGTATTTCCACTATAGCAGAGTAGGTGCCATCTAGAAGTGGGTCACAAACCCTGCTGCTCCTATTTGACTACGCGTCGGCTTGGAGAAAAGCCCAGTTAAGGAACCACCCTGGGGCAATCCCAGCCTCCAGACGACACTCAGTTTGTCCTTGTGTCAAAGACAATATCATATTAATGACTGTGTCCGAGGGCAGAAGCTTTCCTATTTTTGTTTGCAGCTAGTTTATAATCATCAAAGGACCCAACGCATCAAAGGCAGTTTAATTCAATTATTTATTTAAGTGTTGAAGCAGCAAAAAACTCCAAACAAGGGTGGACAGCAATCTTATATTTATATATAATCTTATATTTGAAGAAGAAACACACCACAGGAAGGTAACTAAGCTAAAGCATAAAAATAATGCGGAGTAGAAAAGCTGCCACATTTAAATAAATGATGAAACTCATTTGATTTCATCCAAATGATGGGGGTCAGGGAGAGCACTTCATTCACTGATATAGGTGTGACTTCTGTTGCAACACTGACCCGCCACTCTTCCTTTTGGTTAGATTGAACTACCTGAAAACCACAGACACTGACAACCATTTTGCCAATAGAAAATGCGCTTTACATGGACGCCACCGAATCAAGAGCACTGCACTGTTTGTATCCTGATTCTTCATCACTCATTTTTTTCATTGTCTCAATGACAGTATTAGCACATGAGTGTGAAATGAAACCATTTTTGCTCACACAGTTTTATAAGTGGGTATTCTCAGTTACAGTGGTGGAAAAGCATTTCACAGTGTGCTAATGGCAGGGCCACTAAATATGAATTTGAAGATGTGATGGCTAATTATTATTTATTTTGAAGTTTTGAACACATTCTCTGTAATTCCTTGACTTTGATACAATGTTGACAACTGACGTACTAAAACTGTTTGCTTGACAACAATAAAACTAGCAAAACTGAATTAAATTAAATATTATTTGCATAAATTATCCAAACAGATTCTGCTATCAAAACCACATTTTTATTACCATTCAAAAGCCTTTGAAGGACGGGTATTTAATTTGAGAATAAAGTTGTTCCACTCAGTGAAACGCAATTAGATTCATGCTTAATCCTACCAATAACATCCGTAATTAATAGGGCTCACAATAAAGGTGCACGGTGCCTCATTATTTTCAGAGATGTGACTGGATAGCAAATAGAGTTCTGAAGCTCTCTGTGCGTGCATCATTTATCCCTCCAACTGTCCTGATCAGGCCTTTGTTGTCTTTCAGATAATTATCCTTCCACGTTATAATGTTGCCGTGGATACTGGCACAACACTTGACAGTATGACAACGTTGCCATGACAACAGCGCCACCACCTTTGTGCACCTTGTGCTTTATATTTTCGTCTTGATTCAGTAGGAGTATTCTATGGCACGGCAGACAGGAGCGTGAGATGATGGACGGTTGGTAACTTAAAAAGTGCAGGAAGAGACACAGACCTGTCACAAGGCGTAGAGTCAGATTTTTCCGCCAAAAGCCCTCAAGCAGTGATCTTGACACAGCACTTACACAAAGTCTGATCCTCATTGCCCATGAACCTTCAAGTCAAAATAATAAATGACACCAGTGCATGTCGTGACAAGTCGAGGTTTGGGGTGTTGAACTATTAGAATGAATTATTACCATGGTATACTGATGATTTTCAATTAATAGTTTGTATTTTTCACTCTTTTCCCATTAGATATTTATCATGAATTTATAGATTTATATGGAAATTGCTAAAAATAAATGTAACAGTCCTTTTATTTATTTTATCATTGACTTTGAAAACTGCACTATTTTATTTTATTAAATTTCTTTATTGTCAGCTTTGTGTTTTCCCTTACTCTCTTGGATCCATCCATCGTCAGTGAACCACTTTGTCCTGTTCTGGGTTGCGGGGAGTGGAGCCTATCCCTGCGGCGAGAGGCCGGAATACCCCCTGGACAGGTGGGCAGATCGTCACATTGGGAAACACACCATTCACACACACACACACGCACACACACACACACACACCTGGGCGCAATTTTAAAGTGTCCAATTAACCTTGTGAGCATGTCTTTGGGTAGTGGGAGGAAACCAGAGTACAAGGAGAAAACCCACACAGTCACAGGGTGAACATTCAAACCCAGAAAGGTCCAGTTCTGGATTCGAACCCTGGAGCTTCTTACTCAGAGGCAGCAGTGCTCACCATTTCCACCGTGCCGCCCCTTACCCTTGCTATCATAGTCATGACTCTCCATGTCTTTCCGACGGTGTTTTCCAAATAATAATAATACTCAGCTTTACAACAGTCCGGTCCACCCGAGTGGATAAGAGCTTCTCTCGTTCAATACTGCATGTTGTTCAATACTGCATACGAAAACATTACAACGAATATGTCTCCTTTTTATCAGCTTGAGTCTCTCGCCTCCACATTCCTTGGACGACCGTTGTTATCTGTACCTTGATTGAAAACCCTCTGCAGTGGCCTTAAGCGAGTTACCACACTCCCACGTACATGCATCCTGATTGAACTAACACATGAGATGATGGAGAAAGGCCTGCACTCCTAACAGCGAGGAAGTTGACAAGCCTCTGATACATGTTCGCTATCGCATGTAATATCATCTCAGTTATTCAATTACCGTACCTGTTTCCGGTAATTACAAAATGTGCTGCATTGATTCCCCGCAGGCATGGCACTGAGTCTGAAAGACACCTCCATTACTCGTGTCTTATTCGCTAAACCATCTGTAATATCTCGCAAGAATACGCCTTATACCATTGCCCCTGTAAACCCTACTGGGGAAATAGCTAGTTTATTTTATGGCTTATTCCAATCCTGCTTTACTTGCTGCTGCCAATGCAGAAGCGTTCAGCTTCCTGATTTTCATTCTCGCGTCTCTGACATACTGGATTGCTTCGTAAGACTGACCCTGGCTAATGTTAAGTTCACATATAACTTGCAGGACGGGGAATCCATGCTTGATCCCCTTCACATCAGGATCCATCCACATGTACATATAGAGGGACTCTATTGTTGCCACACAAATTCTGTCAGATCAACTCATTCTCACTCTTAAAGCTGAGGTTTTTTTTTCTTATTTCTTCTGTTCTAATTTGTCAGGTGGATTGCAGGCATGGTGCGTTATGGGTATGACCCATCCCGTCAATCATGTTGTTACCTACAGTGAGGATTACTTTTGGCCACCATCAGTGGATGGTGTAAACAAAAAAGTGGAGCGACAAAGTGCACAGTAAACAAAAGGAGGGAGTGAGGAAAGGGAAAACTGCTGATATTGGAGCCATTTTGTTGATTCCGACCTGCCAACTGTGGCGGCACAATCAAGGATTGCCACACTTGTGTGTGTTAGTTGCAAACTGCCCATATAGTTGGTCAGCTGCCTGTATTGTCTACTGTATTGGTCCCCTTGGTATTTTGGTGGGACAGCACAATGACAGGGACTGGTCGGTTGCTAGATGCAACACAACTCAGACGCAGCATGTAGCCTAGCAGAAGTACTAGAATATTTGCAATCAATTTGTGTGGATGCAGATTTTTCCTGAAATGACAAGTTCTCTCCTTTACCCATTACCACCAAAAATCAAAAGCAACAAGCACAAACCTTGTCTCAGTTCTAAACACTCGAAAAGGAGGAAATGTGGTTATGATACAGCTGGAGTTCTTTTTACTCCAGGTATGCAACATGGTCATTTCGGGTGCCACATATACCAAGAGACAATAGGTAACGCAAAGCTTATGGAGTCGGATGCATCCACTAAAGACCTAAAGTGTCCACATGCAACAAGAAGGGCTGCCACTATTGGATGCGCTTCATAATACAGTGGTGCCTCAGTTTTCGAACGTCTCGGACTTCGAACAAATCGGAGTTTGAACAAAAATTTTGAGATTTTTTTGCCTCGGATTTCGAACAAAAATCCAGAACTTGAACGCCCCCAAAAAAAGCCGGAAAAAACATACCGCGCACGGACCGATCAGCTGACCCACGACGCGCTTTGTTATTGTGTGTAGCGCAGCCTCTATATGCAGACGTGTCCCGTTAACTACATTAACTGACTGTTTTTTCTTCATATTGAGGTGTAAAACCTTTCCTGTCTCCGCACTGGACCGTGGTAGAGTGTCACAGGGGAGGTGCTCTTCCACACCTCCGAGGCTGGAGCGCTCACTCCAGGGTTTGATGTCCTGTTGTCGGCTGGAGCTGGGACAGGGATGAGGCGAGTCTGGGACAGAGCGTTACTTGGTTTATGACCTTGTCACAGCCAAACTGCACAGAAGCGCACATTCAGAGCTGGACACACACCGGGCACCTCTTCACTTCTGGAGAGACGTCACTCACTCGGCAACCCCTCCCACATGCAGCGGCTACACGCATAGACGAACAGCGCACCTGCAGCAGACGCTCTACATTCACTCCTACAAAAGACTATTTTAAGGCTTGGAACGCATTATTTCTTTTTCCTTTAATTGTCATGCGAAAAATAGATTCAGATTTCAAACAAATCGCTTCTCGGCCATCGGGAGCGGATTGTGGTCAAGGACTGAGGTACCACTGTAGTCTATTTGACACTTGTGAGTGAGAATGTCTTACAACAGTATTGGGTAATGAAAATCCCTACCACGATGAACTCCTTGAACGCAGCCGTATTTTGCATAATTGCTTTGCTTGCCATCCATTGGTGCATGACTTGATGTATTCTTCACTCCTACTTTGAGGAATAACGTACAGCGTGACATACTCTTCAGAATGAATTGATGTGGGTGGATGTATATTTGGCCGAGCAGGGCACCCAGAAGTATTTATGCAGACGTTACGTAACATGCCCCGGGCACTCATCACTTTGTTATTGTGCAGAGGAGCACTAAAGATCTCATCCACAATGGATCCTGTTATGCCAAGACAAAATACCACGACAAAACTACACAGTCCAGTGCACTGGCTCTGATGATGTCATGCTTCTTGAACTTTTCTGTTAAATATGCATATGTATCCAGACCTCGCACACTGCAGTCATTGTCTGCCCTATTTTCTACCCAGATGGCAAAACAGAGATATTCAAGTCGACTTGCTGGCAGATGGTTGGACACAGAGAAGAGAGAGAGGGGAAGGGAGTGAAAAGTAATTCTTCATTTTTAAGCAGAGAAGTCAAACAGATGAAGAGCGACTCACCTTTGTTCATGTTATTTTTGATTGAAATTTAGACATTAGGAATGTACCTGTATCAAAAAGGGTCTTTACTTTGGCAACGCAGAGAAACAAATTTGCATTTCACAATTGAGTTGGATCTGTAAAGAACAAATCACGCTTGTGGCTGCAGAGGATGTCACTTTTTATTTCATGATCACATTTGTGGCGCGGATTGCGTAAGGCATCTTCACAAATAGGCCCAGGCAGGCGGGCAGATGGAGAGAGAAGACGCTTGCAGATTGTCCCGCTCACACTTGAGCAGGAGGAATTGTGCTTTCACGTCTCTACTGACAAACACTCTGCTGTGTTTGTTACTGGAGTGGCGTGACCAGCTCTCGTGCCATCTCCTGTCACCCGACTGGCTTGCAGGCCTCCCGTTCACCCTGGCCTCTCTCACAAAGCTTCCTCTCATTCTTGAGCCGCGTGTACTCTTGGCACTGGAATTTTAACAAGCCCCAGGAACAAACCAACCATGCACTGATGCACCCTGTCCCAGACGTTGAACTCCAGGCTCTAGAGGTCTTGTTGACGTTTCACAGCAGCTTGAAGACACACGTTCCTGAATGGGAAAAACTGGAAAACACGCTAGTGGATACTCACTTCTCGGACAGCTAAACGTGCTTCTTATTGGCCAGTGATGTGACTTAGGTTCGACCAGGCAGCCGTCTAGCAAGGAGAAATTGACCCACTGTGTGTCATCTCTTGCAGCTGCTGTGGGTAACATCCTGTGCTTTTTGGGTTCATGGATGCGGAGGCATTAACACCAGCTCTTTGAAAATTGGAAATCTCTTCAACTATGGTTAGTCAAGGTCACAAAGCAGGGAGGGATCAGACAGGAGCCTCAGTTCTGGACTACTAAATGTGTATTTAGGTCACTGAGGTTGCCGCAGCTTACTTCTGATGTCCACTGCGACTGACCAATACAGTTTGATGCTTTCCATGAAGTCTCACTTTTATTCCGTTGAAAATGATGTCTAGACATTGACAAGGCTAGAAAAAAATGGTGTCAGAAATTATCATTTTTTTATGGAGGGCAGTCAGCCACTATTTTGCATGAAATTACAGTCTAATAATGGGATGGATTTGCAAGAATGATGATGTTTGGTTTCGTACCTTTAAGGTCCCCGGTTCAACATTTATGAAGACTGCATTTTTGCCTTTCTGCACCATGGTATTTCCTTTTTAAAATGTTGATCTAGGAGCCCGCACTGCACCATCTCGTAGTTACATATACACAACATTACTGGTGGAAGGAACACAAGCACAACAAACACACAAGACTTGTGCAACAACAACACTTGAAAGAAAAGAGAACCGGATAGAAAATTCTGTTCAAGTTTCAAGGATGAATCCAGTGCATATGCAATATGTTCAGTAATGTCTCCAGCTTCTGACATGGGACTATGATGTATTTCAGTCATCTTTTAGACATTACTCCTTCCAGTCAATTCCTACCTCAAATTGCAAAAAGCAAAACTCAACAAACACTGGTCTGAAGAGGTTAATAAACAGACAGTCTCACGGTGAATGACAACTCCCTCACATTTAATCAGGATGATATGGAATTTTGAATCAAGCAGAGGTTCCTTTCATGGAAGATGTGTGACAAATCACCTTATGGGCCCACAAAATTCTGATCAAAAGGCTTCATTCTGAAAAGGAATCTTGTGATCACCCAGTTAAGCAATATAGTCGACAACACAATCCATAATTTCAGGAGGAGGAACACTGGGGAAAATGCTCCCCCAAATGGCTGCATACTATTTTATAGTATTTACAGTTATTTTATTGTCAAAAGTCAACTATCACTCCTTAATCATTTGGAGGACGCCCGATTCAAGCAACTGGTGCCTGTTTGTTTTGGGAAAACACGTTCATATCTGTCAAGGACAGATACAACATGGAGGTTGTATGAATGAGCTGCATGAAGCAACACTTTGATTTTCAAAGGCAACAAGAGATGTTTACGACGGAGGCTGTGATAGATCTTCTACCTCACTGCACACTGTTCTCATTAGCAACAGCTTGATTGATTCGTCCCCTTTAGTTATGGAGATTAAGGTATGTTTTAGCCAGTGCCAGCTCATTTCAAGCTGACAGCATGAAAAATGCGCACTCGTTTCCAGTTTATTAGTCAATGGTTTCACTTCAGGATGGTCGGAGAGTCACGGTGGCGGAGAAACCAGCCACGCATGTGTGTTTCAGCCTCCCTGAAGGAATTTCTCTATTATGACATTTAATGAAAACAGTAAGGTGAGGGTCAAACGATGAGGTGGGGGTTTGTAGCTTGCGAGGAGTTTTGTTCTTACAGAAAGACTGACAGCCTCACCAGACACTAGCATGCCTGTCCGTCTCTACTTCTCACACATCACCCCCTCGCTAACATTCTGTCACTCTATATATCAGTCTCTTTCAGCTCTGCAGAGCTACTTCGCTCTTTTCTTCCCTGCGTGGCCACTTTTGCACTCAATTACCTCCACATGGAAGTTTCTCTTCCCTCACAAGTAAATATTTCAGCGGGGTAATCGTGCAATACTCTTTCGAGTGTTTCTGAAACAAAATATTTGAGCATTCTTTTTTTTTTAGTTTAACTGCGTTTATGTTCTTCTGTTAATGGTCAAAATATATTTGAAGGAAAATAACAGGGCACTTTTTCCATGTCATTTTTTTTAATGTGTTGATGTCAGGGAAATCTATGTCAGGGACGACCAAGACAAGTCTCTTCTATAGCAATTCAACATAGAACAGAATCAGACGAGTCAAGATGGTCAGAGAGAAGAAGCATACACCAAAATGTCAAACCTGTATTGATTTTTGGCCTCCAGGAGGTAATAAAACCCCTCCCCTTCCGGCGGTAATAAAACCCCTCCTGTCCCTTTTTTATATCAAAAAGAAATTAAAATAATAACCCTCCCCCCTTTTTATATCAACAAGAAATTAATATAATAACCCCCCCTTTTTTTCTATCAACAAGAAATTAAAATAATAACCCTCCCTTGGAGTCGTATGAAGTTGTGTAAGGCCTGGTCAACAGCAAAGGTTACCCTTGAACCGTTGTAAAATGTGGTCTGATCGGGGTCATCTAAATACTCCATTCGTGCGGGCAGGGTCTAGGTGATACCTTTGTTGATTTTGGATAACACAATGTTGGAAGAGCTCAGCGTTTGCTAGATAGCTCAGAGGTGTAAACTTTTCCACTGTGAAATGATGCAATTTGAAAAGGAGGGGCCTACAGGTGGGTGACCTGTGTGAGTGTGTGTGTGTGTGTGTGTGTGTGTGTGTGTGTGTGTGTGTGTGTGTGTGTGTGTGTGTGTGTGTGTGTGTGTGTGTGTGTGTGTGTGTGTGTGTGTGTGTGTGTGCACTTTGTCTGAGCAATGTTGTCTGAAGACAGCGAGGTTTGCCTTTAGACAGACCAATGAGGTTTGTCTTCAGACAGACCTCTCTGTCTTCAGATTGTCTCTTTTTGAAGATTCAACCGTCAGGGAAAGAACTCGCATCTCCTCAGCAAATTAATCGGTTACCACGGACTCTGTTTCAGTGTCTGAGAAAGAGTCAGGCCTAATGACTGTTGTTCCCCCACTGTTTGACCTCATTTTTTGAAAGTATTTCCTGAGTAAGTAAAAATGCATTGTTTCAAACTCACACAGGGTATAAAATTAAATAGACAACTTCAACAGAAACTCATATGAGACGGATAGCTGTGTCATTTGAACTACAGCTGAAAACTAAAAGTATTTCTTGCTTTTGTTTTGTCCTTGTTCACTCAACCTTATTGTCTGAAAACTAAAAGTATTTCTCAAAAATGTAGAAATTATCTGTTTTAAACACATTTTGAAAAAATGGTGTATGAGTTGGGTAGCTGTGTCATTTGAACTATTAGTGAAGACTACTACTGTTTTATCTTTTAAGAAATATTTCAAGAATGAAAAACTGTTTCACAAGATGTTAAATAACTTCTAAAATGTTTAAACCAGAAATAATATTGTAGCTACTAACATGTTTAGATTATTTAGTCTACAATGCAGAAACAGCTCAAACATTGACTAATGCTGAAACTTTAAAGTTTTATTTTCAATATCTCAATTTCATCCTTTTTTTCCCCCCTCATCCTTAAGGTAATCCCACAGAGCCACATCAAACCCCTCCCTCGCGCAGACCCTACCTGACTTCTTACCTTGCCTAACCATTTGTTGCGGCTTTGAGGATGTATTCTTCTTCTCTCTATGGTCTTTCTACTCGCGAGGGTCAGAGGAGCTGCAGCACAGTCTCTGTTGAACTGACACTGACCCGCTGCCATCCACAGGCTTTTATTGAGCAGCACATACAAAGCACAAAGGATGAGTCAATACTGGAAATTATTTGAACATTGATTACGGAACCGCCACCCGAAACCCGGCTGTGTACAGTCCATGACCTGGAGGTTAGGGAACTACATTGAAGAAAGTTTTTCTGAACCATTTACGGTTTCACGATCAACTGTCAGTCATCTTGATCATGGAAAACAAAATGCAGTTAATTCTTTTCACAGTTGAATACAAACTTATCTTTAAAGAAAACACATTCGTATGTTGTCTCATCTTCATCGTCCGTATAGAGTCGAGGCAGGATTAGAAAAGCAAGATAGTTCACACCAGCCCCTGCAGAACACTAATGGCTTCCTGGAAGTCTTCAATCAAAGCAATGTTCGCTGGTGAAGTTTTGACACCTGCTGTTGTCCACCATTCCTCTCCGACCTCACAGTCATTAGACTTTAGGATGAAAAATGGGGGCGTTTTGTCTGAGGGTTTTACTACATAGCTTAGCTCTCATTTTACGAAGACTTATGATTTTGCCGCACGGGCGAAGCAGGATGTCATAATTCTTCTGCTACTTATTCACTTACAGGTTGCAGGAGGCTGGAGCCTGTCCCAGCTACCAAGGGCAAGGGGCAGGGAACATTATAGAGAGCAATGTAATCGTAACTTCATAATGGAGTACGGCTGTGACTTTAAGTGATTAGAATAAAAAAAAATGCTCACTGACGCAAAGAATATATCAAAATAATTTCACTAGTCACATTTTTTGTGCACCAATTCGAAGAGCACCACGTGGCACAATGTGATGTCATAACCAAAACATCCATGATGGAGGACACTGAATGAGATGCGCAGCAAAGTCTGCTTCAGTGTGACCGTTCTACTGTCAAATACAATTACTCACAATTGAATTTGTTTCAAACCATAGTTGATTTTTTTTTTTTTTTTTTTTTAAGATCAGATTTACAGTAAATCTGCTCCGCCTCAGATCAGCCTGTGAATTGTAAGGATGGCAACAATAAGCATTTGTCAGTCACATTATGTAAAAGAGCAAGGTCGTGAGTGGGCTGAAGATGTGGGAAGTGTGTCAGAGACAGCGGAGGACGGAAGCAGGTTATTGAAAATGGATGATGGAAATGTTGTCATAACCTCCGGTCTCCATACATTGTGATTTGATGATCTGAATTTCAAAACAGTTGTGCTTCTGGCTCGCAGAAGCAGCAGTGAATCCATGAATGAGTAAGTTTATAATCTACCAGTGCATAAATCCAGAGCAGAATCTTATTGAAACATGCGTGTTTGATTTAGACGTGTGATACTGTATTCCGCTAACAGTTTCTACCAGCCTTGAAGAGGCGTGATTTGCAGGAACATGTAATGAAGTCAGTAGTTGTCTCGCAGGTCCAGGGTGGAGGAGAACACCAGATATTTCCCCGGCAGGATGGAGAGGTTACATCTCCTCTCACATCATAATCTCCCACTTAGAATATGAAATCTGTTCAATAAAAGAGTTATGGAAATGAGCTTGATCATTATTCTCGCTCCTCTATACAAAAATTATAGTCAATGTTCTCCCTGCTGTCATGAAATACATTTTATGAGAAGTGAAGATAAGCATGTCACGTGTGCATGCCCACGTCAGGGTCTCAGCTGGTGGCAAGGTCGGTCTCTGGTTCCCTGAAGCGTCCATCTTCAACTGCACACGCCAACTCACTGCATTGTGCACACTAACTGTGACTGGAGCAGCTGGGTTATTGGCAAGCTTGTCTGCTTCTGCAGAGCGACTGTCATTCCGGACCCATTGGAGCTCTGACAGCACACGCGCTCTGCCGTCTGGGCGGGACCATCTGCAGACACAGCCAATTAAACAATTGTTATAATCAATATAAAGTTCCAGAACGCACATAATAGGGAGGCTTATGTTTCGGCATGTAACCCAAAACCACCACCAGAACACAATCAATTCAAAACAATCTAAAACACACACAGGCAAAATCAATGCAGGATAGAAGAAAACAACTCTTAAAGCAACAAGTCTGAATCATTTCAACACACACACAATTCACTGCACTCGCACAACAATCTCAAGAAGGTTGTCGAGGTGCAACATTCAATGCTCCCGTTGTCATCTTGCAGCAGACTGATTATTGCTAGGGGAATTTACTTTTTGTTGTTGTCTTTGTTGATGTTCAAATATATCATCAGTATCATTAAGTGCCAAGGAGCATTCACAACTATTGTTGTTCATCATAACTATTTTCTGATATGATTTTATTCTGCTGCATTTTTTTTATGGCAACGCCTCCTACAGTTTTGATCGTATCGACACCATTCAAATATCAAAACGTGACATCCCAAAATATTCCAGGATTTGTCCCAACACTTTCCCAACTGAAGTGAATGGGAGTAGGATCGAATTTCACCGCCATTTCAATGGCTTACAGCTCCTCCATATTTTCTTCTAAAAGTGCCATTCACATATTCAACCATAGCCACACTCCATCTCTGTAAGTCTGTAATCGAAACTGTGTACCAACTTGTATAGGTTTTGAACAAATCTGCCTCAAACAACATGAAATGATCACAAGGTGAAATTTAAGGTGTGTGATGAATCCCATTAGGGCCCTTTCATGCTCCCTGTAGGCATGAAAATGTGCCCATCATATTCAAACAGTGTTACCGTCACTGATCAGATACGTCGGTGCATTCTACACCAATACTGTTCACAACCACTTGACTCGCTCTCAGACCGTCAGCAGTGTGCTAGCAAAAACACAAACATGGAGGACAGCACCTTAGTACACATTAGTCTTGTTTTTCCTCCCGCCCCGCTTGCATTAGAGGGATTTGAACCATTCAGCAGATGTTTTGCAGCTTTGTAAACTGAACTCCCAAGGAGGAGGACATCATAGATTTAATGAAATAACTTAACCTTTGTCTACAAAACAACTACAAAAACAACGGCTCTAAACTAAACTAGTGTTCTGCTTGATGTAGGAGGAACATTGCTGAGGAAGGAGAAAATTTTAAAGCTGACTTCAGTGTGGTATATTGTGGTGTTTATATAGTGTAACCGGTGGTAGCTCATTCTATATCCTAATCTGAGGAGGTTGTATGATTCTCTTTTTTTCTCTTTTCTTTGTTTCTTTTCTTTTTTTTTTGTAAAAATGTGGTGGAGAAATGGTGTTTCACCAGCTCTGGGGCAGCCTTGAATACTGGTGGACTTCCATTAATAATCGCTAAAATAAAAGATAATATGTTTAGTCCATAAAACACATTTTAAAAAAGAGTAATTACATTAGTAGTGACTCAAGTAGAATGACTAGTAGAGACTGGAGTACTGATCATCATCATATCCAATCAACACGATTTGAAGTCTGTTAGTTCAGTGTTTCACATTGTCATGAATTAAACTAAACTTATGTAAAGCATTTTGTGTGTTATTCAACGTTGAATTCAACTGTGAAGTCATTTTAATTCAGTGGAGTGAAGATTCAACACGAGATGAAATACAAATAAAATAAAAGAATAATACTAATAACCTAAAAGTAAAAATAAAATGAAAATAAAATAAAATAAAAAAATATATATATAATAAAAAAATAAAAAAGGAAAAAATAAAACTAGATTAAAATGGGTTATTGCACCATAGAGATGGGTATTGCACATTGAACAAGTGTCCATTACTATGTAGTGTAGCGTAGCGTACCCTACTACTTCCTCCCCCCAAGTGAGGAGTTGTAGAGTACGATGGCATGGTGTACAAACGATTATGGCAGAATTGAGAATAAATCTACCACACCTTACCTTACATTACCTTATTATGACCATTAAAAGAGAGCAATAAACCGATAAACTGGCCATCAGGAAACACGTTTCACACATGCTTCTCTCTCTTTGATCACCATTCTCCATTTATAGAGTTGAATGTGAAGTATATTGTCAGTGTCCGCCAATGACAAGGTGTTGATGTTGCATAGTGAAATGTAATTCATGGAAATTTGGTCCAAATATTATTGTTATTTTAGTTTATTTTGTTGCACAGTTCTTTTGCTGTATGAGGGTGTTCTTACAGTTTGTTTGTTTTTTTTACATTAAAAGATTTTTTTTATTATTTAGTTTTACACAAATACATGACGAACTCATTTTTTTTTCAGTGGTTGTACCACCAATTCTTAGAAAATAATAATCATAATAATACATAAAAAAAAAAAGTTTTCATGCTACGTTAAACTTTGTGGCTCCAGACTGTTTTTCTTTAGCAGGACTGGGAAATGGCTCTCTAGATTGCAAAGGTTGCCGACCCCTGGTATATCCCATCATGCTGTCTTTTATTTTTATTGTTAAAAATAAAATGCATAAAGCAGAGCGAATGGTAAATCGACTTCCTTCATTATGTAATTTGACTGGCTTGAATCTAATTTCAACGCTCTCGGTCGGGTCTTCATTGCTTTGGTTTGGTGAGTCGTCTGCCTAATGACCCTCAGTTGCAACCATTCATCTTCTGCCTTCCTCAAGTGCTCATTATGGAATACACATATGCTCCCTGCCCCGTGGTCATGATGTGTTTCCTCTGTATCTTCCAATGCTGTGCAAATCACAGTTGATGCCTTTGCCCTGCGCAGGATCGAACCAAAATTAGATCCACCATGCCATTAGTTTGTTGGAGAGATCTGTGGGAGACTGTGAGAGCAGCAGGTTATTGTTCGGCAGTGGTGAAGGACGGTGGGGAGGGAGTAATGGACCTGCTTTTCCAACCATCTCTCTCCCTCCGTCTGTTACATTCTGTGCTTTTAGCAATTTTTGCAATTTTACATTTTTTTCCATCTTCTCGAAATTTGCCTCAAAACCAAGAATGTCCTATGCAAACTCTTCATGTTTCGAACCTGACACTCCCACCCTCTTCTTGTCGAGTGGGGGCTTAAGATGGCTTCCTCCTCTCTGTTTGTTTTCTCTGGTGAGGCCCCTCTCTTTGTCTACATTTGTTTTCATCTACTTTCCCTGTCAGTCATTTCCCTTGCTGCATGTCTCCTCCTCCACATCTGGCATGATGTCACCTTCTGTGTATTTTATATTTCACCTCCCAGGAGACGAGGAGGGAGTGCTTGACCAAGCTACTTGAATTCGGTCAGCTGCACATGTCCTCAGAGTTTGTGGAGGCAGAGGAGTTGTTGGGTTGGGTTCCCATTGGAAATATTTTTCAGACCTGAAAGTAATTGTGGTTTTTGAACAAAGGCGGTAGGCCTCTATTCCTCAGCCTTCGTCTCCGCTCATCTATAATTATTTCTTCACACGCATGGTTTTAGTCACAAATGTGTCCACTGAAAAGTATGGCTCCAAACAACGTGTGTTTGAAGTCATCTTTAACTGGTATCTAGCCGATCCTCTTCGCTGGAAGGAGCTCCACATGGATGCACTGAAAACATAAATCGATGTGGCTCATATGCCAAGCCTGTAGTGGGCGCTGTAATGTTCCCAACTATAATAGAAGAAGAAGACATGGCTTGTGATCTGCATCACTTTTTACCAACAAATCAGCAACCACATGACAAAGTGAACAGGTCTGGAGTGCTTTTAGCACAAAGGTTTTGTTTTTTGTTTTACTAACTGCAGCCTCACCGCGCGAATGTTTTCAATTCTATTCCAATCAGGGCCTCCAGAGTGAGCTTGGGACCTTTCAGTGTGTTCATATGCTTTCCTTGGCTGGCACTCTGGTTTCCTCCTACAGTCTCTGGCTTGAGAACGGCTCTGCTCATGTGTGGTCGGCTGCTGACTTGTCGACCTCTTACTCTGTCTAAGAAGGATTTGGTGTAGCCAAAAATGACTTGTAATACTGTAAGAGCTGGAACATTAATGTAATGTATTCAATGTATAAAGGCCAGCAGAGTGGCGCAATGGTTAGCGCTGCTGCCTCTCAGCAAGAAGGTTTGGAGTTTGGATCCAGCTCAGGACCTTTCTGGGTGGAGTTTGCATGTTCTCCTGTGCCTGTTCTCATTAAGTTCAGTGGACACTAAGTCTGCGTGTGTGTGAAAATGTGTGAAAATGAAAAAGAAATAATATTATAAAGTGCAAAAACTAATACCAAAGAGCTTAGAAACAATGTGCAAGAAAAAGCAGCTTCAAAGTGAAGAGAAAAACGTGCCAAAGAATCCTTCATTATAATTTTCCAGTGATGAATTGTACAGTTTTATTGCCACAGGAAGAAAGGACCTCCTGTGGCCTGTCTGTTGGCCCATGTGCTTCTGTATTGGACCAGGAGCTCATGGAGGGATGGGTGATGTTGTCCAGGATGCTCCTTAGTTTCTGGAGCAGCCTTCTCTCCATAACCATCTCCAAGGAGTCCAGTTTCATCCCCACCACATCACCAGCTTTGCGGGTGAGTCTGTTGAGTCTGTTATTGTCCGCCACCGTTAATCTGCTGCCCCAGCAAACCACAGCGAACAGAATTGCGCTGGACACCACCGACTCATAAAACATCCTCAGCATTGTCCCGTAGACGTTGAAGGACCTGAGCCTCCTCAAGAAGTACAGACGACTCTGTCCTTAGAAGTAGACATAGAAGACGAATGCATCAATGGCGTCTGCAATGTAACAGATGCAGCCAATACATTTTCTAGACTGACTGTTCATGCCGCTTACAGAGAATACGACACAGCCACCAATGATCTCACGGCTCACATCATCTGGACTGGAAATAAAATTTAAATAAATATGAAATAGCGTAGCAATGTGTCGCCTATACACGTGGACTTACCGGATGCAGTGTCTTCAGCGCTTGCCCATCATCAATAGTGTTTGCAGGCATGATTTTTGGATGAAAACAAAGTGGACAGTACATAGCATCCGAGCGACTTGGTGCCCACCCGAGTGACGCTTCCCTGCACCTCCCATTTTAGTTCAGTTTAAACAAGTATGAACGTGAGCTGGTTCGATGGAAAACCCAGAGGATCTGAGAAGCCCAAACAACACCAGTTCCACAACCAGAACCTTGTCGCTGTGAATGGCCTGTGACCGTACTTGGGACTGTTGGAGGCAAATCTGATTGTACCTCACTTGACGTCATGGCTGCTAAAAGCGGCCAGCGGACCACACTGGATGAAGTCTGTCAAGCATGCTAGCGCTTCAAATTCAATTGAATTTTTCTTCATTAGTGCTCCATACGTAATTGCCAATTTATCCAACGCGCAAAGGATTAGGGCCACTCCAGTGGAATTATCCAAGAGTCCTAATTCTGCGGCTTCATTTGTCTGTCAACTTGAGTTGGTCTGCCTTCTGAAGGCTGGTCTGGAGTGTGGAGGCCATCATTAATTGCCATTACAGCTGTGCTTGTCCAGTGGGTGTCTGCGTAGGAGGTCCTCCTCCTGCTAGCTGCTCAAGAGGCAGAGCACAGATGGAGGCCAGCACACTGTCAGGCTGTAGCAGCCGGCTCCACAGAGGAGAGAATAAATGAGAGGCGCACGTACAGAGTCATCTGGGCATTTATTATTCATGAGATTGCCACAGTGCTGGTAAGTGCTCATCAGAGGAACACCAAAAATATTGTGGCTCATTGATGGAGTGCTGTGTGGTTTCTGTGACTTCTGGTCATGACCATTCCATTTAGTTACCATTTCATTTTCCTCTGCTCATCACAGCACCACTACTTTAAAGACTCACGCGTCTTACCACGCAAACATCTCAAACATATGTGTTTGTAATAATGCCTTCAATCATTTGTCAGCGTCTGTCGCCCGAGGCAAACTGAGACACGATAATAGATTCCTGGCTACGAAGAGCTGTCGTGTCCAAATCCCAAGGAAAGGTTCCTATGGCAGCACTCCAAGGAGCTGCTCTTTCATTGTCCAGTGCCCAGATGGCTAGTAATTATAATCACAATCCATCTTGCCACCGCAGGGTCAAGAGAGCGGGCGAATGAGCAGACTGAGCTTCCTCCTTGACTCCCTCCATGCTCTTATAGTCACTGTGAGGGGTTGTCAGTGACATTCTGAAACAAAAAAGCTGAGCCTCCGAAAGCTGACCTGGATAAAAACAAGCAGCAATAAACTCGCACAGAGCCGTCATTCTGGGGTTTGTCCATGGACTGGCTTTCACCGGTGCTTTGAAGACACATTGCTGTTTGTCTGCAGACGGAAATAACCGTGATGCCTAATAACCTGCGTTCAGGACTCAGCAGCACTTGAGTAATGACTGCTGGAAGTTGGTCAGAAAAATCCATGGCATCGCAAATTTGATCCTCCCATGCAAATAACTTCCACAAAACTCAGAGCTTTGTACCGTATTAAACTCCCATGCTTCCTGTTTGTAGTCATCATAGACAGGAAATCAAGAGAATGAAGAGGCTTTCTCTGGCTCGCCAGGATTTAGTTCTTCCCTCACATCCGTCTTTGTTTTGTTTTGCCGTATATTGCTGATTAATATCCTTCAATTTCAGGGTGGCACAGTGAAGCAGTGGTCTGGACCTTTCTGTGTGGAGATTGCATGTTCTCCCAGTGCCTGCGTGGGTTTTCTCCAGGTACTCCAGTTTCCTCCCTCAGTCCATAGACATGCTCACAAGGTTAAATGGACACTCCTTGTTCCTCCACCATCAGAATGACTGTGCTGCAGAGGTTAGTGAGGCAGGCATTTATGTTTCACTTACTTGCTGGGCTTTTAGACAGCAAGTGTTTGGTTTTCCAACCTTCGATTTTGTCACCATTGGCTGACACAGCGCTGTAACAACACACACGCTCTCATTCTCTGTCTTTCATTCATTCATTTTTCATTCATTCACTCTCATTTTCTAAAAAAACTATTCCAATCATCCAAGACTTTTGAAAACCTTTAAAAAAATGGTTTAATGTGAGGAATGTGCTCTGAAATGTTTGAGGATGCAGAAGGAGAAAGGGAACAAAGCAAAACAGACATCCAACATCAACATTGCTTGTATGACTCACCTCACATCTTATGTAAGAAACCTTTCGGCGGGGAGTTATTTTAATGTTCTTATGTCACTTGTTTATTTTAGGATCCTTGCTGGTCAGAGACACAGATCAATGCCTCCATAGTACCAATGCACAGTGTCTGAGTTGTATGTTATTTACCGTCCGGTAGTACATCTGGCAAGTTCTGTGGTGTGTGGCATGTTCTCAGAGCTTTCATTCTGTCTCTGTCTCACCAGTCTTTAAAACCATGAGCCAGAATGTTTGAGTGAACAGGTCAAACCAAATGCGCCTTCTCTTATTTCTTCGATGAAGTTGTGGTGTGGACAGGCACACAAGCATGGTTATATTCACATTAAATATGAATGAATCTATTATCAAGCTTTTATCTCTGTGTTTGTTTGGCGCTCACACTAGTGAGTTCTAAAGAGCCACTCAGCTCACTTTGAATACATTGTACTATGATGTTTGGGCCTCTCCAAATTGTTTGGCAGCTCAGAAGTGTGTGTTCCATTTTCCCCTGCATGTAATCGGTCGTGTCAGGCAACGGTGATGAAACCTTCTCCACCTCTTTAGGGAGGACTGTGAGGTGTTCCCAGCTGAACCAAGAGTGAGTTTTGGCGTGTCCTGGGTTTGACCTGGGGCCTCCACCCTTCTGGATCGGGCCTGAACCCCTCACCAAAGAAGCAATGTGACGGCGTCCACCGACTAGAGTGTCTCACAGATTTCTAAGTTTCTCATTTATGCTCTGAAGGACAGTTCAGACAATGTGAACAAAAAGCAATTTCAGTTTCTACAGTGACCAAGAGAGAGGGCGAGCATAGATCAAGACTATAAATGAAGCGCTTTGCTATCGGCCCAGATCTTTCTACAATGACGTTTCTACAAAGAGGTTCCCAACGCTTTTTTGCCTCGCCTACCATGGCACTTAAAACTTCCATTTTTGTCAAAATTAGTTTCTGATCAAACATGGTTACGTGCAAATCACATTTTGAGCTCCTTCATTTACATCTCAAATACTCTGTCATACCCCGAGGGACAGGAACAGCTGTCAACCTTATTTCACCATTTTTTGTTTTTTCCTTGTCAACTCAGAAAGCAGCAATAGCTCTGTGGACCATATGGAACTACTGTGATGACAAACTGCTGCTCTGATCTGTCTGTCACTCTCATGCTCCAACTTTCCCTCACTCATGAGCAAGACCCCAAGATACTCAACTCAAACCTGAAGCTGACATTCCACCCTTCTCTGACTGAGAACCACAGTATTCCATTTAGAGCTGTGATTCTCAGTTGATGGGTCAGGACCTATCAGTGGAACGCCCCCTGTGGGCTGTGGGCCTTTTCCTTGAGGAAAAACGCTGTTTTATTTGATGAAATTATGAGTGTTATATTGTGCTACATGGAGGATTTGGATTTTGTTTCATTAACACATATTTTATGAGGTGATTTTTTTTTATTAAAACCTAGACAATGTTTTAAACTATACAGTGCTCAAAGGAAAAGGAGGACAGAACAGAGAAAAGCACATAATCGAAATGTGATTCAGGGTCTGAGGGCGATAATGATGAAGGAGCATGACACGTCTGAGGCAGTAATTTCTAATCCTCTGCCACAGCGGAGGACGCGTTGTGTGCTAAAATAGTTTATCCAGCATGATGTCTGAGTTCATGAGGACATGACTGAAAGAAAAGAAATGTGTTCTGAACAATAGGCATGTTTCATGATTTGGAAAAAGGAGTATAATTCTCCTGTGCTGACGAGAAAGAATAGTCCATAACAACAAATACTTTTTACTCATATACCAAATGATGAATTTAAAACAGACAGTATGAGGTGGTATAAACACAGCTGTCATTTCATTTTGAAATTAGTGTTTTAAATTTGTATTGCTTTTATTACTGTCTGACAAAGTGTTTAAGTGTGTGCCATATTCCCACTGTCAAGGCAAACATCTGCTCCAGTAGGTTCACTTCCCACTCTGTCATCCAAACTACGTATAACCCTCATCTGCCCACATCTCGTAAACAATCCTCTTATTTTGACAACCTGAATTCCAGGTTTGGTTGGTGCGACCCGACTGGCTGCTATTGGGGCTGAAGATGCCAAAGGTTTCTCTATCACTCCTAACCAGATCAATATTTCCCCACTGACTCAAGAGGAAAGAAATAGTCATCACGTGAACTCAGAATAGGTAACATTGTCAAGTCATTTTTCCTGATATTTTTCAGTTGTCAAAGAGCTTTAAATATTTTTGCTTTCTCCCTCCGTTCTTCCTGTTCCTGTGGCACACGTTGCTGGAGCCGTGGACTCCAGCAACGTGTGCCAGATCGACTCCTTTGTTCCTGTGGTAAATTGGCTCTCCTCGTCCGTTCGCTTTCTGTGCTCTAGTTTGCTCATTTTTGACTACTCTCTCTGAAACCCTGCTGCCTGAGTTAGTGTTTTGTTCCTTCCTCTGTTTCCACGTGTTTCCAGGTTTGTTTTGTAATTGACTATCTCATTTAGCACATTTCAGTTTGTTTGATTCTCACGGTTTGGTGACACTTTCTGTTGGACTGTTATTCATGTTTATGGACTCCTCCTGGATTGGTGTCCGCTTGATTTTGAACATTCTGACTTTGCTTTGTTTCTCCCAGTTGGGTGTCGCTTTCTGTTGTGGTCAATGTTAATGGCTAAACTATTGTATTTAAATCGCTCCTGCCTCCTGTGACTTTCATCACTGCACTTGGGTCCCACTCCACGTCTAGACACACAACATTAAAGACACTTTTAAAGACACTTTTGGCCGTAAGGCTGATAATCATCTGAAAAAAAAATGTGAATACTCACAACGTTTTTAATAACTTTGGATGATGTGATGAGCTCATCTTGATACTTCCTAACTGGAGGAGGAATGTGTGTGCAGACAGCCTGAGGAAAATCTGGAATAGATTGTGCTAATGACTAGCTAGTTAATATTCACAGCTGTCATCTTAAATACAAACTAATGACTGTAAAGAATGTTCTTGGTCTGTTCTGAACTCCGGCGCTGCCGTACGGAAAACACGAACCTGTGGGTGTTTTACAGTCAACAACTGAAGGTGTTTATGACGTCGACATCCATTCCTGTGAGGCACCTTCAAAGAGAATACATTAGGCCACAAGACGCTCACTGCAAACGTTGCTCAGGTTTGAAAATGATTTCCAGTGAGTTCCCGGCGGATATGGATACAAAGTAATGATCTAATATTTAACAAATGTATTGTTTAGTCGTGCTGCTGAGTTAAAAGGTTGCAATGCAGCATCATCTTCCACGTGGATCTGATGTGCTTTTCATTTTTCATCACGTGTCAGAGGACGCTCCTTCCATCTCTGCAGCCCACCACCGTCTGCTGCCTTCAGCCTTGTATTTCAGAAAACAGCCTTGTCTCCCTCAATCCCAATCCCGAACTCCCACATCAAGCGCCCATCCATCTTCCTTCATCTCTCAACTTATCATGTAAAATCCTAGAGCTTCAAAAGAACTGTTCTCGCCCGGAGCAAATGCAACTTCCTGAGACAGTTTTACTCTGCATTTCCTCAAAAGGCACAAAGTAAAGAAATAAGATTGAAATTCCAAATTTCTCCCAGCAGCTGCTATCTGAGGTGATTTCCTGTTTCGCAGCTGTCAAACACCACTCATAAGAAACGGACACGGAGATTTAACATTTTCACAAATTATATTTGCCACTGATAAGATGCCAGTCTCAGAGATAGATGCTCTGATTCAGCAGGTGTGATGAATTGTTGGCCGAGTGATGACTGAAGCTGTTGAAATCTTCATTGTCGGCTTTTTTTTTTTTCCGCCTGCCTCTTTTTATCCATCGCCTCCAATCAGACTGAGTCATCGGAAAACGTCAATCAACCAATTTTCCACTGCAACCTTTCTGTGAGAGATTGATGATGTGACTGAGCTGTATTTGACTGACAGGATGAGTCAACTGAGAAAGGCATTGAGCAGCATGTACTGGATAATTCTCTCTTCGGGCTGTTACAAATAAATATTCATATTTAGTTTCTTTAAATCTTGACAGTAACATGCAGCTTCCCTTGGGGGTCAGATTGCTATTTTGACAGAAATATTTTACTGTTTTTTTTTTGTTTTTTTTACCCCCAAGACAGCAATGTAATGGTTCAAAAATGAGACTAAACTAAAGAGTTCTGTGTGACAACATCAACATCTAAGTGACAACATCAATGACAAAATAATTAATTCATAATCATATAAGTAGCTAATATCTAAATGCTCTATCAAGTGAACGGAAGACACATTTATTATATTAACTATAAGCAAGTCTAATTTTATTATTATTTATTATTATTATTATTGAGTAGCAACATAAAGACATATGTAAATGTCATATATATATATATGTGTGTGTGTGTGTGATTACATATTACACATCGATCCTCTCAATTGTCCTTCTATGTCACCACCATTCTTCTCCTGACTCTCCTGGTCCAACATGTCCCCAGTATCTCCACTCCACTGTGTCCAAACCATCTCAGTCTGGCCTCCAAGGTGAAAGCTGAAACACAAAGAAGAACAAGACTAACTACAACTTGGAGTGACCCTGACATTCAAGACAGCTTTGGATATATTTTGTTCAAGCGCCTTAATAGTTCCTCATTTGCATCTCCCCTGTTGGATCCACATCCTCCGTGTGACCTTTGGATTTAATGTCTGCCCTCTGTTTTTATAGCTGTCATATATATTGCGCACTTCTTCGCACACTTAATGTCATCTAAAGGGCAGACTCGGTTTTCATGGTTTTATTTGCATAGCCGGAGTGATGTCTTCCGATGCAGCTTGTGCCTGAGTGTGTTATTTGCGTGTATATGCCCCATTGAAATGCTGAGTTATTTTTGAAATGTGCTTAATAGTAAGTCGCGTACAGTATGGCTTCATAGCAGGTTTGTGTTCTGTAGTGAAATGCTGTCATGGTTTATCAACACAAGTATGAACCTGAAAAGTTGAGGAGGTCGTGGAGCTGACACACCAGGGAGCTGGACACACAGACCTGTAAGAGGCACTTAACCAGCTATTTTGAAGTCTTCATGCTCAAACTGAGGTTTGGATTTGTGAGGTCCGGCCAAATAATCCCCACAAAGGCATAAGGTGCCTACAAATAAGGATAAACCAGGTAGACACACATACACACATAGTCACTAGACACTGAAGGAGAGAGGAAAGTCATCCACATATTCCGAAGCAAAGTAGCAAATACTCACCTCCCATAATAAAAAGATGTCGAGCGATTTGAAAGGAGATACTTGAAAGGAATTTAAAGATGAATGGCTTCTTCGTGAGTTTGCGTTTTCTGATAAGAACAGATCAGAAAAAGAGGCATAAATTCTGACCTTCAGCAGTGGATCATACTTTCAGTCGACCGGCCAAAACCAGGCACGTTCTTTCTTCTGTCTCCGTTTTGTTGCTGTCGTTTGTCAGACGGAATATTAAGTCGCATTAAAGCGTTTTCTTTTGCAAACTTTCCAATGTACGTCATCAGACATGGATAACCTTGACCCTTTCTACACTCCATCCTTTTTTTGAGTTCCCTGCCTGTGCGTCTCATGAAATGAAGGTTTTAGCAAAAAATAAACTGGTTTGAAGGAAAATAATTTATACTTGACTTATTCTTCATTACCTGGTGTTTAGGCTGTGCACTTTTAGCATGAATTTGGGTAAAATCCGGGCTGCTGCTACTGCCGCAGGGATTAGTTTAATAACCTCATGCTCATTGCCTCCTCATTCCCCTACAGACAGAAACCTATGTACTTGAACCAAAGACTTGATCCTGATCGTGAGAGGGCATCAGATCCGTCAGAGGAGTCATTTGTACGACTTCAGATGTGAACTTCCAACGACAGCTGCGCACAGATGATGCCATAAAGATGACGTCATCACATTGTAGAGATACATTGGTACCTCGGTTCTCGACCACAATCCGTTCCAGACGGCCGTTCAAGAAGAGAGTTGTTCGAAATCTGAATCGATTTTTCCCATTACAATTAATGGAAAAAGAAATAATGCGTTCCAAGCCTTAAAATAGGCTTTTGTAAGAGTGAATGTAGAGTGTCTGCTGCAGGTGCGCTGTGCGTCTATGTGTGTGGCCACTGCATGTGGGAGGGGTTGCCGAGTGAGTGACGTCTCTCCAGAAGTGAAGAGGTGCCCGGTGCGTGTCCAGCTCTGAATGTGCGCTTCTGCGTAGTTTGGCTGTGACAAAGTCATAGACCAAGTCACGCTCTGTCCCAGACTCGCCTCATCCCTGTCCCAGCTCCAGCCCACAACAGGACATCAAACCCTGGAGTGCACGCTCCAGCCTCGGCGAGCAAGCACCTCCCTCGTGACACTCTACCACGGTCCAGTGCAGAGACAGGAAAGGTTTTACATCTCAATATGAAGAAAAAACAGTCAGTAAATGTAGCTTACGGGACACGTCTGCATACAGAGGCTGCGTTATACACAATAACAAAGCACGTCGTGGGTCAGCTGATCGGCCCGCGCATGTTATGTTTTTTCTGGCTTTTTTTGGGGGCGTTCAAGTTCTGGATTTTTGTTCGAAATCCGAAGCAAACAAATATAGAAATTTTTGTTCGAATTCCGAGACGTTTGAAAACCGAGGCACCACTGTATTCCCCGCCATATGTGCCTGGACACCTAGTCCATAAAAACCCGCCCCAGCACCAGTGTCGCCAATCAAACCAGTTATCCCCAAATATTCATCTAAAATTCCAAAGGCAATAAGGAATGAAGGAGCTAAGAAACTGCAGTACAAAGAAGAGGTCTGTCGGAAGACACACAAAATTTCCAAATTATTTTCTGCTGCAGAAGAGGGTGCTCTGAGGAGGAGGTGGCGCCTGCCCATGTATCCTCATTTTCTCACTATATTATATATACAGTATAGTTTTTTTGTACCTTTCCAGCCCTGAATGAAACATTAGCAATCAGGGTGGTGTCATGTCTTGTGCTCCTTCTTGTTATAACTCGCTCTTGAATGATTTTACAGTGTTCCTAATTGCCCTCACTAAAACGGTGTGGTATGCTACCAACAATATAAACACGCAGGAACCAGTCTAACAAAAGCAGCGACGACAACTCAGCTGTCTCACTCACTGTACTCATGAGGACCCGTCTCTGTTTTGCTAGCGGCTGCGGTTGCATATGTAGCTCATGCTCATTTTAAATTCATGAGGGTGGAAAATACTACGTAAGATTGTAAGTTGTCCCGAGGACTTACACGCCTGTTAACAGATACATTTTCAGAAGAAAGAGCCTCAAAGAAACTAGAGCGAGCAGATTTTCTGATCTAATGTATGCAGTCCCAATAAACTCACCGTTCCCACTAGGGCTCCCATATCCAGAGCCTTGTCTTCCTACTGTACCTGTCTTGTCTATCAATGTATCAAACTCAAGGCTCGGGGGAAATCTGGAAAACTTAAAATAAAGTTTCATGTTAAATGCAACACTCATTTTGAATTTATTTAAAAATAGACAATGCATGCTGAAGCATGTGCTAGACCACTAGTGGTGCTGGAACAGACATCGGTCTGTCTAAGGTGCTATCAATTCAGTCACAGCTCAAGACGCTCAGTCGAGCAGGCCACTTCACAGACAGGCCATCTGTCACTTCTGTCCCAGACCATAGTGACACGCTTCCGTGACTGAGTTAGAGCTTTCCACAAATGAAAATGGCAGTCACTGTTTAGCTTGGTTTTACGGAAGACATTGTTGAATCTTCTTTTCTGCCATACAAAGAAAAATATGTTGGCTCAGTATTTTATGTTTTTTTTTGTTTTTTTTCAGCAGCCAATATTGAAAGCAAAAAATAACTAGTCATGTGAACAAACAAGCCTCTCAGTTTCTCAATGTGTTTCCCCTCACAGTGAATTGATGGTCATCGTGGTGTTCGAGGGAGGCTGGACAGATTAGTGTAGTAACTGCATCAGTCACATCAGCCAATATGGCGAGTTTATCAGGCGGAGATTGACTCTCAACGAGGGTCTCACACATGGAATCCTGTGCCTCAGCCTGCAATAAAAAGGCCCAGAGGCACACGCTAATGGATGTGACGTCAATACATGGGGGTAAGAGGCAGGGAATGGAAAGGGTTTGAGGGGTATTCACCCTAGAGAGATACCCTTTTGAATATTAGGGCAAATATTTAATGTTCGTTCAAAGAAACATGCATGTAGAGTGAGGATTTTAAGCCTAAAAAGGTTTTTATTCAGGAGTATTTCAGTCGAGCTTTGAGCAGCAGTTTGGTGAGAGGGACAATATAATGGGCCCTGAAGCACTGTGGATCTGCAGCAGGTGTCTGTGGGCTGAAAGAGGATACACACATGAGTATGAATAATAAATCACACGCAGGATATCTCTGCTGTGTGTGCTCTGGCAACACAAATTTGCACACAGCCAAGACTATGGACGCTGCAGGTGGATAAACAACGCTTGACAATTGTGGTTTTCATGGAACCCCCAGAGGGGCGCAGAGCGAGGTAATGAAAGGTGATGGATGATACTGACAAGGTTAATTTTGCTTCAGGGCAGACGTGGAGGGAGAAGGATCCCATGCTTTTGTGCTGTGGCTGGCCATACAAGAGGGAGGCTTCTATTTGGAATTAAGCACCAGTCAAATTCAGTTGGAGCCATTATTTTTAGATCTGCAATTTCAGGTAGAACCACTTGAAGAATTAACAGAGACCAGTGGAGTGGGGGAGAGTGACCAATTAAAGCGACCTATTTAGCCCAAACTGGTCAGATTTTAACTGTGTGAGAGCATTTGATGGGCATTTATTTCCACTGACTGTTGTCTGGAACTCCTTTTCTGTCTCTTACAGTGTGGTTTCAAGTCATGTATTAGACCTTCTGACAGCAGGCGGCAGAACAAAAACACAGTCATTGTACTGTCATGCACAAAACAGCAAAACTTGTTTTACATATGTTTTCCTGACCATGTTTAATCTATTGGATTTAAACCATAGTCCCTTAAAAGGACTTGAACTGTTGAAGTGCACAGTTGAATCTACAGGAATTTTTTTGCTCTGTGTATGTGGCATCTAGAAGACAGGAGATAAGGAGGATGGCTAAGCGCATCGCACGGCTCCTGGACAGCATTCCTTAAAAGGAGCGCTGACACACATTGACAACACATGAAGTAAAAGTGGCAGAAAACTCCCAGGTGCTTGGAAAATCTCAGCGATTGGGCTCAAAATCCCAGTTTATGGGTCCCCTATGCTGCTAAAGAGATCCTTAGCATAAAGTATAAAATAGAGATTTAAATAGATCCCATTGTCTTTCAACAAATTGACTTTTCAAATGTCAACTTCTTAGAGAGAAAAATATTGAGAAAAAAAAACTTGAATGAAAGACATTTTTGAAGCTTAACCATTTTGTTGAAGCAGGTGTAAATAGGTGTCAAGATTACAGCGACTTTGCAGTGTATTTAAGATTTTCCTGGCTCCGGCAGAAAGCTTGCTACAAAGGGTAGAAACCTGTCTTTATCTTTGGTAAATATAGCCTGCAGGCTCGCTGCTGTGTTGTGTTCTGGCCCTTACTGTTTATTCTTGAGTTAGGGAATGGAGGATCGAGGAACAAACAAAGGATTTCACAGAATGGATTCGTGAGACAAATCACAATAAGAGGATGGCGCGGTGGGCGGCGGAATAATGCCCAGTCCACTCCCACAGCCATAATCTCTTCCACTGCTTTTGGGGGACAAGAAGTGGAATTTGACATTCTGTCCAATCCATGCACGTTCTCAGTCATGCCATGCACACTTACATAAGTACCCAGAACCTGTTGAGGAACTAGAATTACCAAAACCCATTAATTAAACATTTTATGGACGCTTGCAAAACTTGGCGGGCGAAAACGAACTATTAATATTTCATCCATCCATCCGCCCATTGTCTTCAGTTAATCCGAGGTGGGGACAGCGGCCAAAGGTGCCCAGCTTTCTCTCCCCCCTGCAACCTTGACCAGCCCTTCCTGGAGGGCGCAGAGGTCGTCCCTGAAGAGCCAAGAGACCCATTCTCTCCAGCATGTCCTGAGTTTGCTGGGAGACTTCTGCTAAAAGACATCCAGGAGCCTTCCTGACTCGACGCCAAACCCTACAAACATGCTTCTTTCAAGGCACTGAAGGAGCAGATAACTGACTTTTTTCCATTTCGCTAACAATTCACCAGGGTCACCCAATACGAGGGTGAA
Organism: Synchiropus splendidus; assembly: GCF_027744825.2. Lineage (NCBI taxonomy): Eukaryota > Metazoa > Chordata > Actinopteri > Syngnathiformes > Callionymidae > Synchiropus > Synchiropus splendidus. Next base: position 19,303,826 of record NC_071336.1, read on the forward strand.
ATGGCATGTCATCCTGCTGTAGCTAGCCTGCTGTCATGGCCCCTGGGGTTGGCACTGCTCCGGTGGTGGTTTACCCTTCTTGTAGCTCTTGACCTGATTGCAATAACTGCCTTGTATTGTAAAGTGCTTAGCGCTGCAGTTGCATCGAATTATAGTATTTGTTGTCTCCTAAAATAACCTACTGAGGCTGGTTCTCATGATATCATTTGCCCACTTTTATCATGAGCGGATGTAGTGCAAAATATTCATGAGAACAATGTTGATTCAGCAGGCATCAATGTATCAGCTACAGTGGTGACTGACTGGAGATGATTGACATGTCCTTGGGGAGCTACGCTCTGACATACAGGCCTGAATATATCTGTTCCTGTAGTTGGTCAAAACTAACCCTAACCTCCTGCCGCTTACAGGTTGTGAAAATATCCACTATATTACACAGTAATCAACATGGATAGAGACTTATAGGAAAGCTGTCCACCATCCATCCTCCCGTGTCCCCTGGCTGTTTGACTGTACCTCTGTGGCTCTGTGGTTTGAACAAAAAAAAAAACCTAACTAGAGGGGGACAGCGGTGATGATAGAGGGGATCATATTGATTCATAGCCTCTAGCAACGTGCCAAGAAACTGCTTTCATAATCCTCACTCTTCAATTATTCATCACTTGCGCTCAAAATTTCATCAGCACCTACATATAGAACAAGCTCAGCAGCAGCATTGTGCAGAAGGTGCAAGACAAGGAAACGATGGTGCAGATGAACAAACAGGTGGGGATGTGGAGAAGGATGAAATATAAAAAAAACCTTGGAGCTGGAGCAGACAAACTAATTGATTTAATAGTGACATCGCAAAGTCATGTTAAACGGGAACAAAAGAAAGACTTGGTCATGTTTACCAACTGTGCGTGGTTGTGCCTGCCTCTCAGAGCCTCACGTTAGACTTACACTCGCTCCAGCAGACACTTTGCTTGATCTGCTGCACTAAAAAGACTTCGTTTAATAATGACAACCGAATGTGACATTGCTACACCCCCCCTCCCACAAGCCCGTCCCCGAAGGACAGCTTTTCAGCAGCGTTTCAAAGTGAGGAGTTTTCCGCTTGACACTTGAGGGAGTTGTTGTTGAGAGTGCAAGTCAGGACAGAGTGTAAAAGGATTTATTCTGTTACAGGACTGCTGCTACATTGTCTGCTGTTATCAGCCAATCCCAGAGTTCACAATCCAGCGAGATCTCTCTTTTTATTGAGATTACATAGGTAGCACCAGCAGCCCTGAAATAAAGACTGAAGCGTTTGTATGAATCCACACAACTGCTGAGTGTGTTCCAGCATTTTCATGGATATTTTTTCCTTCCAGTGTCCTTTTTACCCATTGATCTGGAAATGTTTCACTGGTGTTTCTGCATCATAGTGTAGTTCCCTGGAGAAAATTGTGAGAAGGATCATGGTCTCTGTGTGACTTTTACTTGTGTGGCTCCCACAGCCTGGAGGGTCATCGACATTCCACAAGAATCCAGCTGCCACATGGCTGGATGTGAATGAAACACAGTGAAAGAAAGATAGAAAGAAAGATTTTTTTATATTTTTTTTTCATATATATATATATTCAATTTCATCCAATCCTTAATTGACTGAAATATTATGAGTAATATTATTAAATCTGGGTGGCCGAGCCGTTTTATGGGTCCTGTAAAGCTTTTAAAGTAAGCACCAAAAACTACAAGTTTGAGCTGTTTTCTAACAATCAGTGATTTACAATTGATACTGATAGAAGGGATTATGTTTCAAGGACATGGGAGTATATTTGAGTGGTGGTGAACAAGGATAATTTATGTTTCTGTCTTGAAACACAGCCAGAATTTATTCTACAAATGAATGATATGATTTTTTTTTCTCTAGAAGAAGTGACAATAAATTTAAATTAGGTCGACCTGGACTTTTTCTAAAATTTTGGTCCCTCGGGTGAAGGCAAGAAAAAATATTAAAGCCACTAAAATATAACTTCATGTGCTGGATTAAACTGAATGGAAACAAAATTCAATCCAAAAAAGCACTAGCCAACAACTGAAAACTCCATCAATCCATAATATATATATCAACTGAGAATAGAAAGCCCACATCTCATAGAACGTAGAATCTATGACAACCCACTAAGGTGTGCGTACCTGAAAAACTCAGCTCACTGTCTTCCACCCAGCGTCTACTCATGCAATGTCTCTGGGCTATTATGTGGCTAAAAAGCTTGTTCATTAATGCACAGTTTCCAGTACATCTGAATAGCTGAATACATATAATTCTCATGGAGGCTAACTGTCTGCTAGATTGATTCATATTGTTTTTTATAAAGTCGTATTTATCTGCCAATCATGATGCGTCTCCAGAGCAGACCATGCTTGGCAAATACCGTCTTTTTCTAAAAATATCGTCTTTTTCTAAATTTCACCTGTGGTTGAAATTATTCTTTTTTTTCATTATTATAATTTTTACATTTTTTGACATCATTGACATCATTCTCGTGTATTGGATTAGAACTAACAACCTGTTTTGGTCCCAAATTATCTTGGCAGTCCTTTGCTTAAGATTGTGGATATCCCCATCACAAATCTGACCATGCAAGCCATAATGGAGTAGCGCTCTCACTTTTGATACATCACATCACATCATAAAGCAGGGGAGGTCTATTATGAGGTGAGAAAGATGGGTTGCCTTCTCAATTGGCAGCTATTGTCTGTGCTCAGCTGGTAGGATCAAAATAACATAAGTAAGTAACATATTATGATAAGATCCCTTGGATGTGAAGCTCAAGGAAGTTCGTCCATGTTTATTTCATATGCATATTTTTTGCGTCCTGCTGGTGGGACAGGAAGAAGGGGTGAAGTGGAGGCCAGGGCACTGGCCTTAGAGGACATGAGAAAACATGGGATTGTACAAGCTTTGGAGGACATCTGAGATGAACAAAAATGTCAAACAAAAGTCACATGCGAGTACAAAAATCGCCAATAATTTTTTGTTCATTATTTTTATATTGTCTGTATAACAAAGTGCAGTTGAGGGGGCGGAGGGCTTCAGCAACACCAGATAATCATCGTACATCAGGGTGGAGTGTCCAGAAAGGGGTTGAAGAAACAACTTGATCCAGATGTTTTGCTGCGAGAAGCAGTCAAACGATGGAGGCCGCTGGAGAAGGCAGTGGACTTGGGAGTGGGAAGGGAGAGGAGGGAGCAGATGTGTGAAGGTGGGTTGAAAAAGAGGGTGAGAGAATGGGAAGAAAAAGAGGACAGTCTTTTCTGATATCACTATGAGAACACATCCTTGACACTACAATTGCTTCAAAGCGCATCGCTTGGCTTCAAGTCAGCCTTGTTGGCGTTGTCATGGTCACAGTATTTAGTACTTCAGTACGCTTTATTTTCAGCATAACAGTGAAATAATATCTAAAGTTTAACACAGCTAAATAAAAGTAACCAACACTGCAAATATATGCATATAAAAGATGAAAAACTAAGACACTGGTCCTGTCTTCTTGTTAAAATACGAGCAGAAACATTGAAATTTGGGTAAAAGCTGGTGAGTTGTGTGTTCTGCTTCTAGTTTTTGAGTAGATTGACCCAAATACCTCAGTCAGTCACTTGGCTATATATGGATTGCTCCTCTAAAACACTGCAGTAAGAGCAATAGGAGACTGCAGTTTGTTTTCATCTCACCCACAGCAGCATCACTCTGCAGGGATTGGAAATAAAATCTGGCACAACATCACGACTTCTCTATAACTGTGTGGGTTTTATTAGCAGAGCACCACCCATCCCATCATAAACAATAACATGCAAGCATACATAACAGAAATATCATTGATGGTATTGAAGTAAAAGTCATTTATATTGTTCCAGTCGGCGGACAGTGATCGAGTATACCTCAAATTTCTTCTCTGAAGATATTGTTACGCATCGTTGGTTATGCTACGTTTTTTTATGTTGAGGCAGGGTTAGTGAATATTAATTTGTACCTTCTGTTGTCTTGTTCTCACTTCCTGTTTTATTTTGGTGGGGGTTTCCTCTTGTCTTGTGTGCAGCTTGTCTCTGTCTACCCAAAGTCCTGGTGTCTTGTTTCTGTCTTCATTGTCAGTGTGTACCGTCTTGTTGTCAGGTCTGCGCCACATCGAGTCAAAGTCTAGTCAAGTCAGTAAGTTAGTTCCTTCGAGTGTTGTCTTTTGTTGGATCATTGTGGATTTCAGTTGGACTAAGTTTGTGCAGCGCCCTCCATTTATCGTTTTTTTTTTGCCTGAGACAAACCTTTGTTGAACTCTCACTACGTCTCCTGCGTTTAGATCCTCGTAAAGAGAGATCTTAACCTAGCTTTCCCATGTAAAGGAAAGGACTCTGTGTTTTAGTATTCTTGCCTTACTGCTTAATCCCAGCCATCTGCATCAGACTGCGTGACTTTGAGTTTCCAATTGATTGTGGAACTGGAAAAGTTAATTCATGCATATTAAAATGTTGAAAAGATGTTGATCTTAATTTGCCGCAGATGAAAAACATCCATTACTCCAACAATGAAGTCCCTCAGTGTTCTAGCATGATCACAATGAACCAATAAAAAAAGATTCATGAATCCGGTGTGTTGCATTTGCGCTCCAAATTCCCACAAAGAGTGGATTATGGCATCCATGCATTCTTGGAGCCAACTGGGATTTGAGAGGGATGACTTTCTGCTCTCCTCCAGTATAGATTTACAGTACCAAGGAAAAAATGACCGGTCTCAGCCCTTTTCTAGTCCGATTTTCTCTCCAGGTCTGTTTCAAAAGCAGCAAAATGAATCACACAAACCGGTGGAAGAGTGGTCAGAGGACAAATTTGTGCCGGTTGATGACTTCATGCTTCTTGGATGCAAGAAGAGAAGCATGTGAATGTTTATTGCCGTCGACTGCCAATTACACCCGGTAGAGATTTTCTGAACAGTTGAGCGTGAATGACTTGAGTCGCTGTACACACATTCATGTGCGTCACGACGAAATATGGTGTATTATAGTGTAATTATCCACACAATGGAGCTCGGCTTGATGCTCTCAACAATCCCAATGCATTGTTTAATAATTCCACATTGAACCGTTCGTAAAGGTTTCAACAGTTTACTGGTGCCAAACAGTGTAACAGTGTCTACAAAATGGGAATCGAAATTGTGCACCCGGCATCCGTACCATCCAAACAACAATGTAGCAACAGTTAAACAGACAGAGAGAAAGGGAGAGGTAAAAAAAAATTTTTTTAAACGTGGGGCTCCATTCTTACTTTTTCCCGACTGCAAGCATCACTCCTCTTACGGAAGCCCCAAGGTGACTTAAGGTGAGAGAAAAAACTCAAAACATCCACATGCTCCCATCCACCTCAGACCATTCACCGTATGTTGTTATAAATTTTATCTGTTTTTAAATAAACTTTTTTATTTAATCACCTTTTTTTAACCAAAATCAAAGCACTGCATTTCGGCTCCTACAATCAAACCTGCTCCACGAATCATCATCGGTCACGAGATGGACTTCTTGCTACAGTGGAGAAAGGGTTGGTCCAAATTAGAAGCATGAAGAAGAGCACGTTGTCAACATGTTCACTCTCCATTTCAGCTCAGAACTGACACGTAGTACAAAAGCTTGACCTCATTTTTATACCAGGAATAGATGACAAATTGAAGTATGAATTAGACATGAATTATGAATTAGAATAGCCTGGCCCAGGGGTCCACATGCGGCCCACTTCCCATAATGATCTGGACCTCATAATGTCACTGAAACTGTGCAAACAGTGTCCCTTGTTTAAACATATTTAATGGCTTCAATTTCAATTCATATTTTAGAATTATTATCATAAATTATATATATATATATACTTCCACAGCTTCCCTGGTCCGCCATTTTGACTTTCTACTAACAGTGACTGCTCTGCTGGGAGTCTGTATGAAAGCACCCTGGCTTCCACAAATGTGCCAGTTCATCACAGGCCAACAACCTTGGCCGTCTCCCGGTTCATTTGAATACTGTTTTGACTCCTTTATGTTAAAGTTCTTTTGTGAACAAAGATATGTGACTTCTTATTGTTCCCCTGCTTGGATTGCATTTGCTTTTTTAACTGATATATTGGACTATATTCATAAAACTAGAAAACTAGGATGTATTTCTTCCCAGTATTGTGCTCTTGTAAGGTATTTTTCTCACTTTTTTCGCACTACCTTCAGATAGAATTATCTAATGGTGGAAAACATTATTAAGTATTCACCAATTTCAATAAAATTTGCTTCATATTACTGTAGCTTTCAAATAAAATAATCCATTTAAGGTCATTCATAAAGTATGTCTGTGTTTATTTGTGACTCTCTCTGTTTTTCCTACTTTACCTCTCATATTTGTGCACAATATTATTTTTGAAAACCTTCAATAACATTTCCATTCATCTTGAGAAAAGGTTTGCTCAGTGGGTCAGCATATTATGTATCTCTTTTGCAGATGAATCCACCGTCCCTGAGCCACAGGAAGCATAATTCAATGTGCTTCTCAGAATAACAGATCAATTTGTTGTGTAAACATTTCATTTGCTGCCTTTAGAGAATCACGTTCTCAGACTAATGATTAGACTAATGTTACAATAATATGCAGTAAATGCTTGAACAAACTCGATGCCCTCACATAACACACAATAGCGGCGAGGTTGTCTGGGGATGAGTCATTACCGAAGGCAGTGTTCAGCACGCAATGTAATGTAGGGGGCTCGCCGGTGTATTTCAGTCACACTGACCCTCCGTTCATATCGTCTTCAGGTAGCCTTACAAAAGTTAAGCATGATCAACTCTTTGTGCTTGGTTTAATTCCAGCACAGACACAGACACAACATCTGCATTGTTCATGCGCCGCACATGTGAGAGCAGACAGAACAAGTGTTTTCCCTGGTGAGACAGCAGACTGCTGTTCCTGAAGAGCCTCCACTTTCTTTTCTTTTACTGCGTCTTTGAAAATATGTTAATGTACTTTTTTTCAGTTCTCTGTTAATGCCCTTGGCCTGTCTCCTCTTCTCCGTCTGTGACTCAATCTTCCTCTCTCAAGCGAGACAAGGAAACTTTTCTGTTATGTCATCAGCTCCATCATTTCTCTCTTTGTTGCAAGGAGTCAGTCATTTATTCTGTTCTTTCCATCCACCTCATGTGCCCCAAAATTTCATTAAAAATGTAATTACAGAACTACTTCACTCCGAAGCTTGTACTGAATAGAGCTGCCACTGATTCACACAATCTAAAAGCAAAGACATGTCTATTTAAATCACATACATATTTCCTGGTTTGCATTCCACACAGTAAGATTCAATACTCCAAAAGTGATCTCTACCTTACTTTAAGCAATAAAGCACTTATTTTTATTAGCATCTCCTTCTCACTATCAACTATTTTCTGACCTTGCATCTCAACACCAGTAAACGGTCCTTCACAAGACTTGAACTTTACACTTTCAAAGGCTCAATAAATCAAGTTGCAGGAGTTAAATATATTCATTTGCATTTTATCCTTAACCCATGTTGAAGATCCATTGCTACACATGTGAGCTACAGTAGAGTCTGGACAAATTGCTTTGTATGTTTATTTATAAAACTGAGCTTGTGTTTAAGTACGTGCAAACCAATCTGCCTCAATGTGATCACAGAAAAGAAGGTGCCGTGGAGTTGCACCCCATGTTCACAACCCCTAACCAAACCAAATTTAAATTTAATTCTGTAATTGTCTCAGAAAAGAAAATTTATTCTAGCTCGGGGTAAAATAGACTCCGATTGTGTTGTCCACTCCAGCAGTGTTCTTCATTTAAAAGATAACTGTTTCCAATTCTGTTTTGGATTTGTCACAGCTCAAGGCCCCATCCATTGTAGACTTCCACACGACTGCTTCTTTGAAAAAGAAAAGTGCATGAAGGTCCTCCTCATGACTTCAAACAGGAGCTCATGCATGGAGAGAGGAGTGTGGGGTGATGTAAACAAGGGGGTCAGCACGCTGCTGCCATGTCACAAAGAACGTTCGGAGGCTGCAACAGACCATTGCAGTAGAGCTCGGAACATCTGCGCTCGACCTCACAAAGAGAGATGTGACCCGGCAGCGCCGTGGGAGTGTGTTTTTGCAGATTATACCGATTCAGTAGAGAACCTTTTGAGCGACCTTGTGAGTGTTTGAGACGGTGACTGTTCCATTGTGTGTGTGCTTAAGAGCGAGAGAAGTAGAAGGGTTTGGACCGCAGAAGCAACAGGACAGAGAGAAAGAAATAGATTTACAGTAAGATAAACAACACAACAAAGTTGCGGTCAATACTTCGTCTGTTAAATATTAATAAAACAGCGTCCCCTGAGAAAGCATGCATTGGGCTGCGATCTGATTTACTGTTAGTCCACAAAGAGGTTGAAAAACTTCCAAAATAAAGAAACCAAACAAAGGTATCACTTTTGTTAACAAATAGACATCAAATTCTAAATCAAATTCTTATTGTTCCATACAGGTGGTGTCTTCAGGCCAAGCACAAACTGAAGTTCTTTGGACACGGCGTTACGTGAACATGTGCTCCTTTGTGAGAGACACATCTGCCACAGGTGAGCCTCGAGTTCCTGTTCACTCACTTCCTGGACTTTTTTTTTCTATTGGACTCAACAGATATAAACTCGACATGAGAAAAAGAACAACAGCTTCACGAGTAACAAAGACATCTTTCACCCTCACATCTAATGACACAGTGGAGCAGGCACTCATAAACTGGAACCCTCTGATGCTCGCTCATGAATGCCTCTGAAGAACATGCAAAAGAACTAGTAAAATAAAGCAAGATCAGATGGTAGAAGCCAAAAAACATAGAACAGAGAAAAGAATAAGAAATGAACTTTTTGTGTTCGTAGATAAGCTATTTTATCTACATAATGCAAGTGTGGGCAGTGGCAAGAAATATCCTTTTCTTACTAAAATATGTCTCAATGTGGGGGATAAGTTATGAATTGTGCTCCTAAAATCAAGTTTACAAATCAATATCCGCAAGTTTCATACTCACCACTACTGACAATGATCTGCCCTCTCAATGTTCCTCCAGTTGGGTTAGGTTCATCAAACTACGGTGCAAATCTGACAAAATCTATATAGGGTATCAATTTGTACCAAGATACTCACTGGACCGCAGTCATGGCTTCTCTTCTCTGACTATGACCCTTGAACACACTAAAGTTAAAACCATAGCCAAGTTTGAGTATGTACTGCAGATTATATGATAGTCAGACTTTAAAACAGACTCTGTATTTTGTTTCATGCAGCGTACATCATGCGAGTATCATGACTATACCTGTAAGTAGTTGCAAAGAGCTACTTTTTTTCCAGATCCAGTTCTCTATAAAGCCCATATACTCTGGGTCATGTCTGTGGATCCGAATCGGAATCAGGTCGCCTTATGTTGTCCAGTCTTTTCCTATTTATTGTGTTTCTTCCTGAATGTTTTTAGACAAAAATTTGCAATAAACAGTGTTGGGGGAAAAAGAAGCGATGTACAAACAGAAATGCTTGGGAATGCATAGGTTTGAACATGGATGACGGTGTCTTATTCAGCAGCATCACATCGTCTGTTGAAATCTCTTTGGGAGTGTACCATCACATCTGCACAGCTCATGGTGCTTAATAGTAACAGTAAATATCCTGACACGAAGCATTGAATCACTTTAATGCCCATTGTCCTCTAATTTGGCTTTATTTTGTTTTAATACCACGCAGATCAACGCTAAAAGACGATCCAAGAGATGCTTTAGTTTCCTGCCTAATGACAGTGGACAACATCCTTCCTCTCGCTGCAGCAACACACACCAACACAATGACTGTCTCAGCTTCACCCTCATTCCATCTCTCCAGGAGGCACCACTGTCAGACATTGAAGGTGACCAAACTATCTGATATCGAATGGACCAAGGGTCAAATTTCTGGGCATTTTCAAGCCACTCTGAATAAAAGAGTGTGTCCTTATTCTGATGAGCTCAGTCCAGTTTTGAGTGATCCTTTATGTGTCTCCAGCTGAAGCAGAGGTCATCGGATACGGCCCCACTGACAGTCCAGCAGTGCAGGTTTTCAACTTTTCCATCAGACTCTGAGCGCAGTCCCCCTCGAGGGTTTTCATGTGAACAGAGGGTCTTTTAGGGTCTGGATCAAGCAGTCCAGACACAACATGCACCTGGTGTCATCTTTGTCTGTTCTCCAGATATAGTTGTGCACTTTCCCTCACATTATTGAATCTATAGTTGTTGCACACCATTTTTCGACTGCCTCTGTCAGACTGAATATACAGTATACTCGTCCTCCTTGAATGTCTTAAACATGCTGGTACACTAAGTGATGCACAGCGGGTGAATTATAAGGGGAATGTTTACCCACTCTCACGATCATCCGCTCTTTTGTACTCATGTTTATGTTCCAAATTCCGCTTGATCTTCTTTCTCCCGCCTCCTTCGCTTGTTCGCCTGGCTCAGATTTCTGTTTCTCGCTTCTCGCTATTTGATTGTGTGTGAGTATTTTGTATGACTCACCTTTTCTGTTTCAGGTTATTCGCCTGCCCCTGAGTGTATTTCCGGTTCCGTCTTCTGGTGTTGATGTTCTTGGTTCACCGTTCCTGTTCGTCTTTTGTGTACTGCCGTAATTGTGAATAAACCTTGTTAAATCTACCCTCGATCTCCAGAGTCTTCTGTCAGCCTTGCAACAATCCAGCAATTGGGTCTGTTCCCATGGACAGCCATGACAGTCTGGTTTAATTTAATTGTAGGATATCTTTATCCTGTCTTTTCTATCAAGTATTGGCACGTGATAGCTAAGAATGAAGAAGAACTTTGTTGACATGATGAAATAATAAAGCTTTTACTGAAATATTTGTTGTCAATTAATGTGACATATCAACGTTCATTTCCTCTCTATGAAAAGTGAAAAATCTCGACTGCCACTCACATCCTGAGCTAAAAAAATAACACGCCTATGAGACGAATTAAAGCCTTTCAGAAGCACAAATTGTGATCTATGACAGACAATGATGGAAGCTGAACCTCGATAATGCTTGGTTGAAAGCCTTCCTACAGCACTGGTCCTGAAAATCCTTCGGCAGAAAAAAAAAAGTCCAGCAGCAGAATTCCATTAAAAATAAACTGATCTAATTTCACCACTTAATGGCCTCATGACCTGGACGAACGCTCAGTAAGGAGCCCATTATCCCTCTTTGTGAGCTCCATTTGCACTGTACAATAACCAGGGCAGGCAAGTGCTTTGTCCCTCCATCAAGTGGATGTTTTAAATTAACAACAATGTGATAGAGTCAACTGTGCCACAGCAGAGAAGAATGTCTAGACCTCTTTTTATATGTATTTATATACATATAATATTCTTAAGAGGTCATACACACTCTCTGTTGCAGAGTCAGGGAACTTAAATTCTCCACAAAAATCTGATGCAAAAAGGGGTGTACAACTTAATGTTGCATACACTTGCTGCCCCAGGGCCTCCACCCATTTGGACAAGTTTCCCAGAATATGAATATACCCTGCGCAATCCTTTCTACTCTGGGCAAAGGCTCACTTACCTCAGCACAATCGCTGATGTCCAGTACAACAGTCTCAAAACGTCATAGTTGTCATGAGGTCTTGAGAAGTCAGACCCAAATTCTTGATCATTACCAGTGTACAGACGGCTCGGAACAACGAGAGTAGGTTTGACAATGAGTTTTAATACAGATAACAATAAATAATGCACAAACAGGAACGAAGAACTGAAGGAGTCGACACCAAAAGTGGTGCGAGACAAACACGCAGAGAAATGGTCAAAATCTGAAAACAGAAAAGCAGGCAAATTAAAACTAAAACATGACTAACACGGATACCGAAAAATGCACTCAGAAACAAACTCACAAGGACCAAACAACCAAAAGAGCTCGGTGGTGGAATTATACACACACCCACACAGGAGGAACCAAATGAGTGAGAGAAAACAAAAGGTGAGTTACGCACAAAACAAACGAGATCGTAGATGCAAGTAAGTTAAACAGAAAAAGAAGAAACAACAAAGAAGGCGGCTGAAAAGGAACAAGCACGCACGCGGAATAATCACAGAGAAGGAAAGGAAACCATCTGGCAACACAAACTGGTACCGTGGTGTAGATATACAGCTGAGCTGCTTAGCTGGATCAGGGCGAGCTGTGTTGCTGTGGAAGCTGGAGGGAAACGGAAATGCACACAAAACTGGAAATAAAACACGCGGGAATTGACAAAATAAAAGTTTGGCAAGTTATTCACTGCATGAAAACATGGTCGCTGGTCCATGGTACAAGTCAAGCTGAAAGAGTTTTGAAAAAATGAATAGTTAGATCATCAACTTTACATTCTTCAAAAGAATCATGAAGCCTCAGGAGCCTGTTACTTTTAAGGCCCAATTGTGCTCACTTTCTGTGCGAAATTGCAACCGTTTCAAACAATGTTGCAGTCACTGATCACATACTTCCATGCGTTCTTTATGTTGGTGTTGCTGTTCACCTATATTTCCACCAGGGGGCGCCGCCCAGAGTCAATAATTGACAGCAAAGTACAAAACCAACATGGCGACTGTGGAAAAAATATTAATAACATACCTCGTGCACAAAAGAGGAAAACAGAGGCAGTGTTGTAGGAGGTGGTGGTCGGCTAAATTTATCACGATGGCATGAGGGAGAAGTTCCGCCATTGTTAGGTCTCTTTAGAGCTACAGTATGTATCGGTTGCTAACAGCAACACTGCCCCCATGGTTTCTGGTGGTGCTGCTCCGTTTGAGCCGTATCCATAAGCTTCGTGAAAACTAGCAGAAATACGAACGAAATGAATGCAGAGCAGGAACAGAAGGCTCCTTCATCCAGATCCGGATGCAACATTATCATAAATGGGCCTTTTGTATTACGATCTCACTGGAGATAAACAACTTAACACGTTGATTTACAATTTTACATTAAAGTTACATCAGTGTTGATTCCTCTGCCACTGCCACTTCTGACAGACATTGTATATTATTTCATTTTGTACTTGCAGAAGTGAGATGTTGTGAATGCAAAGGAACCTTCCCAATGTGAAAAACATCACTGAAATACTACCTTTGAAGTCAACCACGTGAGCGGCTGGAGCCTGCTGGCAGGTAATTGAGCTTTCACTCCAGTCCTTAACTTCAATCACTCTGCCTCCTCACACGTCTCAACGCTAACTAGGCTTAACCATTCATTATAACCAGTGTTTTCAAGTCACCAGCGAGTGATAGCATGTGCAGGACTTGTGGGCACTTCAGTGCTGCTCGCTCATATCTGTGTTTTGTCTCCACTTAAGAACGGGCAGCTGGCTGCTTCCTTTGTTTTCGCAGCGAGATTACAGAGCAAAGTATTTCCTGCCGGTGCAGTTTGATATAATACCGCTCTCTTCCCGGTGGTATTAATAGTCACTGGCGAAGCACAAGGGTTAAGATAAAAAGCAATCGACTGAAAGCTGGAGAAAGTGGGCCGAGTCCTTAATTCATATCTATGTATAGAATTCTATTACAGAATTGACCAAGTTTATCAACCTACATCTGCCAAGGCTCAAGATCGTTTCCATCAAATATTAAACTAACGATCAAATGAAATACTATTCATGGCACCAAAGATAACACAAATGTGTTTCTGTCAGACATGAATTTGTTTTGAATTATGTTATTATTTTAGAACTACCTTCTGTTTAACAGTCATTCAATTGTTTCATTTCTTTATTATCACATGCATACAGAGTCTATCCCAGCTACCAAGGACAAGAGGTGTTTGTAAGGCTCATAAAGACTTATAATAAAAAAAATAATGACGGTATATATACGTAAGTGTTTGGTGCATTGTAAATATTCGATAAAATGTTTTTGGCATTTGTTTCAAAGTATACCTTTACCCAGTCACCTCTCCTAACCCTGAGTTTGAGTTTTGAAGGGAATTTTGAAAGATGATTAAATGAAAAGAAATAAAGGAAAAAATGTTAAATTGTGAATATAAAATAGTGATGAAATACTATTTGCAATTCTCTTACAGCTTAAGTTTAAAAAAAAGCAAGAGAAAAACTTGCTATTTATAAAAGAAAATATTTAATAATCAAAGTCAACTGACAAATGGAGGAAAAATGCTGACACGGCAGCTCAGCAGTTCACAGAAGTCCAGGAAATATGTCCTAAAATGCAAGTGGTGGATCACTAGATCTGCTTAAGACAACGCACAAGTGAGGGGAAAAAAACGAGTGACTTAAGGTCTTTGTACACGTCGGCGACACGAGTAAGCGACATGAAATCACGAGAAATTCAGATGCAAATATTGACGCATCCGTCTTTGCACATTGGGGGCAACACGATTGAATACACAACAGTTTCGGCATGCCAGTCACAGCCAATAATAGGGCCCTATGATTCGCCGCGATCACAGATTCACAGATGGATTGCAGCATCTTTATGGAATTTTGGGGAATTTGACAAAATAAAATGTGTTTGTGTGGAAGAAGGGCATGTGTTCAGGGAAAATTGTGAGCAGGGAAGCTAGTGTGGAAGGCATAGGAAGCAAGAGAGCTGTAGCCACCGTTTACATGGAGTGCGGACGCTTGTATTTATCCACCTTTCAAAGCCGACCCGGTCCACTGAACAATGCCTACGATTTTGGGGTGATCGGGTTGAGCTTGAATATATACACAGCATCGTCATACTCAAGCTCTGCAGCAATTCTCCTCCAAATGTCTTTATAATTCTTGTCTTTTGTTTTTAGTTTTTATGTATTAAAGAACCAGGTGCTGGCATACAAGCACAATGAAGCACTCCGCCAGATCGGATGTTTTAGCGTGTGACGTGTCAAGAACAAGCGCTTTGATTGGTTGGATGAATGTTCGTCCCAAGCGAAACTTTGGACCTTGGTCCAAAAAAATGAATGCTTGCATTGAAAAATAGCAGGTTTCGAAAACGATAAATAGCGTGATAAATATTCGCACAAAAAATATGCTTCCAGCGGACCTCTCGGCTCACACTTGCAAGCTAACCAAGAGAACAGACGCATAGCCCATAAATAATACGCTTCCCAAGACACATGGGAGAGCCGTACTGAGACCACAGGAGATTCACGTTCTGGTGTCTGCTTTGTGTTCCAAACACCATGTAGCAGGTAATGATGAGCTGGAGCAGCTACTGGAGCAGTATAGGAGAGGCCAAAACCAGAGGTTGGGAAAAAAATGTAAGCAGGTAGGAAACACAACACAGAAAAACAAAAATTCTAATGAACACAAAAACCTTTAAATTGTGATGTCTCCATCTGAGACACAACTATTAGCACAGGCTCATAATAAGGAGAGTCTGAGAGGAGAATGCTGTGATGAGGCAGCAGTTCAGCTTCTCTCCCTGTTGTTGTTGCTTCTGCTGCTGCTCAGCACCTTTTTCTCTGCACCGGCTCACAAGCTGACAGTGTTGAGAGCAGACAGCAGCTCTTGCAGTAATAATTACCACGCTGCCTGCAAGTGTGCAAACACAGGACAGAGGAAGACTGTATACCGACCGTGAAACAGCTCATTCAGTCCCAAAGTCCCAGAGAAGTTAGTTTATTCTTCCTCCTGCTCCGCGCTGTTGACTCTGCGCTCTTGTTTGCTGATACAACAAATAGAAATCAAATCGGCTGCATCAGAAGAATGGTGACACTTCTGAGAGAAAGAGGGGACGAAATATCAACAACCTGGCAGGCAGATGGAAAAAAATGAACTCACTTACTTTCGTACAGAAGTTAGACCAGTGGAGCTTTTCATGGTGCGTTCGGTACCTTTTGTGTCCTCAATACCTCTGAATTATAAAGCGTGCCGTGGACCTCGATATAGGATTCCAAACAATATATTATTTAATTGATGCAGCTCTACAGGTTTTTTTTTTCATTTTGCCGTTTGAAAATGTGTGAAATAATATTCTTGTTTTTAAGCTAGAACCTATTTTACAAGTATTTTATACCAGTGAAGTTTTATTTATTTAATATTTATCGCAGCAACATAGTTCATACTTCAAGATAGTGGGATCAGATTACCAAACTAATCTCTTTTTCCACTGACGATTTTTAAATTAATTTAATTTCAAAAAAAAAAAATGCTGTAGAGAGCACTGGCTGAAGCAGAGTTCAACAGAAGGTGACATAAGGGTCTTGTTTAAATCAGTCCCACTTGAGCTGGACTGAAACATGACGCTACAACACTCTTTATCGAAGGTTCTGACCTTTTCAAGCCTTGCTTTCAAGCATGAGTGGCAGCCTGTATGGATGAACTGAAAATAGGTATAACAGCACCTCAGCACATGATTAGCTTATTAGCACTATCAGACTAAAGAATAATGCATTTTGTTTTTGGAAAAAGTCGCAAATATCTCCATCTCTTATATTCACCCATTCATTTAACCTCATTTTGGCTACCTGAGCGACATCCCATGTCACGGTGGTTTACGAAGAATTCGGATAGAAGGCGATTCTCACTGTCACCACTGATAGAAAGACAGACGGTAAGTGCTTCATTTACCCACGTCACTTTTCCTTGGAAGATTGATGCAATATAATGGCGCAGCGTGTTGCTGCAGCTGATTGGACAATAGATGTCACGTGACTACCAGGAACGCGCATGGAGTAACAGGCAAGTATTGCCGCCACTTCTACGAGTGCGCATCAGTTTTATTTGCAGGTGCGAGAAGAGGTGCAAAATGGTGCATGCGCATACGGATCGTGTTCTACGAGTATGTGGAACTTTTGCACCCGTTTTGGCGGTGGTTGAGGTGGAAAACTTAGCAATGTGTCACAATTGCAGTTTCAAGAGCTCGTGTTTAGCCACTTGTATCTGTGCACTTAGAAAATGAAGTGTGTGAAGTGAAGAATGAATTACTTTTCGTGTTTGTATGAATGTAAATCTTTTTACACGCACGTGCCATGGGGTTTACGGTTGCAAATGTGCAGTTACGCGTATGTGCCTCTGACGCATGGATACGAGTCTTGTCAATCAATATATATGTAATATATATGATGTGCGTGTGAACTTGTCCATGACAAAACCTAAATATTAGCTGACTTCACGCTGCTAATGGGATCCTAGCATGTGAATACTCACTTAGGCGGTAATTCACACACGTGCCTGGTCTTTGTTTACAACTGCCAGTTAGCTCCGACGTATCCATTACATATTCTCCTCTGTATCAAGAGAGTTTCCATCCCGTCTGTCGACTGTCACTGACACTAATGCACTTACACCATACTCTCCGCCAGCTTGACTTAGCAAGGTCACTAATGTCTCAAGCTGATGTCCACACATTCTCTTGAATCGCCTCTCACTTGTGTGGGAATCACCAAAAGCGTCAGCCGCAAAACGTAGAGATTCAAATCTTGTCACTATGCAAATGAAGGGACGCTTTCTCTGGCACACAAAAGAGCAACTGATCTGCTGCTATGAGAACCCACTTCGGCTTGTGGCCTGCATGCCGCACACCATTGACTACTGGCGTGACCTTTGACCCCCGCTTATTTGACTCAGCCTCCCTGCCTCCCACGACGAATGGGGTGACTGACTGTGACCCTCACAGGCTCTGAGAGAAAAATTCTTCTGTGAGGGTTCACAGCAGGAAGTTCATCCAGTTGTGTTTATGAAAAATGGCTTTAAATCGTGAATGCTATTTTAATCATTTCAATCCACTTCAGTTTATATTTCTATAAGCTGTCGCATATTTCACCCTCATTTTCTTTTTCCTTTGCTTTTATTTCCATAATACAAGACTGCAGCTGACTCAATAATGATCCCATTAAAATCCCACACATGAAAGCAGAGGCTCTGTGGGCGATTACTTCATTCACTGTTCCATTTGAATTATTTTCTGGATCTGCTTGACATGCCTTTGAGCCACTTCTGCTTCGCTCTGACACAGTGCCTTGTTACATTGCTGCAGTGGTGCTCAAAGCCTGGTGTATGAACCCTCTTACCCTCCATGACTCCTCTGCACCAGAATCGTGTGAAATGTTTTGATACATAAATCACTAAAAATGCACCGGGCTCAATCCAGTCTTGGTCCAAATCAAGTCTCCATGTTTAACACCGGTCCTTGAGTAACTTCTGTGACTATCCTACCAATGGGCCTGTCAGTTGGACACTTTGCATGTCTCAGTCAGAAGAGTGAGTGAATCACCAGGTGACCTTGATCAACCAAATTCAGATTCTTAAAGAGACGGTTCACTCCACACTGAAAAACTAAGTAGCATATTTGATGTTTGACGCTTCTGAATGTATCTTGGAGATTAACAAAGTACACATCAATGTAAACAATGTAAACTGAAACGTATTTTTGTTATTTTTTTTCAAAGATATAGAAGAATAACTGCTAATTACAATAAAGTATTGGAACTACTACTGACCAAAAATATAAATAGAATGGGACTGACGGTAAAAATCAAGTGAGAAGTGGACACAGCCTCAGGTGAGTGCTTTATAAAAAGATAATCCACTGACTGCTGTACACATTTAAGAAAAACATGAAACAGTTTCTCATTGAAATGAGCTTCAATGAACATATTTCTCAGGCAAATATAAATCTTTTGTGTTCTGATTTGTTGTGAATGTTCTGTTCATATGTTTTAGCTCAGTTGGAGTCGATCCAAGCGAGCCAGCTAGCAATGTTGGGTGAGAGGCTTGGGTCACCCAGGACCCTCGCCTATCCATTGTGTGGTAGATCCCTTTGACCACAGAGAATCAGTAATGTGGGTGCCCAAGTGTTGCAGTTATATTTAATGCCTTCAAAATTCAAAGACTGTTTTGTTTAAAAAAAAAAAAAAAAAAAAAAAAAAAAGTCGTTAACTGTAGAATGATGAAATGAACAGCATTATTTGGTAATATATATATATAATATATATAGTCTTTGAATGATGATGTACAACAACTATTTCTAATTAAATCTGAATTACATTTAAATCTTTTATTTTATTGCAAAATCAGACTCAAAGCAAATTTCAACCATTAAGTAAATAACAATTTAAAGTATAGTGTGTTTTTGTGGATCTTCTGTATGATGCTCATGTGTTTTAACTCAAATTATCATTTAATAACTTTTCATGTTTAAAATGACATAAAGTGTGTATACCCCAGCATTTTAAAATGTTTGCGTACATAATTTGGTAAATGCTATTTTTGTGTAATTACACAAGGAGAATGTGGCATGGTTGTCCGGTGTTGACCCGTCCAGGGCGACCCACGGTTTTCACTCCAAGTACGTGGGTGAGACTCCATTAAGGGATTAGTCAAGGGAAAAAAATAAATGAATGACTTTTCAAGTATTCTAACACAAAGCAGGTGATAACATTCTAAATGTGTCATAGCTTCTTATTGTCATCGTCACTGAGGCAGTTAGCACTTCATCGTGTAATAAAATGTTCACAAATAATCTTATTGTATAATTCCAATAACCAAAACTAGTGATGATTCTTTGGAAGAACTGTTTCCACCAGGGGATATTTTTAAACTGCTGAATGCCGTGAGAAGACTTTAAAAACCCTTCTTCAATAGAAGTCAAGTGTATGACGGCAAAATCAGTTCAAGAAAAAAGTCAGACAGTCAAGTCAACTGTGAACTTTACTCGATGCAACATCCCAGGTCAAGTGTTCTTTTCTTTTCTTCGATAAGAGCAAGCAATTGTAAACATTTGAAATGGTTGAACAGAGAGTGAACACCAAAACCGGACTCCCAGCAGCCTACAGTGCATGATATGCTTCGTCGTTCCAGGATTTCATGGCAACAATTCACAATAGCAGTCTGGCTATTCTGATGCGGCCTACACATCACTACCTATGGCACATCAACGAACCGATTCATTGATTGTCACTGACCTTAAACCAGATCATACAAATAAACAATGAGTTTCGTGTTGATTTCTCGTCTGTTTTTCATTCCTCTGTCTCGGCTACATTCACATTACAAGTCATTTCTGATTTACTTGTTGCATAGTCCCCTTTGCTGCTCATTTCTGTCACAGTATTGTGAATGTTTCCATCCCTGTTTCATGAACTTATAGCCAGAGCTAACCACACAACAACTGATCCAGTGTCACCTGATGTGAGCAAAAATAGGCCTGATCATACCGTACTGCTTCAGTCACTGGTTTTCAAAGCTTAGATCTGACAATGGTGTCTCCAGAACAACTCTGTAATAACAACACAACAATAGTTACTATCTGTCTCCTAAAGTTCTTTTTCTAAGTTCGAAAATTAAACTAAGAGAATTTGTTTATTATTTTTAAATGTAGTGTTTTTATTTTATTGAAATCACAAGCAGGCGGCATTGTTCAGGGGCCGTATATTTGTTTACTGTTTATTATTTATATATTAGGTACCTTGTAACTGGAAACCAGGCTTGGTGCTGATGTAAACATGCTTGATGTTCAAAGTTGAACCTTTGAGTGACAATCATGAGATACTTCAGTTTTGTTTCTTTAAAGAATAAATTGCTTAAAGCTTCCACTATTACTGTGCTATTTTTTCATCATGTTTAACAATATGAGCATCTATGCATACAGGCAAATCAAAATGTTGTCTCTTTACCATGGTAATGCGAATGTAGGCCACGAGTCACTTTTACAGACAATATGGAGACTGGCAAAACATAATTCCTAATATAAGAATTTTGAACATTCAAAAGTAACATCCACTTTGAAATGCTGTGATCATAACAAGATACGGGAATTGGTTTGTTTTGTATGAGATGCAGCTCACGGTTCCAGTCGTACATCCAGTGTTCCGATACAAAAGTGGTCCTCTGCGAATGAACAGGATACATTCCAAACATGGCCTATGAAGCTCCTCAAACAACGAAATAAAGCTTAGAATCCCCGACCGCAGGAAAACATCACAGGATGCAAAAGGAAGTTTAAATTAAACCAAGTCTTTGGTGATGACGACGACGACGTGTTCACAGTTTGGAGTGTGTCAGCAGTGATTTGCTCAAGTCTTTGGCCTCCCCGGCTGTTCTGACCCGCTCATAGCCGAGCACGGACATGGAATGGTGGCAGTAGTCCTCCACTTGTTTGATCTGCTGGATGCTGAGCACTGTCCTCCAGGCGCTGGCCGCCTGTGTGGCATTCCTGGACGACACGATGAACGGCTTAGAGGAGGAGCTGGAGCCGCTGGTCATGTTCAAAGCGAACGACTCTATCTCGTGGTTGGTGGTCAGGTTGGCAAAGTGGTAGATGTTCCGTAACGTCTTCACAGGGTTCTCCACCAGGTCCTCGTAGCGAACAGCCATGTACTTCCCCTTTAGCCACCTGGGTGGGTTTAAGGCAGTCCTCAACGTCCTGGAGGTACGGTCGCAAATCACCTCCATCGCCCCGATGGAGTGGTAGTCTGAGCCGTCCTTTTTGTTGGCCTTGTGACCTGGATCCACGAAAGGTATCCGCCGCAGTTTAGGGTCTCTGCTGCGGACGACCTGCAGGTTTTCCCGAATCAACCCGTGCCTGGACTTTATCCTGGAGTTGGCCACTGCTCTCGGGTCTCTCACCAGGTGGATCACCTTTAAATCCAAGGAGGGATCCTCCATGAGCGGCGCCAGGACATTTACGTCCAAAATGCGCACCCCTTTGATAACTATGGTGTTGTACTTGAGGCACTCCTCCTCCAAGAGTCTAAGGCTTTGAGGGGGGCACTTTTTACACACCTTGTCATCCACCATCCCCACCACTTCTTTCCTGTAGGCAGAACAGAGGGGGTAGGAGCACACCACTTTATTGAGGGTGGCTCCAAACAACCCCAGTGATGTGAAGTTCTTGCCCCCAGGGCTGTTGTAAAGTTGAAAAACAGACAAATCACAGCGGTACAAGGAGCTCAGCATGTCCCTGGCTGCTCCCTGTAAAGAGACGGCATCGCCGGGGTACAGTTTCTGCCAGATGTGCCACATGGGCTCGTATAAGAAGAACACTTCTGGATTTTGGTTGAAAAGCTCCCCGAAAAAGGAGGAGCCTGACCTCCAGGTGGTCAGAACGTAGATGAGCTGCCTCTTTTTGGCGAGAGAGGGCCTGTACAGGAAGCGGATGTCGGACCTGCCCTGGTAAGTGGTGCTCCTCATCTGGTGGTTGCACTGCTGTGGCTCTTTGGTCCACTTATAATTGGCCAAGTTCAGCATGGTGAGCACCAGCAGCAAGAAGTAGGCCATAAATAACACAATCCTCTTCCTGCGCAGGACTTTCATGACGATTCCAGGCTGTGCTATTATCTTGGTATGATTCCTGTAGGTTTTGAGCTTCCTCCCAAAGCCGGCATCCTTCTCCCAGGGTGCTGTCAACTTCAGCGGCTGATGATACTGCTTGCCTCTCATCTGTGCCCCTGGAGAGTGGCTCCCACGGCTGGAGGAGAGGACTCTTACATTGACAGTGATCTGTTGGGCTGTGTACACCCGACAGTGTGGGGGAGAGACACCAGCTAGCCAGCTTCCGAATCCCTCTTCACTGCACTGCGCAATGTTGTTTCAGGGAGCGAGCAGAGATGGAGGGGTCCATACCGAATATGCCGTCGATCCGTGGGTGGTCTTCACGGCAAGCAGGAGGAATCATTCATCTTCGTAACGGACGCCCTGTTTGTTCAGCGGAGGAACCCCTGCGCAGTTGTCCTCGGAAGCATCCTTGTGTGCGTCCAGGCGGCAGCCGCGAGCAAAGCCGCGTCTCGTGCGTGATCCCACTTACTAACCGCCGTGCAATGCAGTTCCGAAATGAGCAGGGTTTAAAGAAAAAAAAATAGCCCCGATCGCCCCTCTCTCCTCCTCCAGCCAACTAATACAAACTGACTGAGTCGGACGACGGAAGGCAAAGAGCCGCCTCTTCACGCGTGTAGTTGGTCGGTGCGGTATGCGCGCAGCGTCATAGAAGCATTTGATTGGATGAACTGGCTGCCGGTCTTCTTTGCAGCCTCCCACACACTGGAACGGGAGAGTGCAGGAAATGATGCTGTCGTGTTCTGGAGAGGTCAGTGTATGTGCATCCCTGCAGCCTGTTATCTCACTAACGCGGTTCCTCATCCTCAAATCATTCAGTCAAATTATCACCTGTTTTGCGTTGGCATTTGAATGATTTTACTTACATTATTATTATATACTACACGCATAATTTCTACATTTCAGTTTGAAAAGCAGCGGAGAAAAGTGTCTGATTTTACGAAACACGATTTTCACTCTTCAAAATTAAAAGATGCTCATAAACGTCACGCTGCAATGAATGTTTTTTTAATGGTTTCCAGATGTTTTTGATCCACGTATTACAAGACAATTACAAATCATGTCTTTCACGTGACCGCTTTGCTCTGTGAGTGATACAAATATGAACAAGTGACGAAAGCTGACGTTTGACATCTGTCGATGAAACGCAGTAAATCCGTGTGTTTGACCAAGTGGACCACATGGTCCGCGCATGGAAAAGCATTGTACCTAAGAGGCTTGGCAAGCTGGGATTAGAACTGTGTGCCACTGAAAAGCACAAAGACTGAGAAAAACAGGTTGGGCTCTTTGACCCCTGCTGCTAAAGCTCCGGTGGTCGAGGCAGTTATCTGACATGCTCGTTACTTATTTACTTATTGTCAGCAGAAAGTACAATTGTTGTCCCTGCAGTGACCATTACAATTGCACAAAGGAAATGCTTTCGACAAAAGGTCCCATGTGGTTGTACAAAACGTTGTACATGGCTACTCTCATTAAATGTATTTGCTTATTTAATAGCTTCTTACTGTGGCGTATAAGTCACATTTGTCAAGGCACTCGCCAAATGAACACGAAAAGCTATGTTTACACTGACCCCTGCTGGTCTGTTTCAAAGATGCTTCTGGCATGCTGCTTGTCCTTATTACAGTCATATATTTGAACTATTTGAACTTTGAATGTTTGTCCCGGGATATATTGTATGGTAGGTTATTAAAATTCAAAATACATTTAACATAATAAAAAAAACACACACAAGAGGGGCTCATTTTTTTATATTTTCTTTTATTTGTATAAATATTACTATTGAAACAAAGCCATTGTTTTGTTAATATCAGTTATGTGTCAATAAAAATATGTTTTGATATGAAGGGCAAAATTTTAAATGTAAACGATTTATTTAACTAAAGAGGCCCAAGTTTTTTTCAGTTTTGAAAAAAAAGGATAATTCTGTTCTCATGCAAATGGATGATGTTGTAACGGGAACAGCAGAATAACAGAATTCTGCAGCGTAACAAACTGTTACGTAATCCGTCACCAGCAGATGGGGGCGAGCATGCGCAGTCGTTGCCTCCTCAGCAGCATCAGCACCAAAATAAAAAATGGAATCCGCCGGAAGATGAAAACATCGCTTCTTTTTAGTCGGCGTTTGCCTATTTTAATCATTTCTGTTTTTTTAAAACAGTGTTCATGTTTAGATGATATCGCAGTAGGATTTAGTAGGATGCGTCCGTACTAAAGAGACCTTTATGGATTCGCGGGACGGCGTTTGGAACGCATCCGCGCTGAATTAGACGGATAAGAAGAGGATATTATTGACAAGCTCTCTCGTGTTACTTTCGCCGGTGTCTAGTGGGATGCACATCAGTGTTTGTCCGTATTCGCTCTCCGTCGTAATGGCCGCTCTCTACCAGGGCACCGACGCTTCCTCCCCGGATAAATTTCTGGCCTTGAAAGACGTGAGAGAGGTGAAGGAGGAAACGACTCTGGACGAAAAGCTCTTTCTGCTGGCCTGCGAGAAAGGTTGGTCTCCATTTCCACCCGCATGGAAGGTTCACTACAAGTCAGCTGCACATTCATTCCTTCCAAGTGTCGAGGGCTCTTCATTCGCAGCTGCTGTTGAAATGTATCCCCAGGCTTTATGTGTTTAATGATCCTTTTCTCATGGGTGCCTGTCATTTTCTACACTCTCTACATGGAAGGAATTCAACGTCAGTGCAGTACATCATTTTTAAAGGTTCATTGCAAGTGAATAATGTAGTTTAGGCACCAAGCACATCTGCTTTTAGTCACACCAACATGTGGGAATACAAGCTTTATTTTCATTTTTTGTGTAATAAAATGATTATTTGTAGTTGAACTCATTTATACCACTGGTACCATCATTCATACCACTGTGTTGATCCACTTAGGAGGAAATTCATTCGACAACAACAGTGCAACAGCCGAATAACCTCCTGTGATTCTGACACCTCGTCAATAGGGTTTTGCCTTCCTGCAACATGATTTATTTTTATAAAACTTTGACCCACTTTGACCCACTAGCTAGATCAATACTATTTTTGGTGAAAACAAGATGGCAGCCTCAGAGTTTTACTGCAGCAGCCAATAAATAAAAATCTTGAAACATTGTACTTGAATTCTAATGAAGAAATCATGTACAATCACGTCTCGTAACTGGTTAAAATTCATTTACTGTGAACATATTAATGAGCAAATTGCCATCAAAAGCTACTTTCTGAATCACCACAAAGTTTCATTATTCCAGCTCTTAGGTCCTTCTCATCTCAGATAAATAAAAACAAAACACAGGGTTGGGTCTGAAGAGATGAAGGAAAGTTCAGTTGCCTGTTGCGGTTATCCTTGTTTCTGAGTTTTGTCAGTGTTTGTCAGTTATGATTGACTAGAACTTAGAATTCAGCAACAATGCAGTGCATTATGGCTCTTTTATGAACAGAGCTTGATGTACTCAGTGATGATTAACAGTGTAGAAACTAGGTCACCATGCTCTCAATTGTGTCCCTGATGACATCCTCCTCACAGTCTTGTTTCCTTCCAACAACAGAGCCAGCATTTCTTAACCAGCTTCTTAAGCTCACTGCATAACATTCTCAAGGAGAGTGTGTTACGACCGGCGTAATGGATCATCATTATATTCTGTCGGTGGTCATGGCCATTATGTAATGTAAGCTGTGCAGAACGTCATATTCAGCTCAGCTCTTTTTGTTCTAAGGATACTCTTGTATCCCCATGTAACCCATGCAAGTGCATCCTGGATTTGCCCAGACCTGATGCTGGTGCATTAACTTTAAAGTGTCTACTATATGGCCAAATTTCTCACCCTGTCTCTAAGAAACTATGCAGGCTGTTTCTATGCCTAAACATATTACATCCACTTTGTTATTGTAGGTCCTTTTGCATTTTTGGATCGTGTTTTTGAAGGACATTACAAAAGTTAACCGTAATCCTCAGTGCTCCTTTTCATTCGGCAGAGATCCTTTAAAGGTCTACTTATTCTTCAATACTGAACTCCCTCTGCAGAGAACCATGTCCACTATTTACAGCCACGTCTTTTCCTTTTGGTCAGGTGACTACTACATGGTGAAGAAGCTGCTGGAGGAGAACAGACACGGTGAACTCAACATCAACTGTGTGGATGTTCTGGGTCGTGATGCAGTCACCATCGCGATTGAGAATGAGAACCTCGATATCCTGCAGCTCCTCCTTGAGCACGGCTGTCAGGTGGTGCAACAAGGTCTCTATTTTAAACATGTTTGGACTGCACTGACCTCCGGTGTTTTTAGGCTACGGATGCACTGCTGGTGGCCATTGACTCTGAAGTTGTTGGAGCTGTGGATATTCTGCTCAATCACAGGCCCATCCGATCCACCAAGCCATCTATTGCTGTGAGTCTCCTCCTCACTGAGCCTTATATTTTCAGTACAGTGTAATTTAAATGGGATTTTTGAGGTGAGAATAAATTATCGAAAGACTCACTTGAACCATTCGACCCTTCAGAAACTGATGCAGCGAATCCAGAACCCAGAGTACTCGACCACCATGGACGTGGCTCCGGTCATCCTGGCAGCACACAGGAACAACTACGAGATCCTGACCATGCTGCTGAAGCAGGACATCTCTCTGCCACGGCCTCACGCGGTCGGCTGCGAGTGCACGCTGTGCAATGCCAAAAACAAGAAGGACAGCTTGCGACACTCGAGGTTTGCCTGCTGGGGTGATGAGAGTGTGTTCAGTTGTTCCCTGTTATTAAAATGCTTGGGTAAAGCCCATGCAGAAGATGGGACAGGTTATGTTTTCAGCTCAAACTTGTTGGTGAATGATCAGAAACCTGCAGATTTTTTTGGACCAGAATGTTGATTGAAGAAATGAATATGACTTCCACTCGAACCTGTCTACAAATGCTGTTGTTGTTTCAGATTCCGCTTGGACATTTACCGCTGCCTGGCCAGTCCATCTCTGATCATGCTCACTGAGGAAGATCCCATCCTCCGAGCGTTCGAGCTGAGTGCAGACCTCAAGGAGCTGAGCCTTGTTGAAGTGGAGTTCAGGTGTGATCATTTTTAGCTCATTACATAGAAACCAGCTGCTGCCCTCCTTACAGTAAATCCATGTACACTTCCTTTTATGCTCTCCAACATATTTAATCTCCTCTACTGAATCTCATTTCTACACTTCAGAAACGACTATGACGAGCTGGCAAAGCAGTGTAAGATGTTTGCCAAGGACCTGCTGGCTCAGGCCCGAAACTCACGAGAGCTGGAAGTCATACTCAATCACACGTCCAGTGAGGATGTGGTGGACAAGAGGGGCTTACTGGAGGAGCGCATGAATCTCAGTCGCCTGAAGCTCGCCATCAAGTACAATCAGAAAGAGGTGAGGAACAAGTTATGCTGTGCAGTGTTTCAGTGCTCGAGGCTGGACGGCAGTGAGAAACACGGAGAGTTAAAAGTAGTTCCTCCAGGCTACAGCACTGAAAGAGTAGAGGCAAAAATAGACTGTAAATCACATCCTCACAGTCACTTGAATCTTTATTATGGCTCCAGCAACACTGCTGACCCATTTCAACAACCTGTCTCCCACTTTTTGTCGCAGCGTCCTCAAGTACATTTTTTAAACATAGAATTTCAGTGTAATTTGTAAGTTATATAAAAACAATATGATATTTCAGGCTGAAGAAGTATTTTTGACCAACTTAAACTTGAAATGAACATTGGAATTCCGACAGTCATAATCTGTTGCTTTACATTTTACATGAATAAAAAAAATGAATTTTAGCTTTAGTTGGATTCACTAGGGTATAAAGCTACAGAGAAGTTTAACCCTTCATTGATGGTCTTGTTGCTGTCGACAGGATTTGAAATGTTACTTTCAAATGTTTAGTAAATTCACCACCAGAAAGCAGTGAGTTGGAGCTTATGTAACTGTTAGTGTGGCAGCCCACAACCCTGATGCATGAACACTACAAATTTCAGTGGCCTTACAGTGCAATCACTCCTTAAATTGTAATAAAAGTGTTAATGGATTAAACCTTATAATGCTATTATTGTCTGTTTCACATGATTGATCTCCTAATCTCTCTGTGTAGTTCGTGGCTCAGTCCAACTGCCAGCAGTTCCTCAACACTGTCTGGTTCGGGGAGACGGCCAGCTATCGGCGCAAGCACACTTGTCTGAAGATGGCGACGGTCCTGAGTATAGCCATGCTCTGGCCGCTGCTCTCTGTCTGCTACCTGCTGGTGCCACGCTCTCGTGTGGGCCAGATCATCCACACCCCCTTTGTCAAGTTCATCATCCACAGTGCCTCCTACTTCACCTTCCTGCTACTCCTCAATCTCTACTCGCTCGTCTACAACGAAGACATCAAGAACACCATGGGCCCGGAGCTGGAGATGATCGATTACCTGCTCATCCTCTGGATCATAGGTCAGCCTGCATGCGGTGGATATCTCAGATGTGTGGGCAGCAAAGGTTCATTACTTTAAGTGCACGTTTATTGATCTGCCGCTTCGCTGAAAATAGCATGGGAGAAGTGACTGTGAGGCATAACGTAATAGAAGAATGTAGCCTGAGGGAGTGGGAATGAGACATGACGTGATGGCCTGGTGAGGGTCAAGGGTCACTGATCAAATCAGAAGGAACAAGATGAAGCACTGTCATGAACGACCGACTGCGTTAAAACTATCATTTGACTCAATTGACTTTTATAGAATGAATCTCCCGTCTGTCAAACACAACAGCATGTTTCATTCCCAAACCTGGGAGCTCGGTCTGAAGAGCACTCTGTCTGTGTACCGCTGGCTCTCCGCTTTCCTCTCCTGCCAAGAAACCATTAGCATGTTCATAATGGCCCGGTCCGCTCAGCAGACAATGAGATAGTGGTTTCACATTTGCCTCCTGAAACAGACACAAAGCAACAACACAGCTCATTGGTCAAGCTTATCTTGCTTTTGTCAGCACATTGATCAGTGATGGCCAAGACTGCACTTGAATTCCCCTGAAAGGAAATGGAATCAAATGTGTTTTTTGTGTTGAGTTGGTGGACATTTTAACGCGACATGCATCACTGGAGTAATAACAAAGCTTAATATCAGACAGAGAACTCTGGCAGGGGGGATCTTGCAAAAGAAAAGCGTTGGTCATCATTTTTTTATGACTACAGCATGTTTCCTGGCGATTCCTCGATAGGCTGCGGTGGAGGAAGCTGTGCAATAAAGATACAAACATAACATTAATAAGCGCCCTGCAGACAAACCAGGCGCTGTTAAAAGGAGCCGCATGTTCACGAAGCCATTTTCTTACCTTGGTCATTTCATACTGCTCCTTGCATTTCCCTCGAGCTACAATCTGAAACAAATGGGTGGGAAAGATGGTGATTATGTGCCTGTGTGCAGAAGTGTCACATAGTTTTGGCTGTTGTTTGTATTTTTGGGGCTCCACACACTCCATCAATACTAGCAACGTGACATACCGTGGAATGCATTTGTCTTTTCGCAAGTCAGAAACGGAATTGTACATTTCAGTGACAGGGGTG
Organism: Synchiropus splendidus; assembly: GCF_027744825.2. Classification (NCBI taxonomy): domain Eukaryota; kingdom Metazoa; phylum Chordata; class Actinopteri; order Syngnathiformes; family Callionymidae; genus Synchiropus; species Synchiropus splendidus. The sequence goes on from NC_071336.1 coordinate 19,333,622, forward strand.
ATGCACTTTACTGATGTTGTGGAGTTCTATCTAGATGTCCACTGATAGGTGATCCTGGGTAGCGCTCGACAACGTCACTAATGTACATGATACTGCCACCTGCTGTCGAAATAAGCTCACTACAATCGATTTGCTTAAAAAGCCATCAAATGATAGATAGATAGATAGATAGATAGATAGATAGATAGATAGATAGACAGACAGATAGATAGTCCTCGTTTTGCTCAAGGCCACGTTGTCTGAGATGATTTATAATGCAAAATGGAAATTGTATGAAACTGCCTGACAGTAAATTTCACCTGTCTCCCAGGAATGGTTTGGTCCGACGTGAAGCGACTCTGGTACGAGGGGCTGGAGGACTTCTTGGAAGAGTCGAGGAACCAGCTGAGTTTTGTGATGAATTCTCTTTACTTGGCCACCTTTGCTCTGAAGATAGTGGCTCACAGCAAGGTGCGGCGAAACAGAAAAACAGACGTGCACACTTTATCGACAAGGACTCAAAACGTGTTTTTGTTCTACTCCTTCGCAGTTCAAGAATGTGGGGGAGACTGAGAGGAAGAACTGGGATGCATTCCACCCCATCCTAGTGGCCGAAGGCTTGTTTGCCTTTGCCAACATTCTCAGTTATTTGCGACTCTTCTTCATGTACACCACGAGCTCCATACTGGGACCACTTCAGGTACTTCTACATGCTTAGATAGTGTAGCTGGTCTGATGAAAACACAGGTTGTGGAAAGATCAAATGCATATTTTTTCGTGGCTCATTTCTAACACCCACACACCGCCCACTGTCTTCCATCCTTCTCCAGAATGTGTGATCACACTTCAACAAAACATCACACCAGCTTTGGCAGGCAGCATGGCACCTATATAGTGAAAAAAAAACTTGGAATATCTTCAAGAATAAAACTCACTGTTTATTTCTACAGTACATACCTGAACAATTTTGTTGCAAAGCACATTTGTTTTCTCTAAATTGGAAGTTATTTTTTAAGATACTTAAAAATTGTTCATGGTTAAAAAGCAATGTTGGTTAGATACTTATATACTCATCGACACACACATGAGACAGCCAAAACAGGTCCATAACTCAGATTGGTGGTGTCAAACTGATGAGGAAGTTTAAGAATGATAGAAAATTAGGTGTTGTCTTATCGATTGCTGACGCTGGTGAAATTTTTTTTACAAAGGGATGATGATGTTTAACCTTTGACCTCTCCCCTGCATTCGAACGCTGCGGTGCTGAGAGAAAGAATTCCAACTACACTGTATTGACAGTACATTGAAACTGTAAAATACAGTCAATGTCTCATGCCAAACGTTTATAGATTGAATATATTAAAACTAAATTAAATTGTAATCTGGAATACAGATTCACTTTTCACTCCTCAACTCATTGATTGGCATGTGGCCCATAGACTTCCAGTTAGACATTCCAGCATTAATATATTATTTAATCCTAAATCTGCAGATTTTTTGATATTGAATGGTTTTATATATTTAAATGCTAATTGCACATTAATCACCTTTGACAGCGGAAAATGTTAACAATGTCTCTCCTTGGTTTAACCAAAAATCTGGTTTTCATATTTTCAACTTCTCAGCGCTCTCGTCTTTCATTTTATCAGTCTGCGTTTCACCCAGCCAGCTGGCAAAGAAAGATGAGTGAGCGAGCCAAAGTCTTGGTTTGTTCTGGCCGACACCTCACATCACTTTCCACAATGTGGGACCCTTCATACTATGCTTGGTATGCAGCACTCCATCTATTACTGGGGTGTCTCCTGCCATTAAGTCAGAAGCCGCTGAAGTGGTTAAACCTCTACCTTGTTAATTCCTGCTTTCAGATGTAATCTTTTTATAATCCCCTCCACACAATCTGTGACATCACTGTCTGCCAAAATCGAGTTGTTGGTCCACGGAAAACAGAACACACACTGACTCACCTGTTCACTGGAACCAGTCATGACGTTTTAATGGATTCTTCCTGAAAATGTCACCAAATTCTGCTCGGATGAGACTGGAAAGAGTGACTGGAAAGGTTTGGCCATATTACAGCCAACCCACATGAGCATGCTAGCTTTCCATGTGACCCAGACTTAACCTTATGGATGGTGTTAATGCAGTAAACTGGCATCAGTGTGTTTATGGAGGCTAAGAACAGCCCATCAATTTTACTGGGAATTGAGGTCTTACAGCCCTGTGGAGCTCTTTTACACAGTGGACTGCGTGACTTCATTAACAGGTTTACCACGCTGTAAAAAGAAATAGGACGGGCAGCTTCTTCGATTTTCAAGATGCACGATAAAAAGTTTGAGTGAAATCCCCCTCACTCTGATACAAGATTGGTTAAACTTTTGAACCAGGGCTAGATAGAATGTCTAGAAAAAAGCAGAATTTGAACAGAATCCACTATCAGTGCCCCTTTTCAATTATTTAAAACCAAGCTTGTTTGTGGTTATCTATAAAATATGTGACCATCCACCTATACCAGCGACTCATAACACATGCACTCAAGTATCCATCCACTTGCCATCTTTCATTGAATTCCTTGACACCTGCTTCAGCTCTTGTTGTTTTTATTCTGGTTTAATTATTGACAGCCTGCTGGAACTGGAGATAATGAGGTCACGGCAAATTATGTCTCTTAACCAGATTTAAAGAAAAACAAACTTGGATTTAAAAATGTTCATTTATTTATTTTGCGAGAATTTCTCATTTCTGGTGTTTTGCTTTTCACTAACATCTTAAATTAAGCATAACCTTGTCCTTTTTGTCTATAGTCGACCGGAATGAGGCAAATAACTGTTTCAAACAATGTTGTTTGATCTGTTTTGAATTGCTTAATTTAAGTGTTTATTGTTGCTCTTATTCCAAGCATGTTGACATCCAGCCAACTCACCAAACAGTAATTCACTTATTTTTGGAGCTGTCAAAAGTAACAATCTCAGCAAAAACATCTTCAACTAGATCTTTTCGAGATATTTTCTGCTTTTTTACTAGAGGTATGCCAGATTCAGAATCCATTTAAAATGTCCCAAAATAGATTTTAAAAAATTGTAACTACACGCAACATCCTAACGTCGCCGCACAGCCCTTTCTCGAACGCACGCATTCACATCGTACAAACTCATTCTTCACTGAAGGCTGTGTTTGCCGTCATTTCGGGTTTTACCAAATTCACGGAAACACAGAGCTAGACACCAGGACAACACAATGAAGGACTTGTATTATTTATTTTATCTGAGCTATTTTTTTCTAATCAAAGAGACATTTTTAGTTTTGTGACTTAAGCAGTTTGTGATATTGCTTTTATGTAGCAGTAACAATTTCATCAAATCAGAAATCATAATCGGTAAAGCTGTTTTGAATTGATTTGCGGATGTCAAAAGTTAAATTTTAGGTAATGTCAACTTAACCCTGCACCCCACATATTTACTCAGAATGAATGTTTTTATCTTGTATTTAGATTATTCTTTTATGGCGTGTAGGGGAGTTTTGAATTTCCTTACAACTATATGTTTTGCAGCACTTGTGGGCTGCATGATGCACCGGATTTGGTCTTGCATTTAACACAGACTGCCTCCTTGTGTGGTTCTGTTATATATATTATTAAAGGCAATATTTGGAATAAAATATAATAATAAACAATTGAGGACAAATGATTTGATTCAACCACTTTTCATATATCCCCGATATTATTACATTACACCCCAGATTATTTTAAAAATTGGTTGGCAGGCTGTGGATAGCTCTGTTGGCCCAAAAAATATTGACAGTGCAATATTTGCTTCCTCCGAAATCCTCCGCAGAAAGTGGTAAATTAAAAAAAAACACAGGGCCACACAGAGAATCTCAAGTCAAGGTCACATGCTGGTGACCTTCTGCATTCCTGCACTCGGTTGTACACAAACTGCATGTTGGACCTCACATCCTAAATCAGACAGTGGAGGGATCTGACAAGAGAGCGGATCACAGCATGAGACAAGTCTTGCTGTTCAAACATGCAGCCAGGGGTTCTGCACAAACACTCCAGTTAAAGTGAAACTTGTGCTCCAAGGTTTTTAGCCAGACAGTAAGTCTAATTAAATATTTTGGTGGGAAATATTGAGTCGCTTCTCTGTACTGACCTTTGAAGGGACCCTCTGTCTTTGTATGTTTATGAATTTCTTGGTAAACTGGGAAAAACTTTTTTGGCAGAATATAAATATTTGTCAACAAACGGTGATTATTTTGAGAGTTCTCTTCCAAAGTAGGATACTTGACTGTCCTGGTGAGCTGCAGCAAGGCCACAGTTTTAATCTTCCTGCTTCTAAACAGATGTTATTTTGGAAAATGACTCATTTCCACTGAAGTTGAGCAAGACTGAGTGAGAGTTGCTTCCCGTCCACAGATCTCCATGGGGCAAATGCTGCAAGAGTTTGGAAAGTTTCTGGGCCTCTTCCTGCTGGTGTTGTTCTCCTTCACCATCGGTCTGACGCAGCTCTACGGAAAAGGGCAGAAAGACCGCGAGAAGAACCAGACCAAGGACTGCGAGGGGATCTTCTGCCCACAGCAGAGCAATGATGCATTTCACACGTAACTATATTCTTCATTTCGACAGTCGTGATGACCGTCAGGATGATTCATCATCCCAGTGAAATGTGGGATGAATCTTCTAGAGAATGTTCAACAGATTTAATGGTAAAAAAAAGTGATTAGGTATCTTCAGCGAGAAGCTTTCTTCATTTATACGTCAATATTTTACCATTAGTATTTTTCAGACTATGACTTTGGAGACGTTAATGAGCACATTGTTTTCTCTGCTCACAGGTTTATGGGCACCTGCTACGCTTTGTTCTGGTACATCTTCTCACTAGCACACGTGGCTCTCTACGTCACTCACATCAGCTACTCGGACGAGCTGCGTTCGTCCGTGGGCGCCATGATCATAGGCACTTACAACATCGTGGTGGTCATCGTTCTGACCAAGCTGCTGGTGGCCATGCTGCACAAGAGCTTCAGACAGATCGCCGTAAGTAACAGGAGTTTTCCCAGGGAGCTGTGTTCAAACGTCACACATATTTCACATTCTGCTGGAGCCAAAACTGTGTGAAAGTTGATTCCTGCGTGTTCAATCCTGGGGCTGTGCAGAATCACGAAGACAAGGAGTGGAAGTTTGCACGGGCCAAGCTGTGGTTGAGCTATTTTGACGATAAGTGCACGCTGCCGCCGCCCTTCAACATCCTCCCCTCTCCCAAGACAGTCTGCTATCTGGTGACCAGCATGAGCAAGTGGATCTGCTCACACACCTCCAAGGGCAGAGTGAAGAGACAGAACAGTCTCAAGGTGAAAGACGCTGTGTTCAGTGGATGTGTTTAGACCTGGCTTCACATGTTTGTGGGGTGGCTTTGTTATGGAGCTGGGGTGGGCAATTCAATCTCAAAAAGAACCACATTACGTCCTGTGACTGTTGTGGAAGGCCTTCGAGCCAAAAGGACAGATGAAAACGTCCAAATTTTAATTCGAATTTTGTTTCTGTAACTTGATAAAACACAGAGAACATAGGAAAATGTGTTTTGCCATGATGCTATGTGCTTGAAATATGCTGTATTATCACATATATCGTTTCATTTTATGTTAACATTCTCAATATAAATCACAAATGGCTTCTTTTGTTTTTTTTATGGATAAGAAGTATTGTTAAGATTTAATATTTAATGTAACATTTCAGTATAACTACTTCTAGCTATGGGGAGGGAAAACAGACAGGTCAAGTGGAAACCTAAAAAATAACTGATGATTTATATTTGGAATTCAAATAGCAATGAATGATTTAGAAAATATATAATTTATTTAGTAATTTTGATAGGACCCCATCGAGGTCGCCTAATTACAGACAAGGGGCCGCATGTGGCCCCTGGGCCGCACTTTGCCCACATCTGTTCTAGAGGAAATAACTTAAATACATTAGAAAGCTGTGCATTTACCAGCTACTTGTACAGTTAATAATGAGACTGTAAATTAATATGGACTTTAAGCCACGCTTTGTGGACATCTGCATTTTTTAATGTTTCCACAAAAACACGTGTTCTTTTGTTGATGAAAACAATCGATGGATGGACGGATTCACTCTCATTCTTCTCTGTCCAGGAGTGGAAGAACCTCAAGCAAAAGCGTGATGAGAACTACCAGAAGATCATGTGTTGTCTGGTTCACCGCTATCTGACCTCCACCCGGCAGAAGATGCAGAGCACGGACCAGGCCACGGTGGAAAACCTGAACGACCTCCGCCAAGATCTCTCCAAGTTTCGCAACGAGATGAGAGACCTGCTGGGATTCCGAACCTCCAAGTATGCCATGTTCTACCCGAGAACCTAAGACAAAACTCGGCTCGCTTCTCTGTCTTTCTAAAAACGCTTCTTTATCTATGATGCGGCGCGACCCAAGCATGTGCAAAAAAGTAAAAGTTGTTGCAGAGGGCAACTTTTAACCTTCATATCAAAACTATATTATAATAGTATCCACAGTCCTCCTGCTCAGTGTTTTTATTGTAAATAAATAATAATAATTTCCGAAAACTTTTCATTGTGACTGGTCCTTCTCAGATTTGAACTTTGACCTCCAATGCTATGCTTGATCGGTTTTCACATCATGTGAGGGGTCACACCACACACACCTGATCCGCACCTTACCAGCAGGAACTTGAATAAAGTCAAAAATAAAGCCACCAAGACGCACACGGTACGTAGCAGTGTGTTTATTATTGACAGAAGAAAATAAATATTAATCACATATGAAAATAGTTCACTTTTTTGATCTGACAGCCACTTTTTGTGACATTCATGTAATAAATATTGCACTTTTATCCCCACATTTTAATTAAATTAAGAAAAAAATGTGGCTTTTGCAAAGTGCATTTTGTTTCATACTAAATTAATAATGATGAACATGTTTAGCATTTGGCTTGATTTAATTTGGAATAAATTTGAGCTACTTTTAGTCGCTCTTTTGTGTGTTTGAATTATTTTTTTTGTGGAAATGATTCATCTGAGTATTAGCTCTACATTAACTTGGATTTGAAGCGGCTAAACTTGGTAACTCTGCCAAGTGATCCGGCAAAGTAAATGACAGGAGACAAAGACAAAGCAGCCATTCACAAGAGTTTCCAATCAGAACAAATACACGAGTCAGGGGTGTTGACAGACACAAATGACACCAGCAGTGACCACCCATAAGCCCTCTATTTTAAATTCTGGAATGGTTAAACAGTAACAGGCTTGTGCTGAAGCTTCTTACTCAGGTCTTACTAAGGTGATCCATCCCACCAGCTGTGGGCTCTCAGCACCGCTTGTTCTTCAACACATTGAGTCCCTTCTGGTTCTTTGACTTGAAGGCCATGACAAAGTGATGCGGAGCAATCTTTCCTCTTCCCTCCTCATCCACTTGACCCATGAAGATGTAGTTCAAGCCTGGTGAGGTCACACAAAGAAGGCCTGAATGCAGCGGCGGATCGGCAGACACATTCAGGGGGGGCCGAATATGAGACACTCATGTGTGTAGACGCTCGTGTGTAGAATGTTTACATGAAACACATCATCTCATTGACTGTTTGGGCTTTGAGTTCTGCCCCTTACCGCACATGAATGACCTTCTCATCATCCATTTGAAGGTTGTGGAAGCAAACTCAGAGCCAGAAGCAATGGAAACAGTCAACCAGAATCACAAGCATTCACATTGTTTTGAGCTGCGAGCTTGCTGTGCACTCACCTCTTCGGACGAATGGGCACTTTTTGCAGAGGATGATGATTTTGGTGCTCATGGTTTTTCCCGCCTGCTGGATAGCCAGGGTGCCCTCTTTGTACACGTTGATGATGGAGACGGTGGCGTGCATGCTTCCTCCTCGCATCACGGCTGTGATCACCGTCCCCGTTATTGCTGTTGAACGAAACTTTGTAGTAAATATACTGCTGACAAAAGACAAAACATGATGAGAGTGACACCATCCACGCTCTCCAAAATCACTAAACACGCTGAAATATTTCGCGAGAAAAGAGTACAACCTAGAGTGCTTTTACAACCAGAACAGAACCAAACATCTGACCCTCTTGAAACAGATTAATCTCCAGCCCAGACTGCTGCTACCGAGTCAAGTCAGCGTTTACAGCAAGCAAGTTATTAAGTTCTGACGTCTCATTGTAGAGACAATGCATCATCTTTTCCAGCACTGGTGTCTACAATACAAGGTGATGCATCCAAGCACATGCAGACGCTCTCACCACATCATTCAGCCTCCTTTTTTCCACAAGCTCCATCACGTTGCTCGACCACACATGCAAATGAAGCCCAGCTCTTTGAAACGCCACATACGGTAAACATCTCAGAGTAGAAAATATCAGCAGGCCCGAATCAAAAACTTCATTTATTAGCAGTCTGAGGCGGAGTGTATTTACATTCGGAGTAACTGCGTCCCACTGTACACACTCCTTCCCGTCCAAACACGCCATCAAGGACGTCTTTTAGATACCAAATTGTAGAGCTAAGACAGCGACACCACCAGGACTATAAAGCACTCGCTGATGCTAATGTGGCCTGAATGACGTGAGACGTGCGCTGAGTGGATTTCATGTAAGAGACGCTGGATCACATCAGCCACAGTCGCTTATGTGGCAAAGAGTCTTTTTCTTACCAAAATTGCTGGAGCAGTAATTGCTCTCAAGAGTTCCACGTCTTTTGCATTTCTGCTGGCACAGGGCGACCGAGTACTTCAGGGCTGTAAGGAGACAGAAGCGGCCTGTAATTATCCAAGTCTGTGAAGTACGTTGTCTTTACATCATTTACCATGTTTGTACTGAGGAAGCTACCATGCAGCGAACATGTGTCTTTTACCACATGATGCAAAAATAGCTACAAAGACTTGACCGGTCTTTGGAGGTAAAGGAAAGTGTGTGAAGACTGCAATGACATCACTGCGCGGAGGACAACATCAAAGATGAAACGATCACACGTGATGTGAACCACATTCATTTAGGGAGACAAACTCTAACGCCAAGGGGATACACAGAACTTTTGTCTAAATTTCTGGTTTACAGGGGATAGAAATATGGTTTGAACCACTGGCTTTTAAACTGTGAGAACTATGGGACTCAAGATATGGATCATTTAATAATAGGTAGCACAAAATAATAAAATTACATATTTGTGCTTGAAGTCTCAGCAAACAATTCCAGAAATAAAGTATATTCTGTGATAGTAGTTGGTTCCTCATTTACACAGTATCGTAATATCGTAATAATTTTCATCATAAATAATTCATAACACAAAACCTCGAGGTGGAGCGGTTGCTAGGCAAGGCTCTTTATCAACATTGTAGATGACTTTTTTTTTTAGATGACATTCAGTTAAAGGTAGCTTCGACTTTCTCATGAATCAATACATTTCAAAGAATGTACATGAAGAATGTACATAGGTTGTGTGTTTCGAGGAAGCATTTTTTTAACTAAGGAAAAAAGTAATGAAAAAAACAATGTGCATAGATCATTTAATAATAATTGACAATTGTCACACTTGGATCAAATATATTTAATCCAATGTTTTCTTTATCTTTTGTTGGATACAGTTAAGTCTTTAAGATCACATCCCTTTGGATAATGTCATGTTTACCTTATAGTCATGAGGGACCTGACATTGTTTTCATCATTCAAAACACACCAAAACATGATGCCATTTTCTCCACTGAATTTTGTGTATTTCATGTGATCTTCAGCCACAAATGAAACATCTGAGGGCAGAGTCTAAGATCCTCATGGAATGTGATGAAGGGCCACCAATGTTGTTAACCCTTTAAACTGGAGAAATGAAAATGAGAATCACACTTTTTCAAATTCACAAAAATGTTGCGTGAACAGTTTCTAATATACAATTAAAAAAAAAAGTAGATATTTCCAAATATAGCGCAAATTAAAATTTAGAGCACCCTGTTTTAAGCACAAGCGGATGGTGACATATCGGCCATGACATTCACGACTCATTTCAATGGGAAACCTTTGTTTACAGCAGCGTGCTGAGGTTCCAGCGTCACCGACGGGACAGCAGTAAAATAGGTTTTACAGCTGTCACACATACCGGAGTGTGGAGGTGAGTGTGATTTGTTAGTTATCAGCTGGAGAGAGAGCGGCATCAGGTAAGAGATCAGCTTACATCGACCGACTGCAAGAGAGCCAGAGGGGAGAGGAAGAACCTGAAAAGCTGAGAGGTCTGGACACGAGACATTGAAAATGAGGTTCATAAAAAATAAATAATTGGATCAGAGCGAAGTCAGAGGGAAGAGTGTCGAGTCTCTGGGAAATGTTTGATGTATTAGGGAAGAGATTGCTGCTGAAGATCGCTGAATGCTGCTGCTTGTTTTCAAGTTTGATTTAAGACTTGAATTTTGCTCAGCTATTTTTTTTGACAGGGATTAAGTATGCTACCTACGTATGGGCCTGGTGGTGACGGCCTGTGTGGTAGTGGTGGGTGGCCTCGTGGTGGTCAGGAATTTCTTGGGTCTGAACCTGTAATGCCCAATGAAACCGTCAGCAGTGAGACTCAGGTCGGAGAGAAACTGGATCAGGAGCTGGTTTCCCTCAGAGAGCACGGGGCTGCAAGAGAGTGGAGGGAAGGCTGAAGGTAAACCGCAGTTGTGAGTTGGAAGTGCTGCTGAAAACAAAACTCCCTACATGACAGAATCACCTACGCTGGCGGGCTGTCTCCGCAGTACTTCCCGATCCTCTTGGCGTCATTGATTTCAGGCCCGTTGAAAATGGAGACGTGATCGTAGCGGCAGTAGTTGTCCCGTTCAACGTCAAACTTCTCAAATCTGACTTCAATGATCTGGTGCAGATCAGAGTACACATTTAACCTTAAAAATGCATACTGTATATCGTAATACGACTTAAAGTAGAGGAAATTAAGAACAATATGTATTTGTATATTTGGATTTCTTTTTTTAAACCGTCCTTGAGTGGCAAGGCTGTACCTGGTTCTTGGGTGCCACGATGTGCCAGGCGCAGGTGACGCCGGCTGGATAGTCCCTGTCAGGCCAGTTGGGGGTTTTAAAAGTCCCAGATGGTTTGTCAAGCTTGCCTCCACAGTACTGGTCTCCTGTTGAGCGGTATCACACAGAGAATTATTCATTTGTTTTTGTGACTTTTTTTTTCAGGAATGTTTATGATGGGTGAAGGTGAGTTTCAGTGGAGTTTTGAAGCTGAATCTGTATTTAGGAAGGTTTTGCCAGAATCCTCTTCACTTCTGTGGCTTCTATCTGGAGCAACAGATGTGCCCTTCTACGTCCGAAACAAAAAAAAAATGAACAAAACACAAACCGCTTGACTTAATAAAACAGCACACTGTGGGCCTGTGACATTATGAACTTGAGGTCACTGAAATTGGGCAGCGTTGTCAGTATCACAATAGTGATACAAGAAACAATGTCAGGAACGCAGAAGAAAAGAAGGAAGGTTACAGGTACACTCTTTCTTGGGCTTCTTCCTCACATGTGAGGAGACAAACAGACATGAGTGTCATGAGTGTGGTCTCAGCATTCAAGCCTCACTGTTATATTCCCAAATATATTCCCCTCTGAGAGCGGGTCAGGATGAAACAGAAGTTTATAAGCAGAGGATGTAGAAACATAATGAAGTGGGGAAGGTACGTTTTTTGGTTGTGTCTCAAGAATTGTGAATTTGGGGGCACTGGAATCACCCAAGGACACGCAGCCTGAATAAAAACGATCATGCGACATGAATTTGGCTACTTCACTAATTATTCTTTAAAAAAGGAAAAATGAGTTTCTCAAAAGTCACTGACTTTAGACTCAGTCACAGTGTTGCATAATGTTTCTCAAATGGGATTTGTCCTGTTCAGTGCCATTTCATGATCAGCCTCTCCACACAAGCGTCCAGAAATGGTAACAGGACCCATCGGCATGAAACAGTTCAGCTGGGTTTTGACATGAGGAATTCCTCATGAAGTGCCTTCCCTTCTAATCAAGCAATTTTCTGTCCACATTATGCAAGCACAGAGCCGAGCTGTTGTCTGAGGGGCAGGTCTGTTCACAGCTATTGTTTGTTCCAGTTTACAGCAGATAACCAGCCATTAAAATTCCTCAACAGCAGTAGATGAGACCCTCCAGGCCTCCCGACAGGAAATGTCTCATTGAACTCTGCATGGTTCTTCTAACCTGAGTCTTCCACTGGACTGCTCTTTATGAGGCCGCGAGAAATTCCACATTACACTGAGAGAAGTGTCGGGATGTCATCCAAGTCGTGCACCTTCAAACTCAGTCAGCTCCCCTGTAAAAATGACTTTTTTTTCCCTTTCACTTGTTACTAAAAGTAGCATGTTAATAACACCATTAGACAAACTTTCTATTTTTTACTTAAATCCACTTCACAATCTTAACACCACACTCCATCTTGACACTGCTTTCCAGCATTCATAAACAGGAACTTTTTGAAATTCTTTATGGGTGGACAAATACACAATACTCTGTGCTCTCACAGTTTTCCCCAAAATGAATAGTTTATACTGGATCTTCTCCAAAAAAAAAATGCGCTGGAACTTGTCTTACTGATGAAGATGTTTTTGGTTTTCTGCAGGCTTTTTGTATTCATCACACTTGGTTTCATAACAGTCACTCCAGTGATCTCAGTTAAAGAATCTCAAAGAATCTGTTATTCAAGTTTGTACGTAGGAGTCTTGTTCCCACAAATGTATGTGCATCTTTTACTAATGTAACCAATCATATTTATTATATTTCGCAGTAATTATATAACGTAGTAATCATGAGTATCTTCACAAATAAAAAAGACATTGTTAATCCACAAAATACCATTTACTTAGTTATTTGTTTGTGTGGTGCATCTAACAATAGCTAAGATGCTGATGAAAAAACATCACTCTCTTTTGTAATACTGCCATCCTGCCTTCAACAGTACATATGTCTGCCTCTTGAATCCTGGCCGTGACATCTTTGACTCTATCTCCAGCCTCAACTCCATCTGGATACATCTTGTTTTGATATCTATTCCAGAATTGTTGACCCTCTTGCTTGAGACAGGAAATCTCAAACTGTCTGACGTGTTGGGTTTAAGCTCTGTTCACCTTTTAGTCGTTCCATTATTGAACATAAAACGTCATAGCATGCTATCTCAATGATACTGGCTTAGAAGACAGATTGAAAACGCTCAGAAAAGGCACATGACATATGTACCTCTTTCGTGGGGGTGGGCAGCTGAGAAAACAGACAAGAAGCCGCTCCCGGCCGTGTTGGCATCCGACACCATCTGCAACAGCATCTTGTTTCCTGTTGAAACCAAGGCTCCAGGTTTAAAGGTGCCGCAAAAGCGTCCGAGTCTCTGTCCGTTGACATGCCCACTGTACACGTCCACGTAGTCATAGCGACACAGGTTGTCATTTTCCAAGTCAATAAAACGGAAGGATAGGACGACCACTTTTCCCTCAGGAACCTGGAAGTTGCACAGAAAGTCAAGATTCAATTAGATTATATCAGATCAGGCTGCCTTGCCACTTTTATAATTATAAACAGTAAACAAGTATTAAAGATCAACTACTCTCTGGGCCGAACATTTAACTTGTAACATTTGTGTTACTTCACTATCCCATGTTTTTTGGATGTGAACTAAATGTTTAGTTTCCAGTCATTGGAAGCTTTATAGAAATGTAATTACTCATTTACTTGTAACACTTTCATCCTGCAGAAGTCATAGAAGTTGATATATTTCAGTGAAATTTTATCCATAACTGCTAAACGAAACACAAAATCTCTCTGGTAATCCAAGAAGTTGTAAAGATAATTGTTTAATAGCAATACTCTGTTAACAACAACCATAATAATCCCTGCCTCTTAGATGTTTGTTTTTATTGTAGAAGTTTACACTTACCGTGATTCTCCACACACATTTTGTGTTTGGAGGGTACACGCCTGGGTAGCCCTGACTCCCAATCACGCCAGATTCACCGGTAATGTTCCCACCACATGTGAATGTTGGTCTAGACAAAGTGCAAATAAGGTCACTTTGGGTGATGGAAAAAGTAGAGTTGCACTTTTTAAATAACTAAATACACATGGATGGAAATGACCACAACTTCTTCATACAAAGATGAATGAATTTCATTGAATTCACGTCATATGGAAAGAAAAAAAAATCAAAACATGCTCAAGCTTTGAATCTCTTTTTTTCTCTTTTCACTAATTTCTTTTCTGCTCCAGAAATGGATCAGAATAGGTCGCTGCAGATGCTATTACAAAGCATGTTTGACATGCTAACATCATGAAATTTAATGAAATGATATCTAGTAGTAAAGACACTGGGTCACATTCACTTTTTGTGCTACATTCACAGCCATTTTAACGCAAATAACAGGAAGCACAGTGCGTCAATTACAGCTACAGTCCAATTCACTTGCCACAAAGACACGTAAAGGCTGTATTAAAATCTATTTAAAGGTGCCTGTAAATGTTTTACAGACGCAGTAAAGCCATTTAAAAGGGGACCCATCAAACAAATGAAACTCCCGATGTGTTGTGGGGATCAGATCAACATGGAAATTGAAATAAAATGGGTTAGAATTGGACTGTATATGCAGTTGAGACTCTGGAGGAAATGTTGTTCTGTGTATCTTTTTGTTAAAACAGTCAGAAATATGACTAAAACGGAAGCTGTACCTTCGCTGCGACTGCGCACAGACCTGAGCCAAGAAGAGTAAACTCCACGCGCTGAAAACTCCGCAGGTTCTCCACATGGTTGGACTGGCGCACCAGACTCTTCGCCTCCTCTCGCTCCGTGGCATGAAGGACCTTCAGCTGGGGAGGTGGAGAAACGTCTCCTGCAGGAAGCTTGAGCAACTGCGGGCTGGGGCACATGAATACGAGGTTTGTTCTGTGCGCTTGTGGTAGGTAGGAGGGTCTTTTTCAAAATGACAGGAAAACGATTTTTAAAAATCCGCCTAGAGGTTTCAATGAGATGAGTATCAACTTGACGACTCTAAAGTAGTGCATTCCCTTCCCTTGTATCAGTCCGTCTTGTAAAAGTAATCTGAAAAAATGTGAAAATTGTAATTTTCATAATTGGAAGGCAGAGGCCTACTGTAAAACCAGCGCCATCCAACGGAGAAACCCAGCCAAGGTAAAGCTTACAGGCACATTGTACTGAGATTTTCTTGCTTAATATTATAATTATTATTGTTGTTGCTGTTGTTGTTATTGTAAATAAATAATTTCGTTAATTCTCAGCTAAATCACACTGAAATCACATCAGGAATCATTATTGCAGAATAATCATACTTGAGGTACTATTTGCACTGAATAATAATGTAGAAACATATTTAAATCGGGACTATAACAACCACCAAATTATTATTAGATCTAAAAAATTTTTTTTATTAAAATCCAAAATTGTGATACCGTAACCCCGCACCTTGAAATAATATCTAGATATCAATATTTCAATTCCAACGGTTTAATATATAAAATTGACCATGCTTCGTCTAATGTCATGTGCGTAAATAAACCTCGATTATTCTGCGATCGATTCAGTTCCCAGTCATCTTCCATCGAGTGTTATCTATACTCGATTGTCTCCCTTGAGTTTCCACAAAAGATGGCGGACCGAGCGCCTGGTGGCTCTCAAAAAGCTAGCGCGAAGGTGAATTCCACATTACGTTTATTCATGCTTCTGTTTGAACTGTTGCCATTCAATGACGAACTTGTCTTGTGCGCTGCATAATATTGCAACATCGCTGTAATTCATCGGAAAAGACACCTTGGACTCTCGGGTCACACTAGCTGTTAGCCACACGATGCTAACCAACGTAGCAGCAGCAGCAGCAACAACTAGTTGGGTTTAGGTTAGCGTGAAGTGCAAACGCTCGCCCATCTTAATCATTAAGACAGTTTTAGAATCTGTAGTCTAATGTGGCAGTAAGCGAGAGTTTGAGTTTTACTCTTATGTGTATATTCTCGCTGAAACTGCCGTCAAGTGGGAAGCGCCGAAGATGACGGCTCGATAGGCCCTGGCTGTGGCGCCCGGTGAAGCGTGTGTTCGAAACCAATCCGTGAAGTGCGTTTTAGGTATTGACGTTTTGTGCTGGACCTGCTCCGGGTTTGGTCGCACATAATGTACGCTTTCGATGGTATTTCAACCCGACTTTACTCATATATTCTGGAAAGTGCCTCACAATAACATCCATGTGAGATGTTATCGCTCGACTGTCCGGAACTTACTGTCTGTGATTTGCGATTAGCTGTTGAGACAATTCTCTCGGATCATATTTTATTTCCCGCTGGGACAGTTTGTTCTTGTGTATTTCTCGCGTTTGAGCGTTGAATAGTGTTGGTGTATTAATGATATTATTATTGTTATTATTATGTAATGAACTTCATTGTGGGATAACGGGCAAGGTGAACTCATTCAAGTTACATAACAAGAATATTGAGTATGATAAGTTTTTAGTCTTGAAATTGTTGATATGGGTCAGTTATGTTGTTTCAAATATATTTCCTTGGGAAGGCGGCTCACGTTTTACATTGAAATGTTGCAGATTTGGCCAATGAAATTCAAACATGTCTTTTGAGCATTTTGAAATTCTCTGGTAAATCTGTGACCTGGCTCAGCAATGTGAGTATATTTTGCTCATGACTGAAAAGTGTTGACAAAAATCACAGTTTAGCAGTTCTGCTTCCTCTCATTAAGTATAAGATTTTTATAGTTAGGATGCTCCGAACACTTAACTCACAAAAACTAAGAGCTGCTAAAAGACATAGCAGTTCATCGAAACAAAGAACACCATGTCACATATGTGAACTGTTGGCATAGCAGACAATGAGGTTGCAGAAAGACATTTTTTTTCAGCGGTTTTCCCTCACACAGGTTCTCTGCGTCTTTATTTCTACATCCAAATATGATCTTTGCAACATGGATAAAGTAGAATCACAATGACATCCAGAACACCTGAATAGATGTCAGTAAAACAAGTGTTGACTCGCTCTAAAAAGAGAGTGCTTGTTGTGATGCGATTGTCACTGGGCGCTTGTAACCAGCGCTGTTTGCAGCCAAGACCTGCTTTTCCAGCATGTAATAAGTGTTACACAGAGAAACTTCTCTACTGCAAAGTGTGACAAATCAGTTTAGACATTGAGGTCTGTTTCGACCTCCACGACCCACCCACGACCAGTTAGTAATTTTAGCTTTACTCATCTTATGTACCACTATTCGCCTGTCTTTATTAGAAACATCTTGACTGACACCAGACCATCATGCACTCACTCTGGTTTTACTCGCATCATCTCAGTGCCTCCCAACTTTACATAAGTGAGAAGAGAGCAGGAGCATCAGCCTCTATACATCGATGGCCGATGCAAGTAACTTGTCTGACTAAAACTTTTATTGCAATACAGGAAAGGAGAGTCACGCATAGGAAAGCAAGGTTAACCCACAATTGTGTATTGGGACAGTTATTACATTGAATGTAGTTTAAATTTGACATCAAAACCATTCTCTGTAATAGCTTTTTTTATCTCACTTCTGCTCTGATTTGGCCAGCACCAGACTGAGGTCGGCTAAAATGAACACCTTTCATCTGCAAGCTAGAGCTTCATGTCATAGCTTTGCTTGGCTGTGTTTCCTGCCATGCCTACATCTGCAAGGATTATTTAAAAACAACCGTCTCTTTTTTTTAAATCGACAGGCGCTGCGTGAGAGCAAACTCAAGTCCTTCAGCATAGGAAAGATGTCAGTAGCCAAGCGAACTCTGAGCAAGAAAGAACAGGATGAGATGAAAAAAAAGGTAAGAGTCGGAATTGTTTGAATTTCAACTTGCGTTAGATTTTCCTTTTGATATTGTTTGACAAGACTGTGACCCAAGGTCTATTTATGTCAAGACAAGCCTCTTTTTTTCAGTTCAGTCATACTCTTGGGCAGTTGTTTGATGATCATGAAACACATAAAACATCAATTTAAACCCGACAGCAGTCTGGCAGCGTTTTTCTTGCTATTTTTGTGATAAACATTCTGTTGACAGGAGGACCAGCGAGCAGCCGCTGAGATCTATGAAGAATTTCTTGCCGCTTTTGAAGGTGGAGGGGATGGAAAAGTTAAATCCTTTGTCCGGGGAGGTATTGCAAATGCAACAAAAGGTAGGTTATTTTTTCAGTCATGACTCTGTACTTTTTAAAGCACTTGAAAATTAATGCGACCTGTAATTCATTGTAGAAGAGGAAGCCAACGACGACAAGCGAGGAAAGCTGTACAAACCTAAATCACGTTTTGAACCTGTACCCAAAAGCATATTACCGTTGGAGACCCCACCCCAGTTTCTAACATCAGATAGGAGACAGGTAAGTTCATCGTTGATTTTATTGAAAGTGACAATGTTGTTTGTCTGTTTTAAGCAGTTCCTTTTTCCCCTCTCCATTTGTAGCCTCTGAAAAAAAGCAATGAAAAGGAAAAGAAGAAGAGCAACTTGGAGCTTTTCAAGGAAGAACTGAAACAGTGTGTTTCAAATTATCTGCTTGTTGCAAAGTGCCAAACGTGACACCTCTTTGTGGGTTACAGAATACAGGAGGAAAGGGATGAGCGGCACAAGCAAAAGGGACGCGTCAGTCGATTCGAACCTCTACCTGGGATGGAAGGAAGGCGGTCAAGTAAGTTTGGTTCGGCTGCTTTACCTTCAAGACTTCTCCACCACACTCCTGTCTTGTTTCCCCTCCACTGATATCTTCATTTGCTCTGAAACAAAATTTATACTGCTTTTCTGCTTTTTTTAGCGGATGGTTCTTCAAGAAGAAACCGTCCGTCCAGTGGTAATTTTAACTTAATACAGTGGCTGTGATATCCTCATCTTGCTTAGAGATGTTTGCGATGATGTCGGACATCTTTAGAAGGGCTCTTTTCTGCTTTGTGTCTCTACAGTTTTGGATGATTCTGCGCCAGGATCTCATGATGTCGGTGATCCGTCCACTACAAACTTGTACCTGGGAAACATCAACCCACAGGTGACAGTATAGAACAGCGTCACTTGTTAGCAGCTGCCGACTCGACTGCTTCATTGTCAATGATTCCTTTTTCACCATGTCTATGTAGATGAATGAGGAGATGCTGTGCCAAGAGTTTGGACGTTATGGCCCTCTTGCCAGCGTAAAAATTATGTGGCCAAGGACGGATGAGGAGAGGGCTCGAGAGAGGAACTGTGGCTTTGTGGCTTTCATGAACAGGAGGGATGCTGAGAGAGCACTCAAGAACTTAAATGGTACGAGCATTCATCTGTTTTGAACACATTCCTCTTTTCATTTTGACCTTGTTTTACGCCTTGTTTGTCATGGTTTTTGCAGGCAAGCAGATCATGAACTTTGAGATGAAATTAGGTTGGGGCAAAGGCGTTCCCATCCCGCCCCACCCCATCTACATCCCTCCTTCCATGATGGAGCACACACTCCCACCGCCTCCCTCTGGCCTCCCCTTCAATGCACAGCCCCGGGAAAGGCTAAAGAACCCCAATGCCCCGATGATTCCTCCACCCAAAAACAAGGAGGAGTTTGAGAAGGTAACTCAGAATGTCAGCTTTCGTAGGGTTAAGTCATGTGTGATAGGTGATCTTAGGTTGTATTGTAGGATTGGTGGATAGACTGTTAAGATGTCTGTAGTTATATGAGTAGTCCATATCTTGTTTATGTAGTTGTATGTTTATGTGTCAGGGATGTTTGGGCTTTTAGTGGAAAATTCTTGATGTTTGCACTTTGAATGCATTTTTTGAATTTGCACTTGTTGCCTTTTAACAATACTCACATTCTATGTTTATTATCTGATGTGACTTCATATACAGACTCTGTCGCAAGCCATAGTCAAAGTGGTTATCCCAACAGAAAGGTACATGCTTTTTTTCTTTTTTTTAATTGGTGTTCAAAATTTGAAAAACCAAAAGACATCCCATCATGAATGGAGCTCGAAGTTGGATCTGTTGATCACTGCATGCTACAGGGGGCTGGTCGGTGTGGCTGAGCAATGGTTGAGACCATGATTGACGCTGGAGTTAGTTTGTGACTGATGGCTTCTGGGTTCGCTTGTGTCACTCACCATGGCTCATATTCAGCAGCTTTTTAATGGAGGACATCCAAAACAGCAGTGGACACTTGAGCTTTCGATAACAGACTGTGGACACGTACAAAACACCTTCCGCAGGTTCAGGTCGGACAAATATTGATCCAAATTCCAAGACCAAAAAGAATCCATTGTTGAACATGAAATTATTAACAAAGGCTTGTACTAATCAAAATCGTGTTTAATTTGACTTCAAAGTGATTTGCAACTCACAATATTTTCAAATAAAAACATCACACTGTCTTCCTCGCGAGCTGTAATAGATAATTCAACTTAACTGCCTCAATCTGACACAACTTAGAGATGTTACGCTTTTAACACTCTTAGGGCTGTTTGACCAAATTGTAAATGCAAATATATTTTGGTCGTTGGAATTAGATTTGTTGCCTGCATAAAACTCACTGTACACTATGAAGCCTAGTGGAGCTTTAGCATTACTGCTGTAACATTACAATGATATTATATTTAAACTGTAACTTTAAGTCTACATTAAATGCTTGGCGCCTTTACAATGGACTTTCAGTGGATTAAACATTTGCACTTTCTACGTTGTCGTACAGTAGCTAGATCATTGTGTCTGCTTGATCTTGTCTCACATAGTTGCTGTGTTTAGTTCCGTCTCCCTGGCCTTTGCTCAGTCAGACCGTCTTCCCCCTTTGGCCTCTGTCACTGGAAACAGACAGGTGCTCAGTAAATCTGGCCCCTGCCACTAAAATCCAAACCAGCCAGCAGTAGTCTATCTATGACCTTTGACATTGGCCTTGGTGAGCAGCACTCGAACTGTCTTCAGCCGCGAGGGACCTGAAAAGCATCATGGGATGGATTGGGGAAGTATACAGAATTGTACCCCGCCATTGGTACGATCCACTCCAATACAAGTAAATGTCATCTGTGTTGTCAATTGAAGGAGGGACATTCTTGGCCTTTTTGGCCTCTGAGTTAGGAGTGAATGCATCCGAGACATTGGCCGCAAATATGACTTTAAATCTCGATTTATGGGGGAAATTATGAAACCCTCAAATGAAGACTGACTGACTGACACTGCTGCAAATCTTAAATCACTACCAGTGTCTTCAGTCTCTGCTTTCCATTATACCTATATAGAAGGATTTTTCCATGGTTACAAGCATTGAATAACATAGGAGCAAATAAACGTGCACAGATTTTCCCACAATTTAGATAAACCGGACAGTGGTACTTGTTTCACACACATGTCGAAGCCCTTTGCGTGGAATGGTGTTGTGCAGTACCTGCATTTCACGGACGTGCAGCGCTGCTTAGAAACCTGTTTGGGAAAAGGCACAGTCCAACGACACACATTCAGTCTCACTGAAATACTTCTGCAGACACATTCTCTCACGTTAGCTACTGCATCACCTCACCTCCTACCACTCTCCCTGCCACCGGTCCACTAGTGACATCCATTGTCCAATGTGGGTACTGCACATACAGTTCTGCCATAAACGGCTCCTGTGACACTCATCTATAGCGTATATTAGGTCTGTCAGCTTGTATTTTTGATTTAGACTTTCTGAACTGTTGTCTGTAATTTATGCCTGGTCCTGCTCGACCCTTTACTGTTGCCTTCAGTTTTCCTCTCAAACTTTGAGGAAAGAAACCTCACATGCCAACGAAACTGTCGTGTCGGCAGTAGTTATGATGGTGAAACTCGGTGCAACAGTTTTTCAAGGTTAAAGTCAGTATTTACTTGTCCAGGCTTTTGTCTATGAAGGCGTCTGCAAAACGTGAATGGACGCCTGATTCTCGACCGTATCTTGGCCGGCAGATTCTGCCATATACCGCCGTAATCTGGCGGCCAGGATACATAATCGGGCGTCCACGTTTTGCAGACACCCTCCCGGCTAAAAGCCTGCTTGTAACATATGGTGTGTTTAGTTTCATAACTTGGGGGTGGGGTAACTTTATTAGAAAAGAGGTGACTGCTCTGCCTGCAGAAATTTAAAAGATGTAAATTTAAATGACCAATGTACAAAGTCCTTGTAAGAATAAGTCATGTCCGCTTTAAAATGTAAATTGCTTCATTAAAAACATAATCTGCAGCGATACACTGCAGTATTTCACTGGTCTGTGGCATTCCAAACAGGCAGCAGTACTGAGTCCGAGCGCCAGGTATAAATGACGCCCTCTAGTGTTGGAACCTGCAGCCAGTCTGAATCCATCTGCTTTAACTGTGTCTTTCTTGTAGGAATTTGCTCTCTCTCATCCACCGTATGATCGAGTTTGTGGTGCGTGAAGGCCCAATGTTTGAAGCCATGATCATGAACAGAGAAATAAACAATCCTATGTACAGGTCAGCGGCTCTGCTCTAATCTGATCTAATCTCATGCATACATGACAAAATCCTGTTTTCTGAGGCTTTTTCTCTTCTAACTAGGTTTCTGTTTGAGAACCAGAGTCCAGCTCATGTGTACTACAGGTGGAAGCTGTACACCATCCTGCAGGTCGGCCTTCACCCGCCACATCAAGATTTAAGGTCATGTTGTGGACGTTTTGTTCCCTAACTTCCCTGTGATTTTAGGGCGAGGCACCGGCCAAGTGGCGGACGGATGACTTTAGAATGTTTAAGAACGGGTCCTTGTGGCGGCCACCTCCATTGAATCCCTATCTGCATGGTCCCTACGATGATGTGGAGGAGGAGGAAGAGGAGGAGCAGGGGAAAAAGGGTTGCTTAAAGGAAGAGTGAGGCCCAGTTCTTGAGCGTGTGTTGCCCTGGCGCGTCGTAAATGCTCACCGTCTTCACGTGTCTGCAGCGAGCGAGACAAACTGGAAGAGATGCTCCGGGCTCTGACTCCCCGAAGAGGTGACGTGGCAGAAGCCATGTTGTTCTGCCTCAACCACGCTGAAGCTGCTGAAGAGATCGTGGAGTGCATCACCGAGTCTCTGTCCATCCTCAAGACGCCACTTCCTAAGAAGGCAAGGCTCTGCTTATAAATGATGATGCCAGATTCGAGCCATTGGCTGTGACGATATCAGGTTAGAACAGTCCATATCTTCCACGTGTGATGGAGTCATGTGCTCATCCTTCCAGATTGCACGGTTGTACCTGGTGTCCGACGTGCTCTACAACTCCTCAGCCAAAGTAGCCAACGCGTCCTACTACAGGAAGTAGTAAGTTCACACACTCCTGAACGATAGGATGCAGACTGGTAATGCTTCCCTCCGTCTTCCTCCTCCTCCAGCTTTGAAACTAAACTGAGTCAGATCTTCTCAGACCTCAACGCTACTTACAAAACCATACAAGGTCACCTGCAGAGTGAAAACTTCAAGGTAACCTGTTACTGTTATACCGTCACTCCTGGTAGAATGTGTTCAGATGGTACTGTGACTGAAACCACTCGCAGTGTTAAGGGTATTTTTTTTATCTTTTTTATTCTTTTTATCTTTTACTTTATTTAATTTTATAATCTATCATCTTATCTTTGGAACAGCAACGTGTGATGGCGTGCTTCCGTGCCTGGGAGGACTGGGCGGTGTATCCGGACCCCTTCCTCATCAAGCTGCAGAACATATTCCTGGGTCTGGTCAATCTCCTGGAGAAGGAGACGCCGAGCGTCGTGCTCGAGGTATTTGTTTTCAACCTGCCGAAGGTCCCGTGTCTTGTTGTCTTACACTTGTACTCCCAGCAGGTGGAGCCGCCCGAGGACATCGATGGAGCTCCCATAGGAGAATATGTGGATGGAGCCTTGATGGAGGATGTCGACGGGATTCCCATCGATGCAGGGAACGTGGACGGAGCTCCAATAGATGGTGCTCCTCTGGATGACCTTGATGGTTTCCCTATTAAACAGATGGAGGAAGATATCGATGGAATCCCATGTGAGTAACTTGTCTTCATCACGACGAGCGATGTGAGCGGGTTAGAGCCAGTTCCTGCCTTTACTTTGCAGTCGACCAGTCCAAAGAAGCCGCTTTCAAAGTTGCACCTTCCAAATGGGAAGCAGTGGATGAGTCCGAGTTGGCGTCTCAAGGTGAGAGCGCTCTCCTCTCCTCTCCTCTTCTCTTAGGTCCAAGTGTCGCCTTCTAACTGTGGCTGCTTGGCTCCTCAGCTGTGACCACGTCCAAATGGGAAATGTTTGAGCAGCCGGAGGAAGCGAAAAAGTGAGTCATGTTTGTGCCATTTTGTTGATCTCCAGCCTCACAGACGCCACTCAATGTTCTGGGTTCTTTCCCCACCACTCCAGTTCTACGACTAAGTAAACCAGGCCAATCGCAGCCCTCCAAGTGAAAAAAGTGTAGTCTGTAAATGGCATGAAAACAGGAAACAGGTTTCATATTTCCACACACTTTCACCACAGAATGATGGAGGGAGTGGTCCTTGTCAGACCCGCTACACCAAAGGCTGTCTGCATATGCGCACTTCAAAACTTTATTGATGCTCATAGAAGCTTGCCTTGTGGTTTAAATGTAGGCGAAAAACTAAATGAACAACAAACTAAATGTGCTCTAAAATGTGACGAGAGAAAGAATAATTGTTTTCATGAAGCAAGTTCAGGCGAAGTATGCTAAGGATTTGTCTGGAGACTCAGAATTAGAATAAAACCATGCATAAGATGATGAAATCGAAACAGTTATTTAAAATAAAAGGAAATTCATAAATAAATCAGGATATAGTTTGCCACTTTGCCCAACCCTTTCTGGACCCATTTAAAACCAATACGTTTTCTACAACCGAGTGTCGGTAGCTACAGTTTTTCTCAAATGAATACGGATTTTCTATGGGACTTTAAGCACAAGTGTGCTTTTGTTCAATGAACCAGGGGTGCCGTGGCTAAAAAAAGGTTGTAAACACTGATGTAGAATACAAGTGACTTTTGTTTGCACTGTGAAGAGTGTTGTGCCGTGTTGTGTTCACAAGGACTACAACACAACTTCACGTCAAAGACATATTGGTCAGTGATGGACAGTTGTGCACCACTAACTCTTGTCTCACTTGGGCTAGTGCCGTGCAGCAGGGCAACTCCAGGCCTGTGGTTTGGGACAAATGTGAAAACAGATCAGGGAAAGAGACCAGTGACGATAATAAGAGATGAAAAACCTTTATTAGTGCGACAAGTTCTGCATTCAATCATGACGGTGGCAAACTGAATCACAATGTCACGCAACGGTGCCAATTGTCTCTGTTGTGCTGCCCCTGTGTTGTTGTTCACACTGTAATTCTCTGCAGGGACGATGACAGCGACGACTACGACAAGAGTTCCGGCGACACTCCCAGTTATTCCAACTCGAGCAAAGACGACGGTGACGGGAAGACGAAAATGTCGGAGATGAACGAGGAGAAGCGAAGCAAACTCCGAGAGATCGAGGTGAGCGAGCCGCTCAAGTGATGCTTCCAGAACCTCTCCTCACTCCTGCTCCTTTTGCCACCGCAGGTGAAAGTCATGAAATTCCAGGATGAGCTGGAATCCGGGAAAAGGCCGAAAAAGTCCGGTCAGAGTATTCAGGAGCAGGTGGAGCACTACCGGGACAAACTTTTGCAAAAGGTTAGGAGGCGTGTGCGAAGTCCATTGATGTCACAGAGAGGACGGATAGTTATTGGTCCTCTCCTGCAGGAGAAAGAAAAGGAGAAACTAGAGCGGGAAAAGGAGCGGGAGAAGAAGGAGAAGGAAAAGGCAGATTCACGGTTAAAAGACTTGAAGAAGGAAAAAGAGGACACGCCCACCAGGAAAGACAGGTGAGAGGAGTCGGGCCTGTGAACGCCACTTTGAGCATCGCTCACTGCTGCTCTTGATCCGCACAGGAAATCCTCGCCTGCCACCAACAGGAAGCAGCGGCACAGCACCTCTCCCAGTCCCACCAGGAGCAGCAGCCGACGAGGACGCTCCTCCTCACCGCGCTCGGAGCGTTCTGACCGCTCCTACTCTAAAGACACCTCCTCACGGTCCAGCTACAAGGACTCCCCTCGAGCCAGCAACAAGAAGTCCTCAAAGAGGTACGAAGTCCTGACACTGGCTCAGAGTGTTTGATGAACACGCCACAACATCGCAACAAGTCAAGGAAGTTGTCATTGAGCTTGGAAATGTATTTATCTTGCTGTTGTCTTTCTGTTACTACTGAACAATGTGGCACTAAGAGGGAGACGAAACAATAAGACTTTTTTTTTTTTTTTTTTTTTCTCTTCCCAGATCGCCATCACCGCGCACACCAAAACGATCGAGGAGGTCACGGTCCAGAACACCCAAGAAATCAGCCAAGAAATCCCGCTCCAAATCCAGATCCCCACACCGCTCCCACAAAAAGTCAAAGAAGAGCAAACACTGACACGCCCCTCCCCAGAGGACGGCGCCGCGGGCAGCCGACAGTCACGATGGTGTACAAACGTTTGTGGACGGTGACAGACTGGGCTTCTGCTGTTTTATATTGTACAAAGATCCGTGCTTGTGTCCAGAGTTCATCCGTGCGGTAGACCACCACGGAGCGTGACGACAATAGTCTTATATCCATGCTGTCATTTTCCGTTTTTGTAGCTCACCATAAAACTTGATTCTGAATAAAAAGGTTGTTTCTAATCACCTGATCTGAGAATCACCAACAAAGGTTCAACGGCACGGTCACGTGACCTCCCTCACAGTTTGGACTGAGCTTTCTTCAGCTGATCCCTCAGTTCCAGATGAGCGATGGAGGTGAGGTGCACTTCGTCCGGTCCGTCAGCGAGGCGCAAGGTCCTGACATGAGCGTACCTGTCAGAGTGCAATGTCATGTCATGACCACAGGTCAGCAGCTTTCACACTACACTAAACCAGATTGCTGTGCATTATGTGTTAGAAACCAGCAGATGGCGGTTGAACAGAGCGCCATCTTTCCAAGTAAAGACAGTGCGATCGTCATGCTCACATCTGGGCCAGCGGGAAGTCTCCAGACACCCCTGCGCCTCCATGCACCTGGATGGCGCAGTCCACCACCTTGCAGGCCATTCTGGCCGCTACCACTTTGATCATTGCAATCTGGAGAAGCAAAATCCAAATTCATTTCATGTGCATAAACAAGTCATGAACAATCTGCTGAGACCTGTTTGCGAGCCGCGCGGCTGCCGACGGTGTCGAGGGCGTGAGCAGCACTGAGGGTCAGCAGTCGGGTCTGCTCGATCATGAGGCGACACTCTGCGATCCAGTGAGCGACGACCTCCTGCAACACAACCTTTCACGGTCAAGCGTCATCTGGCCACCAGGGGGCAGCAGACTGACTTGATGAGGCTGCCACATACGTGTTGGTAGAGTTTCTTCCCGAAGGTGGTCCGGGAGGCAGCCCGCTGGCAGAGCAGCTCCAGAGCCATCTCCGCTGCCCCAACGGCTCTCATGCAGTGATGCAGTCGCCCTGGACCCAGGCGACCCTGAGCGATCTCAAACCCTCTGCCCTCGCCTGCAGACAAACAAAAACCTGACCGTCTGACTCTGGTGCTGGAGGTTTTCCGACCCTACTGGTTACCTAGAATGATGTTGGCAACAGGAACTCGCACGTTTTCAAAGTGGACTTCCAAGTGACCCCCGTGGATGGCGTCTGAACACACACACAGTCTGGATCAGCAACCTTTGAAATGTTCCGTGACCAGAGAGATCTCGGTACCATCCTGCCCGAACACGGTGAGCGCTCTCACAAGCTTCACTCCTGGTGTGTCCAGTGGTACCAGCACCATGCTGTGCTGACCGTGCCTGAAAACAATGTGTGAAATAGTTGGCTTCTCTCCTCCAAGCTGGTCCTGGAAAGGCCCGGCAGCAGACCCTCACCGTCCTCTCCCTTCCTGTGAGAAGCTTCTGCACATCACGATGGCCACTTTGCAGTTTGGATGACCGGCACCTGCATGAAAGACAAGAGTTTATCCGGAGTTCAGTCCATGACCCGGTGTAGAGGGATGAGGCTGCTGACAGATTCATGCTGGAGCCGGACGTGAGGCTGATTTACATTTCCTGAGCTTGATCTGATGAAGACTGGAACACTGCAGCTCATCTGGATTCTCTTTGGAACATTTGAGACATAAAACTGGTTTGAACTGAGCGGGTCAGAACCTACTGTACACTGTGTGAGAGACTGCACTCAGCTGGTGACTGGAAGAAGTTCAAAGGCTCAGGAGGAATGGGCTCTGTGGCAGACTGGGGTTCGGTCCGAGAGGCCTGAACTGCTTAAGTGCATAAGGACTTCCTGTTTAATCAAACATTCCTTCAGAGGCTGGTTCCTCTGAGGCCAGACAGGGACACCAGTTGTCGGCCTTCCTGTTTACACTCCCATCCCAGAGCAAGGCTTTGCCTGCAGGACTGCACATGTCCAAATCAGAATCAAATTCATTGCCATGGTCAGTGGGATCCCACCAACTGGGAAAGTGCTTCCGAATAAAGTGCTGTCAATAAAATAAAATAAAATAACAAAGGTTGATCATGAATTCAACAGTCTGACAGCTGAGGGGAAGAAGCTGTTCCTGTGACGGGAGGTTCTGGTCTGGATGGACCGTAGCCTCCTGCCAGAGGGAAGAGGAACAAACAGTCCATGTCTAGGATGAGAAGGGTGAGTGCGAGTGAACGCTCGGGCAGCGTTGGCATGCCGCAGCAAACACAGAGCGATACATAAATATTGAGTTAGCATCAGAACACCAGACCAAAAGACACTTCCTGAGGGCAGCGAAGAGAAAGGTGAGAGGCCGGTTTTCCTCCGAGATCTGACATAACCAATGTTGTTTAGGGAGGATCAATCGTGTCCGTGCAGGTTGACACACGTCAGGAATGTAAGGAAGACATTCCAGCACACTTCATGGGTGATTGTTGTTTGTCAATGACAGTTGAGATGTACTTTCAGAAGAAATAAATACAACTGTCACACCTCCAGGCATCACTCTCTCTGCCGTCCTCTTACATTTTTTTAGGGACAAAATTGTGATCATACTTTCCCTCTTGTAACTTGAAGGTCAGCCCTCATCCATAGGGAATAGTGAAGCATCAAAAAAGAATAATATTTATACTGTGTTTGCGGTGCCAACTGGACACAGGGGACATACAGGCCGCACCTTTAATGAGACCAATATAAAGCTCCACTGCTTTCAAACCACGTCCAATCACAAAGCAGCATGTTATCAGGGAGAAATGAAAAATAACAAGTTGCAGTAGTCGTCCTCAGGCACCGACAGAACCGCCCACTCTCACATGCGCACTCAGCGAGAGAGGGAAGCTGGTGCACTCGGACAAAAAGCTCAGTCACTCCGGTCCACGGCTGCACGCAACCTTCCCCCTCACCGACGACAGAGAGCAGCTCCTGGTGTGTTGGTGGACTAAAGCAGCCCACGTCCACACAAGGTAGGACCTGGAAAGTTCACTTCAGCTTTGCTGACAAATGCTTGACCATGACTGGGAAACAAGCTCACAACCACCACACTGGTAAACTGATTTGTGGAGTCAAAGTCTGATTCAGGATTAGTTTATGACACTTTTATCATCGACAGGCTGCACGCACACACCCGCAGAACAACAGTGTCTATGTTGGGACTCAACCACCTGACCAGTTCCATCCTTAGTCGGGACGCTCACCTCTGTGTTATACAGTGGACACACTGTAGTGGACTATTCATTTATTATTTCTTCGGTTTCAAACACATTCTCGGCTGCTCATTCACTTTCATACCAGCAATGTGGAGCAACTCTTAGAACAGTAGTTGAGTCAGTTTTTCTTGGAAACAATAAACAAAAACGTGTTGTCTCAAAAGCTTGGGGCTGCATCATTGGAAAGATTTTTCATGACAATATTCACTTTCTGCTGCTCATTCACTTTCATACCAGCAATGTGGAGCAACTCTTAGAACAGTAGTTGAGTCCGTTTTTCTTGGAAACAATAAACAAAAAAGCTTGGGGCTGCATCATTGGAAAGATTTTTCATGACAATATTTGAGATCAATTTTTAAGGCTGCGTGTTGGGACGGAGAGCCACTGATCGAGGCTCCCACATGAGAGCTGAAGACCAGATGTGTGTAGGAGCCCGCAACATCTGTCCACAGCATGGAAAGGAGTGACAGAGCAAAACAAACCTATGACTTCTGAGCAAAGCAGCACTTTCACAAACCCAGTGGGTTGGTGTATTCCAGCATGTGGAACGTTAACAACCAAGTCGATTTGATCCGATGTAGAGAACTAGACGAGTGAGCGTGAAAGCATCGGCAGCTTGTTAGTTTTTCTCGCCTCTCCAGCCAGTTTCCAGGCAGACGGGGCTGGAGTCATTAGGGAAACCATGCAGGAGAGATTCCTGTGAAGCACACTGCTCCCAGTGTCTGCACTTCCTGTGTTTTCACACCAGTTCTGTGTCTGTCCAGCTCACTATGGAAGACTATGAGTACCAGGACCATGAGGACGTCAACGACAGCTACTACGACCCCATGGAGGACTACGGCGTGTGTGACAAGGCGACAGTCCGCTCCTTCCGCAGAGTCTTCCTGCCCATCATCTACTCTCTGGCTCTGGTGGTGGGCTTGGCAGGAAACACCTTGGTGGTGCTTGTCTACGCGTCTCGGCTGCGCCAACGCACCCTGACGGACGTGTGCATCGTCAACCTGGCCGTCTCGGACCTGCTGCTCCTCCTCACTCTCCCGTTCTGGGCAGCGGATGCTGTCTACGGGTGGGAGCTGGGTTTGACAGCCTGTAAACTGGCATCCTTCCTCTACAGCACCAACTTCAGCTGTGGCATGCTGATGCTGGCCTGCATCAGCGTGGACCGCTACAGAGCTGTGGCGCACAACACCACCGGCAGGGCCGGGTCCGGACCGCGGGTGAGGAGACAGAGGATCCTGGTGTGCGCGGCTCTCTGGGCCCTGGCCTGCTTACTTGGTATCCCTGAACTCATCTTCTCCACTCTGAAGCCTTCCCACCACAGAACAGCCTGCATCTCCGTCTACCCACACAGCATGGCTCGCGCAGCCAAGGCGGCGCTGGAGCTCCTCGAGGTTACGTTCAGATTCTTGGCTCCGTTCATAACCATGCTGGTGTGCTACAGCCTGGTGGGCCGGGCGCTCAGCCAAGCCGCTCGCGTCCAGAGGATACGAAAGTGGCGTGCACTCCGTGTCCTCCTGGCTGTGGTCGCCGTCTTCCTGCTGACTCAGCTGCCCTACAACGTGGTGAAGCTCTGCAGGACGATGGACCTGATGTACATGCTGGTGACCGACTGTGAGGTCAGTAAAGCGTGGGACCACGCCCTGCAGGTGACAGAGAGCCTGGCTCTGATCCACGCCTGCGTCAACCCCCTCCTCTACGCCTTCATCGGCTCTTCTTTCAGGAGTCGCGTACTTAAAGCGGCAAAGCATCTCGGTGAAAAACTGAGTCGGCGGCCGAGGCCAGGAGGCAACGAGCCGGAAGTAGCAATCGCACTGAGCACTAACACAAACCATCAGATCCAATCGGAGTCTTCAGAAGAGCAAGAGACAAGCAACTTCACCATGTGAAGCCCAACTGAGACGTATGAAATATAAGGCTGATCATGTTAATCTTTGGGTCACGCAGAACCACTGACATTGTATAGCTCTCCGTTCTCATGGGTGAAAAAAAGGCTCACAGGCCAGAGAGGGTGGCAGGTAACCACAGGATTCGTATCTTTAGAATCTCTGTTCTTTTTTCAGTTACATGTAATAAAGTTTTGTGTATTGTATTCAGCGTATTGTTTTATCTTAGGTAGGTTTCGACACACACAACTGTACTGTGTTGTCCTTGTCTTTTAAAGTGTAAAGGGAGATCAAGAACTTGAGCTGAACTGTTTGATAATGATAGCAGCGGCAAGTATTAACTATAATCAAGTAAAACATTGTCTCTCAAAGACAGACTGATTGTTTTTTGTTAGATTAAATGGATACAGATGATGTTGTCGGGTGAGCATGGAACTAAATTACATAACCAAATACCAAGGATCTGTTTGTACAGTGCCAGAATAAAACCCCAACCACAGGTCTGCTGCTGAAGAGAAATCTGATGCTCTTGATTTAGATTTAGGCTTTGGATTCAGAGGTTGGTCTGTCAAGCAACTTTGACTGTACAATTAAAGTAGATACACATGAATTCTTGGAGAAAGAGTGATGAAAATGAACCCTGACTTAACCCAGGAGCCAAACTTTGGAAACTTAAGTCTGCTGTGACGATGTTGAACGACTAAATTCCCCAATAGCAAGTGTAGCCATGGTGAGCTGAGATCTAGTGAGAGGACCATGGGAACCATCCTCACAGACCCGGACCAGCTGGAGAAATAATGTAAACACCACAGAGGAAGACAAGGCAGCAACACAAACATGTTTATGTTCAACGTCTAGTTTTAGTGAGTCATACTTTGGGGAGAATGATTCACCAGGAGTGAGTGGACATGACTCACGATATAGTCATCCCTTCCCATCCCCTAGATCACAAATACTGCTCCACAGAGGAAGCGTAGAAGGACTCCAAACCTCCTCCCAACAGTGCAACGACCTTAGGAAGAGGAAATGATGACGACAGGTTTGAGCGATTAAAGTCCAATGAGGAAGTTTTTCTTTCCCATTGCTCTCGTGAGTCCTCAGTCAGGCACATCACAGGCTTGACGTGACAAGATGAAAAACCATAAGAAGTCCAGAAAGACAGGAGTGATAGCAACACATCCGTTGCAGTAGTAGAGGAGCTGCACCAACGCTTTAAACATACGAGCCCTGGTGAGGCCTCGCAAAAACGTTCATCTGCGACATGAAAGTGATGAGAAAATGAATTTCAAGTGACTCTATCATTGACATCATCTCCACTTTACAGCAGGTTCAATCCAGATTCACCACTGCAGGCTAACACAGCTGTTGTTGCGCTTTGTGGGATCATTTCTATCATTCTGTTTTAAGTGTCTTTGGTGGTGTCTCGTCTCACAGCCAATAAATCTCAGTTCCAATATGAGATGTGATCGTAATGTTCAACTGTAGGAGTAAAATACGGGTAAATGAAATTTGAAAATGATCGCAATCTGTTTAAAAACACAACAAAAAAAGAAGTCAAAGATCGGTTTATTTTAAGGTAATAAACACTCCAGACGCCTTGAGAGTACTAATTAAATACTCCTAATAAAAGTAATCCTGCTTACAATCCCTGAATTACACCACCAGAGACCTCTAAAACCTTCCTCCTCTACTTTTTTGTTTTTGTTGTTACCCATTATTCATCGCACATGTGCCAGCGCTTACCCAACCACGCTGCTTCCTGACACGATGAAAGCTTTGTCTCAAATAACTCTCTGACTTTATGGTTCCCAACATTTGAAGTGCTGATGTTGTGGAGCAACAAAGAGAAAGAACTCACCACTGCTCCACCATTTCTTGCCGTTAACCACAGCCGTGTCTGCATCCCGGCGGAGGGTGCACTCCATGTTGGTTGCATCACTCGAGGCAACATCAGGTTCTGGAAGAGAGATTGGAGGCATTCATTTTTAATGGCGTGAATTTATGTTCAAATTCAGCTCATTATGTGGATGTGCAGCAAAAAAAGAAGAGGGCTGTTCTGAATCAACTCGAGCAGATGCAAAACACAAACAACAGACCATATTTGTTTCAGCTGTTCACACCCATTTGATCACCGCTGGCAACACAAGACAAACAAAACCTCAATGACTTGACGTCATGGAGCATTTGACCAAAACTACTCGCTACCAATTTTCCAATCATATATTCAGCCGCTATCACTTTGCCAAGCTTTTAGTATGTGCTGGCCATTAGCTTTATACGGTTTGATGGTGACACACACACACACACACACACACACACGCACCACCTGGGTGTCAAAACCAAGAGGGCTAAGGGACGTACCGGTCATGCAAAAGCACGAGCGGATCTCTCCCCTCAGAAGAGGCTCCAGCCATTTCTTCTTCTGCTCCTCACTGCCAAACATGTGGAGCACCTCCATATTTCCCGTGTCTGTCGAGCCAAACAACACACAAACATCACAGGATCAATGATTCTTTTTCCATTCACAATTTGTCTCGAGTTTCAACTTGGACAATAACAAGTTATTATTGAAGGCTGAGAAAGTGCACAGCCACAAGTAGTTATTGTGTTGTGCTCCTTCCTCTGATGCACAACATTGGTGATCCACGGGCACCACAACAGCAACGGCTTATGGACAGTGGCCACCGCGTCTTTCACAGTATACACAACTACAAAGTATCAAACAGTAGTCACCCTTTAAGACTAAGACAAAAGAGGAACCCTTTTAAACTTTAGTTTAGTTAAAATGCAAGCGGATTTAGAGCAGTCCAAATGATGTCACCCAGTGACACAAGTTTCCAGGGTGTAACTTTATAGCTGTGTATTTTTGACAGAACAAATACATTTGAGTTGCATGTAAGTCATAAGACGTCAACGTCATTCCACACAGATTAAACCATTATGCACGACTTTTCCAGAACACATTTTTTCTCCTAACTTCATAGCAGATAAAGTGAGGGATGAATCATCTGCGAACACTATTCGTCCAGTTACATAGGAGGCAGGAGGAACACCTTACCGGGCGCTTGGCAGTTGAAAACTTCAGGAGCAAAGAGGCAGCGGCCAGTCTCCTCAGCAACATAGGCGTAGTCCACCTGAGAGAGGCCACTGACTGCAGGCAAGAACAGGTTCCAGAGGCCTGCTTCTCTGGCTTTACTCTGGACATACGTGGTCATAATGATTCTTCAATAACAACAACAGCTAACACTTCCATTTGCTCCCTGATGAGCCAACATCACCACACCTTTAGCTCGTCCATGACTGGCGGGCTGCTCCATCTTAGTGGATCATTAGCATGTTTAGAATAGTAGGCGGCTACTTCCTGCAACACAGTTGCATTGTAACAGCGTCAACTGACTCAGTTGTCCACGTACATTAAAAAGCTGAAAGTGACATTATCCTGTTCTACGTCTTATGTTTGCAAGTCATGACCAATAATAAGGTTTGTTTCGGGGCAATAACGTGAGGTGCTGACCTTCTGAGCAGGGAGGACGTGGTCTCTCATGAACACTTTGACTTGCTGTAGAATGGCTTGACCTTTTGCTGTCTGGATGAACAGTCGCTCTTGAGCCAGGTCACTTTTGGGGCTAGTTACAAACAACAAAAGGTACACATTTTTACAGCCTGCTAAAGATCACAACACATTGAAACACGACGACAATCGTACTGACGGACAACAAATGCACTCAGAGTACAATAGCTAACTTCATTTACAGGCAAACAGTCAAAACAGCAGAGCGCAGAGACTGTAGTAGACATAAGAATAAATTACGTGTCATCTAATCGACTAAAAAGGGATAACGGATTACAACTTTATTGCATTACCGCACATTACAGTAGGTGGCAGTGATGCTCTCGACAGATAGAAAAGCGGGAGAATTTCAGGAGGATTGCACAGTGGAGTTTCAAAGATGCTACAGCTTTGCACATACAAAAGTCTTGCCTTTTAACTACAAGACAGAGCGGCTGTGAGAGTCTAGTACAGGCAATTGATGCTGACAGCTTGTCCGAACGTCTCGTATCAAACTATCAACAAAGTCTGCCGTGAAGAGAGTCTTCGGTGACTGCGCCGTTTCACCACCGGATGGCGCACTTGGCAGGAAAAGGATCCGCGTGGAGTCGGCGCATGCGCCTGTTTACACCTCGCACCAGACTTCAGACACCACGTGACGTTAAAGTTGCCCGTCAAGCTCCAGGTCAGCATTGTGCAACTGATGTGCAAAGGACGCCAATTTGAAATACAGAAATACAGTAGCAACCCAGTTTGTGGACTTAACTTAAGGGAGCCTTTTCACAAGAATTTTTTTCTTGATCTAATGAAATAAGTTAAAAATAAAAAATAATATTTCTTTTTAAATAAAGCAACAGGTTCCGACTTGCATTTCTCTCTGTGTCTAACATTCCGTCAATACACAGATTTGTTCTCATCCATCTGTGATTTTGAATACAAGATTTTTTTTTCATTTTAGCAGAGGGAGGCACTTCTTGGTTTCAACTCAACAGGTAGGAGATAAGGCTAGGTAGGTCGGAAAAACAAGATCAGAACTTGGTTAAGGTTGTCGTGTGTCTCTAATCTAGAGCAACATTTTGTCTGTTTTAAAATGAAGATTTTTCAAATGTGGATACACATTTACAGAGTCATGTTAAGACAGTGGTGCAATATGGGGGAATGTTTTGTACCTACAGACTTAATGGGCAGATAAACAACGTTTGTGTTGATGATATGCAGAATGTGAGGACGTGTGGGTAAGATGCAGGGTTAACGCCTGCTGTGTTTTTGAACCTCCTTTCAGTCTGTGATTGACATCTGCAGATGGGGATGCAGGAAGAGTCACACTACCACTGCAGTGCTTGCTGTCTGCAATTTCGAAGGAAAATACACAACTACTTGGACGCCTCAAATGCCGCTCTCTGCCATCTAAAGACACACCTCACTCTGTTCCGTTTCACACCCCGGACTGCCAACCCTTTCGTTTCAAAATTAGATTAGACTAGATAACATCTTGCAACAATGAAATACAGACTTAAGCAATCACTGGTGGATTCATGTTCATTCATTCACTTTTGCTACGTTCTGTTCCGAGAAACTGAGTTTTGGTCATGGGTGTAAATACCCACAGTATGATGTTGCTGACAGTCTGAAACAACAATACGGCTTCATGTGATCTAAATAAAGCCTTGTTTACAAACAAGACGATCAATCTGCATTCACTACACAGCTGTGTGAAGCAACAGTGACAAGAACAGTTTCATCTTCTTGTTATGTTTGGTTGTGAAGTCAATAAAAAGCGATCGAATGGTGGGAAGTTTATCTGTTGTTGATTGATATGCATACGTTCACAACGCTGGCCTTGACCATCTCTTTGACAAAGCTCCTTTCTACTTCAGAAGTACCTCTGCAGTGGCCATGACTTCAGATTTGTGATATCAGCTCGACTCAAGGGTGCGCAGGCATCATTTAAAATGATGTTGGGAATCAAACATTTGGACAGAAATGTACAAAAATAGAAAGGCAGGCCTTCATGGTGAAGCACCAAAACGCAATCGCAGGTAGAGAGTGTCAAATGAGAAAATGCTCTGCTTGAAGGAATAAGCTGGTGAGATGCGCCTCATTTGTAGTACGGCTTGCTCTTGTTTTAACAAGCGCCGTGTAGAAATACACAATTTAACCACGTTACATAACAATTCCAGTGGAAATTGAAATAATTTCAACTAAAAAAACATATCAAGCTTAGAATTAAAACGGCATATGTTATTTTTAAGCCTATTAAGACTACTGCTATCTTTTAGCACCAACCTTGATGCCAGCTGAAGGCCGACCCTTGCCAATGGCTCCACACACTGTCCAAACTCCTCTGCATTCGGGGCACTCGCGTTACCCAGCAGGTGGCGGGCGTACACTCCCTGAATGGGGAAACCAAATTTCAATAAATAGGAGCATGCACCCTAAATTATAGCTGGACCACACTTGAGGTTACCTGGGCTATTCCCGCCAACTTGAAGACGGATAAAGCCAAGTAGAAGTTGAGATTTGGCAAAGTCTGTGGGATCCCCCGACAGCGACAGTATATGGAAAGAAGATCACCAACCTCAGGAATACCTGAAGGCAGAGGTGGGCAGTTAGATTTCCTAAAGGGCCACATTATAAACTATGACGCCTGTCAGCGGCCATCATGCCCACAGGAAACCAGCAATGACTATGAAATTTGATGGAAAAAATCTATAGTAACAAGGATGAAATGAACCATGTGTAAATCTGGCCTGGACCCTATAAAAAAATAATTTTACGTACATTTTATTTGAATAGAAAATATTATAGAACTATGGACCAAACATCGAAGATGAAAAGATATATTTCAAAATATATTTAAAATTGTTGAATTTTTGAGGGAAATACTAAAATGACAAACGAAAAGAAGAAAAAAAAATTACAATAACAGAAAATGTGTTGTAATTCCTTTTGAACTACTGGCTTAAACAGAAACAGGATTTTTTTTAAATGACATAATACGATGAAATCAGTTGTGTTATTTTTAGTCTGACCTCATGAGAGCTGCAAAAACTCAGGTAAAGGGCCACATATGGCCCCTGGGCCGCACTTTGCCCAGGTCTGCTTGAAGGGCCAAAGACCAATAGATCTGCCCTTTTTAAGCAAAAAAAAAAAAGGTTTAGGAAGCACGTGTTTTCATACCCTCAATTCCTTTAACGCTGCCCATGGTACTGATGACACCAAGACTTGTCGGCCAGTAGTGAGGCATGAAGAAGTAGGCCAGGTCACTCAGTGGCTGTCCTGTCGTGGACAACTCCCAGTCCAACACAGCAATCACACGGGACTATCGGGGGGAGACACTGGGTTAAGAATGCAGCACGATGTATATTTATCAAAAACACCTCCTACCTCTGATGGGTGGAAGATCAGGTTTTCCAGTCTGAAATCACCATGCACCAGTGTGACCTCATTATCATTGGATGGCAAATTCTTCATCAACCAATCGGAGAGCTCGTCCATGGCAGGAATGTCCTTGTGTGCCGCTGCAGAGTACTGCTTCCCCCAGACTGACACCTTCAGAAAAAACATCAATATTATCAATATCAATAGCATTATGGTATGAGGAAGTCTGGAGTGGCAGAGAAGAATGTTGGAGTGGTGCAGGACATGTATGCCAGATGTAAGACGGTGGTGAGGTGTGCTGCAGGTGTCACAGATGAGTTCAAGGTGGAGGTGGGACTGCACCAAGGCTCAGCTCTGAGCCCCTTCCTCTTTGCGATGGTGATGGACAGGTTGACAGATGAGGTTAGACAAGAAGCCCCTTGGACGATGATGTTTGCAGATGACATTGTGATGTGTGGTTAGAGCACAAGGGAAGGTGGAGAAAACGGTGGTCAGGCTAGCAATGTTGTATGGTTTGGAAACAGTGGCACTGAGGAAAAGACAGGAGGCAGAGATGAAGATGCTGAGGTTCTCTCTGGGAGTGAGCAGGATGGATAGGATCAGGAAGCAGTAGATCAGAGGGACAGCACATGTGGTCAGGTGTTTAGGAGACAAAGTCAGAGAGGCTAGATGGAGATGGTTTGGACATGTACAGAGGAGAGATAGCCAGTACATTGGTAGGAAGATGTTGAGGTTGGAACTGCCAGGCAAAAGGTCGAGAGGAAGGCCAAAGAGGAGGACGTGGTGAAGGAGGACATGAGGTTTGTAGGTTTGAGAGAAGAGGAAGATGATCCGTTGTGGCTACCCCTGAAGGGAGAAGCCGAAAGGAAAAAAAGAAAAAGAATAGCAAGGGTGTGGCGCCAAAAAGCAGTAATCTCACCTGTCTTCTGCAGTATCCCGGACCTCTTCCAAATCCCTCAAGGTTGAGTGTTGCCACATTCAAGGAATGCAACTTTGCCAAAACCTCCACTGCCGCTACATACAATGCTGTTCTCTCTGCAGGGCTCACTCCCGGCAGACGGTGATCTCGGAATATACGACCCTGCTTGATAAGAATCATGCAAAATACATATCACAATATTTATAAATATTACAAACTGTAACCTTTTTCCCACCACAGCATTGTTTTTTTTAGCTCTTACCGCCACATGATCCATCAGGTAAAATTCAGTGCCAATAACTTCAGCATCAGCACAGTAGAGGAGAGGACGTGGTACTGGAAAACCCGCCGCGAACAAAGACTTTTGGACTCGAAATTCCCGATCAACCTTCAGTCAACAACAAAGATGACATATCAGAAATATGTCTTTGATTATTATGCAAGACGTTTACCTCCTCTTTGTTGTTGTTTGTTATTCCAAATTGTCAAGTAAATTAAGTGTCACACTTTGCTGTGAAATGAGAATGATCCCTGAAATTGGATTTGAAAAAATAAATCAAGTGGGATGAAATAAACTGGATATCCAATAATAACAAATGCCAATCACAGCTGGATAAAAACATTTTATTTTTATTATCATTTTCAATATTTAAATAAAAAAATGAAAGTCTTGGGTGTCCAATGAAAAATTAAATGATTTAATATTTGACTTACAGGCGATTTATTTCAAGTTACCCAAGTGCAATCGGTTCAACTGGAAAAGTTGTGCATAAACATGAACAAGCTCACCTTGTGAGCTCCAGGCAGCAGCTCTCCTGCTGGTTTCTTCCTGAGTACATATCTTTTGGACGGTGTTTGGATTAGAAAAGTGGGGTTTGACTGCCCGGCGCTGAGAACAAACCAGGAAGCCATTACTATCTTGGGACATCTGTGAGGCTGGTTGTCGCCTTTACCTCAACTTGTGTCACTTACCTGTACTGTCTGAGATTCAAACTGTCACCGACCGACAGCAGCGAGTTGGAAGACAAATACTGGTGAAGTCTGCCAACGCTGAATTTGTGCTGCTCCCTCACAGGAGTCGTTGTTTCGTCCATGACTTTAAAAAGTAGATTAATAATTTGCAGGAAAACTCATCGTTCAATGGTCGCCCCCGACCGGATGTATATATACTACGCCATTTCCGTGGTTGGTCGTTTGACTTAATTATTTTAAAACTAAAATTAAATTTTGTTTTAACAAATGCAGTTTCATAATTTTTTTATATGAACGATGTTTTGAGCTTCTGGTGAATCATTGCTGCTGCATGTCGGAACGTTTGCTTTAACACGGACACCATTCGCAGTGACACACGTCATGACAGTTTGGAAGACGTGTACTTTCCAAGCCGATTCATCCGAGGAATTGCGACGTTAAATCGTGACGCACTCGTGTTCATTTCACGGTTACCGTCTCGCTAGGTTGTTTTCAACACAATGGCGACAGTAGAGGAGTTAAAACTGCGTGTCAGGGAGTTAGAAAACGAACTGATCAAGTGTAAGCAGCAGCAGCAGCAGGGCGCACTGGGTGATGCTCAAACCATGGAACTTCACAGACCGAGAATTGACAAAATGAGCGCTGAGGTTGTCGATTCAAACCCATATAGGTGAGTTTACCTTGCACCTATTTAATAAATGTATCATTTGGATTTGTGGGAGAAAGTCAACGCCCGGTGACACATATGTTGGTGCTGTCTTTGTTGCAGTCGCCTGATGGCTCTGAAGAGGATGGGGATAGTTGAGAATTACGAGGTTGGTGGATAATACTGTACATGTTTAGGCAAGACACGAGTCACTTTCATTGCTCATGATATTAAAGTAACCCCCTCCCCCCATATACTGTAGTTGGTACAGTATCCTGACTTATTCAAGATGGATATAAGATGAGTTGTTCTTCTCTTGCTCCTCAGAACATCCGTACTTTCACCGTGGCAGTGGTGGGTGTTGGTGGAGTCGGCAGTGTGACCGCTGAAATGCTCACACGGTGCGGCATTGGTAAGGTAATACAAACTCTTTCCTTGTTCCTACCATGTTAGTCCTCTAAATTTGCCCCAGAATTCTGTCTGCTTACTGACCTTTTTGTTGCCCCAGTTGCTCCTCTTTGACTACGATAAAGTCGAGCTGGCAAATATGAACCGACTGTTCTTCCAGCCGCACCAGGCTGGACTCAGTAAAGTGGAGGCAGCAGAACACACCCTCAGGTAAAGGGAGGAAACGCCAACTGGCAGAGTAAAAGATCACCTTTTTCATCAAAATGGACCTTTATTTTCCTGACAGAAATATAAACCCTGATGTGTCATTCGAGACTCACAACTACAACATCACCACGATGGAAAATTTTACACATTTCATGGAGCGAATTAGGTCAGTACCGCTGTGTTTGTTTTGGTCACCTTTAAAACTGCATGCTGTAAAGTTCTTTTATCTTTTCAGTAATGGCGGGCTGGAGGAAGGGACTGCTGTAGATTTGGTCCTGAGCTGCGTGGACAACTTCGAGGCCCGGATGGCTATCAACACAGTGAGCATGACTAACATTTATTTGTTACTAGTACCAACAAAAACAAAAAGTTTCAACAAATCCATTTAGTCATCTATAATAACAATGTTATTGCTATTACCACACTTTTAGCTAGAGGGCATCTTGGGCATCCAGCGGAAAAATGGACGCCCTCCAGCACTCAAAACCGACGCCCTGTTTCCTCAGCAGGACGCCCTAAATGTATTATTAGTGTCTGTATATTGCCCAACTCGTAGTGTCATCTCACTGGTTTACATTAAATTGTGTTTCCGGCCAGTAATAT
This sequence comes from Synchiropus splendidus, assembly GCF_027744825.2. Classification (NCBI taxonomy): domain Eukaryota; kingdom Metazoa; phylum Chordata; class Actinopteri; order Syngnathiformes; family Callionymidae; genus Synchiropus; species Synchiropus splendidus. Next base: position 19,375,862 of record NC_071336.1, read on the forward strand.
CGCCAACTATGATCCAAATTCACTTCCCAGCTGCAAGCAGACGAACACACAGCCCTTTCAAAATGAGAACAAAATAGCTTCACAGGGATCAAAATTCGAGTAGTTCTATTAATTGAGTCAAGCGACGAGCCTTTATACATGTATTGTTTGAATGAATGAATGTTGTGGTTTTGAAAGTTTAGTAAACCATCACAGCCGATACAACTGGATGCTTATCTTGCATAAATATATGAAAAAAGATGTAGGCACAAGGCTGTACACACGATGGCTTGTAGTAAGGGAAAGAATCATTATAAACATGTTATTATTATTACTATTATTATTATTATTATTCATCAGAGTCAGCCAAGTAAAAGTGTTACTGTGCAACAGTTACTGACTTCATGTCTGTTAAGATGCTTGTTTATTTGTTGTTTATCTAGTTATTTTGGTACAAATAGATGTTTACAACATTGTTTTTTACAAAGCAAGTTGTTAGTTGTCAGTCATTGGCATGGTGTGTCGGGAGGGGAAGTGGGGTTGTGGGCAGGGTTTTGGACGCCCTGTTTCAAAATCCTCGTGAAAAGCCTGGCTAGTACTGTATTTTAAAGCTTGTCATGTGCATCTCTAAATTTATCAGTGTTGTGGTATCGTGTCAGCAGATCATTTAGATGTATCTGCTCCTGTTTTTTTCAGGCCTGTAATGAACTGGGTCAGGTCTGGATGGAGTCTGGAGTGAGCGAGAACGCCGTGTCAGGACACATTCAGCTCATCCGCCCCGGGGAGACGGCCTGTTTTGCTGTGCGTGGCCTCTCAGCCTGAACTGTTAGTTTCCATCCATGACCACGCTCATTTTTGTCTGCCACAGTGTGCGCCGCCTCTCGTAGTGGCCGCCAACATCGATGAGAAGACCCTGAAGAGAGAGGGAGTCTGTGCGGCGAGTTTACCAACCACAATGGGGGTTGTTGCAGGGATTCTGGTGCAGAATGTTCTCAAGTAGGGCTTTTGAAGTGAAGACATATTTTGTCGCCAAGTCTTATGGAAATTCATGTTGGGTTTTGTTTTGTCAGGTATTTGTTAAAGTTCGGAAGCGTCAGTTATTACCTCGGCTACAACGCCATGCAGGACTTCTTCCCCACCATGGCCATGAAACCCAACCCCCAGTGTAACGATCAACACTGCAGGAGGCAGCAGGAGGAGTACAACGTGAGAGCCTTTGGAAGTAACTCGAAAATAATGACAATCTTCATGAATTATCAATGTGGAATTTTTAGAAAAAAGAAGCAGAAAAACCCAAAGTGGAAGAAGTTCAGGAGGAGGTGGAAGAGGTTGTGCATGAGGACAATGAGTGGGGTGAGTACAGAGTTGGCCAGTCCCAAATCATTTTAAAGAAATGGAATCATTTACATTCATTGAAAAAGTTACACTGTTCACTTGAGAAGAGTTTTTTCATTATCTAACATTGGTGCAAGCATGTTTCAAGCATCCATGAAATCCACAATCTGTCAGTGAGGGCTCTTTAACAGACTCTAGTACACAACTTTATTTGACTGCAATCTTTCAGTTTGGACAATATCAAGGGCAAACATTCAGAAAAATGTTGGGTCTGCTTGTGTTCAGATTGAAGGTCGATTATCCAACTACTACTTGCAGGTATAGAGCTGGTATCAGAGGTGACTGAGAAAGATTTGGAGGGCTCATCCGCACCTGTTCCTGATCTCCCAGAGGGCATCACTGTGGCTTACACCATTCCATCTGAGGTCAGTAAAGTGAAGTCAGTCGAGAAAGTCTTTTTTAGCCGAGTTTAAAAAGTAAGGAAAGACAAGTACTTTCCATTTATTAAGTCATTCACTTTTCACTATATAGCACAGTTCGTACGTGATGCAGTGAAACAAAGTTTTTCATGGATGTGACCAAAACAAGAGGAATCGATGCAATGAACTAAACCCGGATCCTTAGCACATAATGCCACAGTAAAAGGAACATTTTCCTTTACTATAACCTTGAATATAAATCATAAGAGGATGTACAAGATCTTTGGTGATCCTTAAATGGATCAGGGGAGACAAGAATGATCTGACCTACCAGTAAGACACATCCTAACTTGAGTCTGCAGTGTAATGTGTGACTCCACGATGAATTTGTATCGATTCTTCTCCTTGTGGCTCAGAACACAGCGAGTGGAGAGACAGTGGAAGAGACCGAGCAGAGCCTGGAAGACCTGATGGCCCAGATGAAGAAGCTGTAGTCGACTAAATGTTGGTTTGATATGACATAATTCCTGATTCGAAATAAGCATGAGGAATAAAACTAACAGATGGGTTTTTTTTTTTTTTAAAAGAGAGCAACAAGTGGATATATGAGTCGAATGAGGAATTGAATCTCCATGCCACTCTGTGTTCAAATGTAAATACAAAACCCCAATTGTGCATGTGATGGTTTCAATCCTGACTGTGCTTTGCTTGTCGCTCAGCCTCATACGACACATCAACAATGTTTCATTTGTTTCAATAAAATATTTATTAGAAGACATTTTTGTTTCATTTTTCTTCTTCACATAAATACACAGATATAAAAATAAAACACAACATAAACATGGCACTGAACACACAATTCTGGTTCTTCATTTCATGTAGTTTGAGTTGATCTGTATAATCGAGACACGATTGTGTGGCAGTTACAGTAACAGTTAAAAATAGCTGTAATAAATTGAATAAAACGTGCAATACTGAATATAAGACTCAAGCAGCTTTCTTCTCATGTACACCATAATTTGGCCTTATTTAAATATGAATTACTGATGACTTATGAAGAAGCTTTTTTGGTTTGTTTTTTTAAACAAAATTAGCCTTGAAGGTCGATAGTAAGGTCACAGATGCAACAGATGACTCTACAAATGACAATATTACTCTCACAGTAGGCAATAACCTTGTATTGTACACATACTGTATGTTGCAATTAGCTCTGTCTGGTCTAAAGATCAGTACCACTGAAGATCACCTGGGTCCATGCAGGATGGGGACGGGTCCCCTCAGACTAAACGTGTCCCCACTGGACGAGTGTCTTGATGGAGCATTCCCACACACCAATGATGGCTCCGCCTCCTTAATCTCCATGGCTCTCTTGTACAGCTCGGCTGCTTTCTCAAAGTCGCCCTCTTCATAGCTACAAGAAGAAGAAAATTGGTCACAATTGCCTTCCAACCTATTCTTTGTATTCCTGACCACTTCAGCCGCATCATGCACCTTCAGCTGTAAAGCTGGAGGTCCACGTCTTCTGTGCAAGCCAATCCATAATTTAATACTACATACCTGAGTACTGCCAAGTTCTTCAGCGTCTCTCCAACACGAGGATGTGAGCGCCCTAAGCTGTCTTCATAAACTTTCAGAGCTCGCTCGTACAAGGGCAACGCTTCCGTGTGCTTCTTCTGTGAAGGAGAGTGACAAGAAAAATCCAATAACTTATTTAAGAATCACCCCGAGGGTAAAATGAAACCTGCCAGGCCAACAAACATAGACACATGTGATAGGGTTTCACACCCCCAGAGAACACATTCAGGTCAAACACTTTAGCTTATACTTTTAAAATTGTCTACATTCATTTTTTTTCTTTACTGTCAGACAATTTATTTTTCTTGCACCAACGTCGTGTAATTTTTTGCTTGCTTACCATCTTGTCTCCGCAGCAACAAGGCCATTGAATTCACACTTTCAATCAACTGTATGTTGCACATATTGCAGAATAAAGCTACCTTGACATTGACCTTCATTCCTAAAAACATCTTAAAATCTCACTGATATATTTTCACTGACATTATTTTTTCATATTTAATCTATAAAAATCAACATCTTATTTGATATCTTTCCAAAATCACGACAATGCAATTCTCTTCATCTGGATAACTCGGGAACTACAGTGATTTCACCTGCTGGATTGATATTAAGGCTTTTAAATGTTTGTCCAGGATGTAACTTTGTTTTAGATTTTCTCAATATTTACATATGGACTCTCCCATTGCTATAGAAGCATAAATGTGTAGGACAAAAAGCACCATTTAAAGTGTCAAATTTGCAGTAAATGTTTTTTGAGTTTCACCAATACCAATCCTCAGCAGGATCTTCAAACTCTTACCAGTTGGCAGTAGATTACCGCCAGATTCACCAGTGCTGTTGCCACGCTCGGGTGTTTAGGCCCAAAACTCTTTTCTCTGATTTCCAGAGAGAGTTCATACAGCGGCAGGGCTTTCTCGAGTTTTCCCTGCACACCAAACAAAAGTTACACTCAAAAGTCCGAGTCAGGATCAATGAATGGAACACTCACTCTGCGTTTGTAGAGCATGGCCAAATGTTTGAGAGTGTAGGCCAGCGACGGGTGATCCGGAGATAAGGCTTTTTTGCGGATGTTCAGCGCCCTTTCATACATGTCCTCGGCTGTTTCATACTCTCTTCTCTCCGTGTGCAGAGCCGCCAGGTTGTTCAGAGACTGAGCGCAGTCTGGATGGTCTGAACCGAGGACACGTTGCCGCATCTCTAGAGAGCGGGTCAGGAACACTTTGGCTGCACTGATGACAAGAAAAGCAGGATTTATTTTGTGAAAGTCAGTGTTCCAGTTGAGAACAACCAAATAATATTTGTTTATTTACATTTCGTTTTCAATATGTCCTCAATAAAATGTCAACTTATTATCAGGTAAGCCAGCTAGCTTAGCAGACACGGGTTCGGTGACTCACTCGAGGTTGTTTTGGAGGTAGTACAGAACTCCGAGTTCATTCAGTGTCTTGGCACAGTCGGCTGAATCAGTCCCCAGTGTCAGCTCCTCCAGCTGCAGTGCTCTGCGCCTCAGCAGTGTAAAACCATACTGCCAAAAACAAACTTCAACATCAGCGTCTAAAACAACGGCAGTGTGCGTGCTATACTAAAACATAAGCTCACCATGTGACCTTTCTGGCGAGCCGTTTTCTGGCGAATCTTCACAGACCTCTTTTTGAGCTTCTCTGCTTGCTCGTACCTTAATATGAAAGCAGTGGCAAAATATTTTATGCACAATACACCACAAAACACTTGAAATAACAACGCTATCTTTCAATAAAGAAAGGGTTAGTACTTGTTTTGCTTCTGGTACAGCATGGCGAGTGACTCCAGCTCTCGTGCCACACTGGCGTGCTCGGCCCCGTAAGCATTCTCACTGATCTCCAGGGCTTGTTTGTACAACTGCTCTGCGTTGCCGTATTTCTTCCACTGGACATAAACTCCAGCCAGCTGGTGCAGCGAGCGGGCCACACTGGGATGGTCAGGATCCAGTGCCGTCTCCCGAATCTCCAGCGATCTTTGTAAAGGAGCCACAGCCTGCACAGACAGATACAGTCATTTGTAGAAAGCTAAAAACATCACCTCACTTTTCCTTTAAAATCCAAAACCACCAGTACATGGTTACATGGTAGGTTAGAATTTCACAAAAAAACGAATCTTCTAAACATCCATTATTAGCAACAACAAATGGACTGGCATTAACTCTGGTCAATAAGCAAAGCTACTGCACTGTATACTATATCAAGGTTTGTCATCTGGTAACAGCATTACCTGACTGGGCAGACCGAGGTCTCTCAGGAAACGCCCCAAAGTTTCATACAGGTTTGCCAGTTTGGTCATGCTGTCTTCATCCTCACAGCTCTTCTCATACTGTTTCAGTGATTCAAAGTACTCATTGGCCATGGAGCTTTTGTCTTTACCCACATATTGCCAGTAGGCCAGGAGCTCTGAGAAGTGACCCCTGATGAAGCAAAAGTCAAAATGAAGGCACAATGAATGAGTGTGTCGACTGGTGGATGGTCAGGCACATGTACCTCTTGTAGAGGTTTTGGGACACAAACAGATTCAACAGGCTGAGTTGGAGTTTGCTCCGGTCCTCCTGCTGCTGCAGGAGCCAGGGAAGTTCATCAGCCACACGCCAAGTCACACGATCATGACTGGAAGCAGCAGAGACACAAAATGGCAGGTTTTCGCAGAGATCAATAATAGACATACAGTGAAATTTGCAGAGAGGCACCTGAGTTGTTGACTAAAATAGTGGATCAGTTTTTCTCTGTAGGAAGCCAAACTGCTTCCACCACTAAGAAATTCCAACTTCACAGCTTCATGTGCCTGAGAGGACGAACAAGAGAATATATTTCAGGTTAAGGCTGATAGTTGCAGGTGAAGAGGAGAGTGCAGAGAGGCTTGTTGGAGCAGGTGAGAGCAACTGTCAGGGGTGAGACAAGTGGTAGCTAGAGCAAAAGGGAAGCTCTAAAGGACAGTAGTGAGATATATGGTTTAGAGACACTAGCTGTGACCCGAGCAGAAGAAGCAGAGTTAGAAATGGCAGATGTTTTCATTGGGAGTGACTCAGAAGACCAAAAGCCAAAAGCACATTGTCAGAAGGACAGCTTAACGTAAGTTTTTGGAGATAACGTTAGGGAGGTCAAATGGTTTGGACCGGTAAAGAGGAGAGAACATGCTGGAAGAATTTTAGGAAAAGAAATACCTGGTGAAAAAAGAAGGGGAACACAACCACTGAGTTTCATGGTTGTGACACAGTAAAAGCTCACAGGTAGGTGACTACAGTAATAGTAGTTAGACACTTCCTCAGAGGTTCAGCATAAACATTTTCTTAGTGCTACAGACTTCCTCCTCTTAATCACGTCAATGTATTCATGTTAGAATACCTGCAGATGCTGAAATCTGATGAGGCCACAGTGAAGGGTCACAATGCAGAGTCTGCTCAGGGAGCTGAGCAGCGAGGACAGAACTGAGAAGCACAGATCTGGGAACAAATCTAGAACCTCTGATTCGCTCACTCCATTGTGGCTCGAATACACGAGGCACAGTATCTGCAAGTAGAATCAGAGATCAGCCAGGACTGAAAACTCAAAATGACTGGCAGTTCAGAGACAGATGCGAGTCGTGCTCTACTTAAATGCTGGTCACCTCTCGCATCATGTGCCGCTCTTTGTCCGATCCAAGTGATTCAAGTGTCATCTTGAGGGTCAGGCGGTAGAGTGACAGTGTATCCTGACAGTGCAGACACTGGTCAAGGCTTTTCTCAAAGGACCAGCAGGATCGACTACAACACCAGTCAGTCAAATCAGCTTTAATAAAATCACTATTATTGTGCATTGTAAAAATACAATTTTAAAACTTAACCTTGTGCTTATCCTGGCGAGCAGAGTGACATACAGAGCATTGCATGTGGATGCAGAGCGGCAGTGTCTCTCCAACTTCTTTTGCTGAAGAAAAAAATATTTTTTATGAACAAATAACAATAAAGGACTGTGGGCCAAAGTGACACCAGTCTCAGTAGGTGGGTTTCTATTAGGGTTAAGGTTACACTGATCAGGGACCAGGTGAGTGCCACCTTTGGAAACTCACACTCACCTGGTCCTTGGATAGCTGAAGGTCCACACTTTGACATTCCGCGCTCACAACACTCCAGACCTCTCTGGCACTCAAGGGATCTAAGTGAAGTGTTGGCCACAATCTGGAAGATGGAAGTGACATTGCTGTGAAGAATCACTGTATTTCCTCAAATAAATATTGATATATAACTCATCAAGTCTAAATGTGGTTTAGTTTGATAAGAGACAGAACAGAGGGATGAATTGTCCAGTTTTGGGGCTCCCACCTCCACGCTTGAGGACATGTCTCCACATTTACGGAGACCACCACCCTCACATTGACCGGGAGCGGGTCAATCAGCCACTTCATGTTTCTTTCCGCTTGCTATCAAAAACACACAAATATAAGTAATATGTGTAAAAGTGTTTGGAACATGCAGCATACAAAAAGAACATTTACCTGTATCTGATCAATAGAGTCAATAATGATGATGATGTTTCCTTGATGACGCGCTGATAATCTCTCAAGCCAGCGGGGAAACTCCTCCAAAATCTTACTCGGCTCCATGGTCAGGCCCGACAGAGACCAGAAGTGCTGCAGCAGCTGCAGGTGATGAAAGAGATTATTCTTATGGTACAGCAAATGAGGACCCCACTTACTTTAACTGTGAGGCGCTTGATGATGAGAACAGGCTCTGAACTGGTAGAGAGCGGGCGACCAACAAAGTGATAGAGGAACAAGGTCTTGGGCGACTGTTTCTGCTGCAGCTCAATCCTGCCAGAAAGGAAAATGTCGATGGAAACGCCACACCATGTTGGTCAGATTCAATTTTCCCTACCATTTGGAGAGGAGAAGAGATTTCCCTGAGCCAGGTCCACCAGACACCAACAGAGGCGGGGTCGGAGGAGGAGCTGCTATCATGTCATTGAGACGATCTATATACTGAAAAGACACACAACTTAAATACAGCTTTACGTCACTAGCAATATAGATATAGATTCCAAATTTAGAAATAATAGTGAAGTCTGAAAGATGATAGTGTTCACGTTTAGTACATGTAGCGCCTCCTTTATTCTTACCGCTATACAAGGGTTGGCCGGTCATACCTTTTGGAAGCCGAGCTGAGAGTTGCTGCTGCTGCAGGCCTGCTGATAGGACTCAATTTGCTCCTGCTCATCGTGCAGATCCCACAACACATCTCCTGAATCCTCCTCACGTCCATCTTCAAACCCAGAATCCTTTGAATCATCCAGGGCTTCAAGGCCCAACATCTCCTGAAGCGATGTAATGTAACGTGAATTACAGCACAACCCCGTGGGATTCACGACCTGATAAAAAGGGCACCTGTTTTATAACTCTTTCTAGGTGGCTATGAATCAGCGCAGCACCTTCCTCTGCAGAACCGCTGTGATTCAGCACCTGTGGAATCATTCAAAAATGCAATAACATTGTCTGTCCATAAATCTCAAACACACTGCAACATTTTTATATACAGACATCGACCACAACAAAACACAGATACAAACAATCATTATTGCCTTGTTAGCCATCAGATTTATGAATTTGTGATCAGTTCTCGTTGTTTGTGGGTTATTTTATTTTATCTTATTTTTTTGAGCACTTTCCTAGTTGGTGGGATCCCAACTGATCATGGCAATATATCTGATTCTGACTCTGAGCTGGATCGTAACATTCGAGAGCTACAGATAAGCACATGTAGACAAATGACAGATTATATTTCAGGATGATGATCAAGTCACTTGTCTGATCCCTTGCCATCAATAAATAATCAGAATAAAATAATAATATTAACAAGAAGAAGAACAAGAAGAAGAGTAGTGAGTGAATTAAAAGTGTTATACATGTGACGGTACATATTGCCTTTCAGCAGGATGATCCAGTGTTCTTTTGTTTCCTTTTTTCAGGTCAGTTTGAGGCAGCCAGCAAGGATCTGAGGTCCTGGCAGGTCATCAATTTCCGTAACATATTCGTGGGCAAGCTAAAGATGGGCATTAAGAGTTATCAATAAAATGTTTGAGTGGTTTCTAATGACAACAGGGAACCAGTGCAGTGAAGCTGCTCTCTTTAAACCAGAAACAAGGTAGGCGTTTGAATCGAACCATGTGGAATGCCACAAGTAAATTTAGTCAAGGGATATTTGTTACCTAAGGTGAGAAAAGGCTTCCATGACATTTAATAAATTATTAGTGATGACGAATCTGCAAATGGCACCTTGACTTTAGCAGCCTTGTCTGCAGCATTGATCCTTTCAAGCAGCTGCCTGGCCGGTCCAGACAAACAGCGCTCTTCACCAGCTTTGAGATATAGCACCAGAGGTCGACCGTCCGGATTCCGCACAAATGCTTCCTCGCAGTCCTCCACTGCTGAACTGAAGACATCAAAAGTCAGAGTGTTGAACAGAAAATAAGGCTTGATAATATTGTGAGCGACGTGCTAACCTGTTCACATTAGATTTAAGCAGCAGCAAACAAACAGAGCTCCTCTCAATCTCCTGCTTGCGGATGGAAGAATATGAGGAGGCACAATCTTCTGCAAACCAGACATTCAGATAGAAGTGGCCGAGACCTTCACATAGCCTCCGTAGCACTGGAGAGTGTTTCTGCACGACATGAAAGACAACTATTTATTTTTATATGTGAACACCCCATAATTCCTCTAGAGGAAGTTAATTTGGATTTGTGTACTACTCATCCAATGGCAGCATAAGTCAGTCTTACTTATGGAATATAAAAAGTAACACCAGTACCATTTGAAATGTCACGGCATAAATTGAAAGTCTTCATTAGAAAACTTGCAAAAAGACCGGTTATAACTTACTTACATTTAGTCACAAAAAAAGCCTAACTAAAAGGGGCATTTTTCTGAAATCTTGATTTTACAGTCTCTCAAGTTACCCCTCTGCGTCCCAAGTCGTTCTACCAGCAGTATCTTCGCATAACTGTGATGAAGATTATTTGTTGATAGAGCACCTGGCGACCTGTTCAGGGTATATCCCTGCCTCTTGCCCTATGACTGCTGGGATAGGTTCCAGCACTGCCAGCAACCCCGAACAGGACTAAGCACTGATTCACTGACGATGGATGGATGGACAGAGAACACCTTTCATTATTGACTTAAGTAAAAGTATAGTAGATGAAAAAGTAATAATTTGGGATACTACAGCCAATATCATGACTCTCTTAAAGCAATATCTTTTCATACAAATAAATGTGAACCAAAATAAATGTTGTTTAATACTGAGACGGTATAGACGTGAAAATAATATGAGCACTAACTTTAATGAAGATGTCCAGTTCTGCTCTGGTCTCGTGGGTAGAGATTATGTAGCAGCGCACAGTGTTGCTCCACAACGCCTGCGGCACATGTGGAGACACCTGAAGCAGACTGGCTACGGCAGCATCCCAGTCGTCTTTTCAAGTTGGAGAAATGAAGAGTTGAAATAACAACAACTTTAGTACCGGTTTTACCAAGTTAATAAGCAATTTAAAGTTGCACCAACATGAGCAAACAACAAAAGATGAACACTAACACAGACATTAAAAAAATAAAATTCATAAAATTATCACATATTAGGTCAAAAACTGTCTTGCAGAGCAAGACATGCACCAATGTCGCTACATGTACATAACAGATGTCATAGAAATTGTTCTTACCTCTGCTCACATTTGCGAATGGCCCCTCAACATCAATCAAACTGTGGGCAAATTCGGGGCCCCTGAATGTCTGTTGTAGCTGCATCATGCTTCCCATAGAGGGCTCACTTCCCAATACACCACCAGTCCAGTAATCACACTGAGTCCCTGCCGCTTAAAGCAAAGAAAAGTACGTTTGTACTGAAATTATAAGTTGCCAAAGATCTAGTTCAAAGTGAGTGGGCTTTACCAGTCACAGTAGTTTGGTTGTCATCAGAATCCGAATCGTTTGGGTCATAAACCTGGATGCCCTGAGCCTGAAGCTGTTGCAGTTTAGACTCCAGATCCCTTTTTGCTCTGAGGAGATCCTGAATTTCCTTCTCTTTGGTCTCCCTGAAAATCTGAGGGATTTTTAAAAATCAATTTAATATAGAGGAAAATCATGAAGGGAGTGGAAAACAATTTCCATCTTGCAACCTTAAATTGTCTTTTGACTTTGTCTCTGTCATGTTCAAAGGTGGAGGCTCTTTCCATCGCTTGATACTTTGCCTCCAGTGCACTCTCCTTCTCCCGCAGGATCTTTTGGTACGTTTTCTGCAAAGCCTACAGTCAAAATGAACACATTTATAACATTAGGAGTTACCGCATATTACTGCAGAAAATTCCCCTTTTCTGGACACAATGGAACTGTGGAATCAGCAATGTTGTATGGTTTGGAAACAGTGGCACTGAGGAAAAGACAGGGGGCAGAGCTGGAGGTAGCAGAGATGAAGATGCTGAGGTTCTCTCTGGGAGTGAGCAGGATGGATAGGATCAGGAAGCAGTAGATCAGAGGGACAGCACATATGGGCAGGTGTTTAGGAGACAAAGTCAGAGAGGCTAGATGGAGATGGTTTGGACATCTACTGAGGAGTGATAGCCAGTACATTGGTGGGAAGATGTTGAGGTTGAAACTGTCAGGCAGAAGGTGGAGAGGAAGGCCAAAGAGGAGATTTATGGATGATTTGCAGTGGCGACCCCCGAAGCGAGAAGCCGAAATGAAAAGAAGAAGAATGGAACTCTTTTGGGGTGATCTCTGACTCATGAAACAAGGCCATTGCAGTCATTTAAGAGTTCTGTAGAAGTTTTTCACGATCAATCATTACATCGATTCAACTTTGGGCGCGTGTCCGGTTCACCTGTGTTCTTACTTTTGATAGATTAACAAGAGCTGCACACCTACAGGAAAGGTACAATGTTTCATAGGTGGTCATAATAATGGTGAATCCCAACAACCTCACCTGAAGCTCGGCTCTCAACCTCTTGTTCTCTTCATCCAGCTTTGCTTCCTTCTTTTGCATGGAGGAGATCTCATTATTCTTGCTGACACGGAAGATTTCATACTCCTTGCGCAGCTTTTCATACTCAGCAGCATATTCTAGATCTACAGAACCAGTGGATTTGAAACTGGCACCAATCACCCGCGGCCCCCTGCGAAATGAGCTGCGTAGGAGTCTGGCTTTGGGCTTGACCTCAACAGGGATCTCGCAGGCTTCACCACCCTCACCTCCATACCCATCCTCGATCACTTCACCGGGGCTGACCAGAGAGGAGGCAGTGCCCATGATGGCCAGCAGCCAAGAATTCACATCTCTGGAAGGACACAGAAAACAAGTGAAACTTACACACACGAACTATTCAGCAAATGAAATGTACACAAATTACTTTACAGAGAGATACGCACATTCGTGAGTACTTCGTAGGACCTTAGAGGTAAGCGACAATATATACTTTGTTGTAGTGCTTTATTAAAACAGTTCGTCCCATTATTGTAGCGCCAATATTTACAAAACTCACAAAAAACGGGAGAACTATATTTTAACACCGTCAAAGACGTCAGGAAACTCAGTCAGACGAGAGCAGAGACAAGCTAACTTCTCCACGTACAAGGATGCTTGTTATGCTAGCGCGGCATTTATGGGCGGTGTTTTCTTCAGCTGGCACAGAATAAAAAACGCGGGTGTACACTCGTGACACTAGTGGTTATCCATACTAATGAAACAGACACGCTCTCTAAAACGTCCTGGACGTGAAAAGAGACGAAGCAAATACAGTTAGAAAAGTTGACTCACAGCTTCCTCCCTGCTGCCTTGGTAACAAGTTCCGACGACGGGTGCTCGCAAGCGTCAAAAAGTGAAGCACATCTCTGAAAATTCCGATCAATGTTTTGGCAGCGAGGCTCAGCACTTGGACTTCAGGGAGCAGCATCACTTTACTTGTAATTTATTTTCTGTTTTTGACAGGCGTAGCTGCATAAGTTCAACACACTGCACACCTGTTGCCCATCACTGGAACACTGTTCTGAAAGAATTAACTGTATAGTATAATGGATGATAATCGTATTCCTCTGATACATAAATCATATTGTTGATATTTCACAATAATTAACGTAGGTGCAACAAGAAAGGAAACCTAAACTAAACGATAACAAGATCGTAATTATTTAAAAATGTATATTTCTTTGTGGCCTGCTGCTTTAATGTCTATTCGCCTTAATGGATCCAAATATAGAAAAATGTTTTGTTGAAGAACAAAATTTACTGGTTGTACGAAGATGTTTATTCATCTGACAATGATGTTCACGCAAACAGTTTCCTCTCAAGACAACAGGGTTTGTACTTCATTGTTGTTGTTATATGTCCACATTTCATGAGGAAATCCCAAACTTGCCTTTTCTTGGTCTCTTCACTTAGCTTTGGTTCACATGACAATGATGATGTCATCATGGATCTTTGCTCTCTACAAGTCATGCATCCACAAAATACATTGACTGCATTATTTTTATGTAGTACGTATGTTATTTTTTGCAGTACATATTTCTACCTGCCATAATACACCAGCAGTTCACAGGGATCATCATAGTACATAACAAGATTTCACTATGATACTTGTTACTATCACTTATGAGCAAAGCCAACCAATACGGTGAAAAGATCAAATTTCAGAGATACAGAATAGAGGTTTTGTATTTCACTAGTTTTGAGAAACAGAAACTGAACTCATGTGGCCAAGCAAACCCTGACTCAACATGCGGCCTGTTCATTGGAATTGAGCAGCCTGCATGAGGTCAGAATTAAACTATAAAATTCATCAAGATAAATGAAAACACAAGATTTTGCTTAGAAATTCATTAGTAGTTTTTTGAGAAATATGATTTAACTTACGATAATCTCTTTCTTTTCATGCCTTCTTTTTGTAGCTCTGAATAAATCATTGTGGCTCTCTACCATCTTTTTTTCCAGAACAGTGACAGATATATAAATTAGCCAAATTATTTTTTTTTTATCTTTTCTTCTTCTTTTTTTCTCTCCCCCCAAAAGACTGGACTACACATCAAAAATAGTTATGCAGAAGAAATGGGAGCAGCAGACTGAAATAATTCAGTTTTTAATAAAATCATAAAAAGCCACCAGTGCACAAAAAAAGTTCCAAATTAAACATATTTTTCATGGAAATATGATCTAATTGTAAATATAATATTTTTTAATAAAAGATTAGCAAGAGAAAAAAAAGTTATAATACAAACAAATGTAATTGGCATATGTTAAGTCATTCATTAAAAACCGCAATAAAAATGCAACAGAACAATCGTGCCGTCATTTTAAAAGTGACATTGACAGGAGAAGAGATGCAAATGAATTTCCTCTCAGTGATCATTTGCAGACGAGTTGGAGCAATTTCCCTCGGTAGACTTTGTTGAGGAAGAAGTACATGACAGGATCCAGAATGCCACTGAGACACATAAGAGCTGAGGTGACCTGGTTAACTTTAGCTATAGAACTACTGCGATGTACTGTTGTTGTGTCGCCATCAACAGCACTTTTAATGTACATGACCCTGCTCACATGGTAGGGCACAAAGACAAACAGGAAGTGGATCACAACAAGAACAATCAGTTTGACAGCCTTGTCCTTCACACCTCTCTGCTCGCGCTGTCGTACCGACTGAAGTTTGACCAGAATGAGGATGTATGCAATGACAACGGTGGCGAGGGGAATAACAAATGCCACCACTGTTGACGCTAAAGCCTTCTGACTGGGCCTCTCTAAGTAGAGCTTCCCACATGTACCTGTTGAGTTGCTGCTTATATTGGCTCCTGCAAACAGCATTGGACTCGTGCTCATGATGATCAGCAGCCAGAGAAGACAAACCACAGCATTGGCGTACACCGCCTTCCGAATAACACGGGACTTCGCGGCGAAAAGAACAGCAATAAGCCGGTCCAGACTGATGAAACTCATCAGGTACATGCTGCTATAGATGTTGAGGTAGAACAAGAATCCTGATAACTGACACAGAACATTTCCGAAGGGCCAGTGGCAATTTAGCAAGTGGTAAACTATACGCAGTGGTAAAATGAGGACATAGCAGATGTCTGCCATGGAAAGGTGCCGCAAAAACACCCTCGAGGAAGATGAAGTTCCCCTCTGGAAAAAGGCCCACAGTGCCAACACATTTCCAGGGAGCGCAATGATGAAGACCAGGATGTAGTAGGTGGTGTAGAGAATGTTCTCATATGGTCCTGCATGGAGGTCCTGGACGTGGTCTTCAGTGTTGTTCATGGATGTCAGAGACCACGATCTAATGAAGGTGTTTCATCATTAACAGATATATGGGTGAATACATGAAAAAAAGACATTTACATGTTTATTTATTTGCCATGAAGCAAGCAAGTGTAAACAAACAAGATCTAAATGCTGCACTCAGCAAAAAGTACACATTTATTCAGATAGACGATTAAGAAGTCACTGAACAACGAAAGCATGGGACAAAGCAAAATGTGAGTAAATCCAAACAAACAGACAGATCACCCAGATGCCCAGGCAATCCTGAAAGTTTAAATGGATTATGTTCATCCATTTAAGGAACAAAAAGAACCACATCATAAGCAGAGGTAATTTTTGATCACATTAATATTGAATTTATATCTAGCTTGGCACTTGCAGCTGCAGGCTGACCTCTCCCCACTGGTGGCTCTCCTGATGTGAATAAGGTTCTTTCATGTGGACATAGTTGGTGAACAGGTGATTGTCTTACAAAACAAAACACTTGGAACTCAGAAATGAAAAGCAGCCTTGGTCTTCAGGGTCCAGCAAGGCTGAGACAAAGACTAAATGCAGTCAATTCCAAGACAAGACCAAGACCTCGAAAATGTGTTCCTGAGACTAGTCTTGAGTACTACAATACACCACGAGGACCTGATCTGAAACACCTCACCAGGTAAAGTCCATTGATGACTACCTTAGCACTGTTGAGGAGCAGCAGTTGAGCAACTCCCAGGTGACTGAGCGATCTGTCTCTGAGGAAGGTCCAGCCACCTTGGGGCGAAGACAGTAGCATGTAGAAAGGCCAAATTTTTTTATGAATTGACAATGAAAATATGAACACGAAATGTACGTCAAACATATAAGTATTATATAATACTGTAGCACATTTTACACTGAGTAGTCACACTTTTGGAAATGGGTATTTGCTTCTTTCATATTTATTTACACATTATTTACACATTTATTTTAATTTATTTTAATTAATTTTGAAAAAGCAGTTCACTGTAAAAAGGACACAAGTGACTTGTATTGATACATATCCATCTGGGATAAACTCGCATTGAAAAATACATCTTTACATATGTCAGTCCACAATGAAGAATCTTACCTTTGACAGCTCAGCTGGCAGGACAATAAGCGTCAGTGACAAAAAAAAGAACACTTCTCTTTTTCTCATTTGTTGTTGCTCTTCCGCAAAATCGGAAGCCTAATACTCACACTACTCACCGTTCCAGGAAATAAAAACTTGAATGCCGAAAGATTTCCACGCATGCAATGTTTATTTCGGCTAATCCAACACAGTTTTGTTTTGACCAAATTGCTCATAAGATTTAAAGCTTTACAAAAAAGAAAGAAACCAACAATATTTACAAAATAGATCTGTGCAAACATGAATTTTTAAACACCACTCTCCTACAATATCTGACAGGCGTGCTTAAAAATAAACTTTGGTTTGTTAACAAAACTACTAATTCTCGAGAACCGTCTATGTACACGTCTTGATTTGCTCCATATATGTAGATTCTTTTATCAGTTCAGCTTAAATTTAGACACAAAAACATGTCAACTTAAACTTAAGTAGGACCAGCAGTGCAAATACTGAGGTCACCCAGAGAGAGTGCCTGGTTAAATCCCCCGAAATCTTGAGACTCAGCTCGGCCTTGAGTGAAACAATGGCTGCGTTCAGATGGACAGTGTTCATCAGACCCAAATATTTGATGTTACAGTCCAAGTGCGTTTATCATGTTTAACTACATAACTTGAACATTAGTAAGGGCCATTGTTTTCTCAACACGAATACACAATGTCTTGTCTCTCTAAATAATGTGCTTTTTTTCAATATCACTATTAAATCGTATAATTAAAATTGACTATTTTATCCAATATGGATTGTGACGTAATTGTTGAAACTACATTAGAACCATTAAATATAGATGAATAAAAATGCACCCTTCCATGTCAGAGGGCTCCATGTCATTAGTTATTTCTGATCCCACTGTATATGTGAAACACAGTCATTGCTCAACAACTTTGGCACGTAGGCACATAAATGAATCTGGATATTAATCATGGTATCATTTTTTTTTTACTCGTATGGTACAGAAATTGGCAGTTGATATTCATGAAAAATCAAATCTGTATACATTATGTAAACAGAAGGCATTTACAAAGGTGTGTGGGTCGAACATCAAGCAAAATAAGAGACAGATTAAATATACTATGTTATCCGTGATCTGCTTTTGAAAAATAAAACACTCTTTACATGTGATTGTACATAAACTCTACATTCCCTACAGCAAGAAAACTATTTTCAACACCATCAGATCCATAAAACTTTATATATTTTTTCCATCTAAAAACAAGGAAATAAAAAGCGTTGGTGAGAGAATGCCAGTGTCAAATAAAACAAAAGGGCAGAGTGCATTATTAATACTTTACAACTTACAAAATAACAAGGTGTTAAAAAATGGACTACCTGCAGGACACTTTAGACATAAGAGTCATAATGGGGCTAAGCGTCCTTGGCTGCTGTAGCAGTTGGGATGCAGGATTTGCCGCTGCTGCCGTTGTGGGACCTGTAGCTGTTGAAGCTGGGGGTGTGTATGGTTCGGATGCTCTTTCCACCTGGGCCCAAAGGAGTGGGCGACAGAGGGGAGGGGGAGGAGGAGGAGAATGAAGAGGAGGAGGAGGAGGAGGAGTGCACTCGACCATTCTGTGTCTGTGAGGAAAACGAAAGAGCTTTACCTGCGTGTTGTGAGGGTGTGGGGAGTTTGAGGGATCCGTTAGACAGGGAGGGGATGTGGGAGGAGGGCAGGGGACCAGAACGGGGGGACAAGATAGAGGACTTTGTCACAGAAGTAGAGGAGGCAGACAGGTTAATGAGGTTAGCGGCATCAGAGTTTTGCACAGACTGGGAGCTGCTTTTAGTAGAGCTAGGATAAAAAGCAGGGATTTTAGAGGTGGGAATAGTGGGGGCAATGGTTTTATGATCCCCTCCCACTCTTTTAGCACTTCCGTTAGCCTGTAAACAGAGATGCCAAACAGATACTGGTTGTCAAAACAAAAAGAAAAACTGGTCAAACAATACACTTAAATGGCAAGACAAATCTACAGGTTACCAAACTACAAAGGTTTCATTGTCAACGCTAAAAAGTGTGCCCACAATAAGGTTTTATGATGTTGGCGGATCTGATGCATTATACTTTGGACTTTTTTACCAGAAAATTTTAACAGAAAATTGCAGTTATTTTTTATATTTACCAGACAGTGATTCATGTTATATCTACAATTAACAGTCAAAAAGAAATGCCCATTCTGAGTTTGGCCCTTGATTAAGTGTGACACTGGGTAGTGAAATTTACAGAAAAGGTTGGAGTCCTGCTCAGTTAAAGTGACTGAATAGAAGGCTGGTGCACTCATAGTAGCCTTCCTTTCCTTGGTAACAAAAAATGGCAAAAAAAATGGTTCTAAAATTCTTAAAGCGTTTTCAAATGAAACCATTGTGTTAGGATGAAACAAACTATGTTTACACAAACAAATACACCACTAAGACACAACTAAAACATGTACAGAAGCTCTATTTCTTTTAAAAAAAGAAAAGACACATTGAACCGCAAGGACATGTTACCGAGAAACAAATGTTAGACAGCAGTGGCAGACGGGCATCTGTGTCTGAGTTAGAAAGATTGTTAGGCGCTCTGAAGGGGTCCGGAGAGGATGCAGAAAACAGGATGCAAAGAACAGCTGGGGGTATTCAGGTGTTAGGCTCTAGGGGGTGTGAGTGAAAACAGAGTGAGGGTGCAGGGTGGTGATTCCTCCGTGGGAATACAGTTGGTCACCGTGGGGTTAAAAAGCTGTGCAGTTGTGTTGCGTTGAAGCAGAGGTGCATTGAGCGAAGGGAGTAGTACAGTATAGCTTCATAAAAGTCAAGGTAGGTTTGGATTTGAACACAGCCGCAAGCGTCCTGGGCACGTTTTGGCGACACTGTTTAGGAACTCAGCTGTGATGGAAACTGGAGATGTGATGACAACTCAGATGATGACAGGATTCCTTTTCTCCTTTTCCTTTTTTGCTTAGTCACCAACACAGTGAAAACCATGAGCAGTGTGGACATGCAGAAGCATACAGTACAGTGATGTTATGGGGTAACAGTCTGGAGTCAAACATGCCTTCCTGTCAGAGCAGACTTGAGAGATTGGGACTTGTTTTTACTTATTTTTTTTCAAAACACTTTGGTAAGTCTTTTCCCCGCCTTAATACACATGCCTCATACTTCTGATCCCTCTAAGTCCCTACAATAAAACTACCTGGCGAAACTGCCTTTGTGCGTCCTGCAGTTTTTGTTGCTTCCCTGCTTTGTCAGTAGTAGCCGACGACTGCCTGGACTTCGCAGACAAAGGGACGGGCATCCGACTAGTGGGGGACGCGACACTGGTGTTCTGCAGGGGGATCCAAACGAAAAACAAAACAAAAAATAAAACAAAAGAAAGGAAGACACACCATATAGAAAGAGTGAGAAACCAGGACACAGATTGTAGGTCCATGACCAGAACGATTGACACCAGTTAAAGATCATGCACTAAAGAGGGACTGACAACCTTTTACACAAAAAATCAGCACATGCAGTCAACATTAGGGACGACAACAATAAGTCAGTAGAGTCACTACCACTTGCTGAAACCCTCAGTTTTAGCAATGACCTGCCAGAGAAAAAGGGCGGTGGGAAGGAACCTGCCAAAATGCCACCCGAATCATGTCACCATGATTTTAAAGAGGGGGAAAGTCACAGGCGACATTTCCTACATCTCCTGTGGAGTGGATTAATGATTGTGTGATTTCAGTTGGTTAGCTTGGAGTAAAGGTAGGTTTAAAAGAGAAGGACCCAAAGCCCTGTGGAGCGACAAGAGCTAGAGAGAGACCTGTTGAACTGTGGTGGGGACACTGAGGACAGTGGTGGTGTTGGGTGGGATGACTGAAGGGCGAGGGAGGACCTGAGGCTTTGACTTCCTCTCGATGGAAGGTTTGCTGGCTAGCTTAGGACCTCTGGAAGCAGGTAGTGAGGAAGACCTTTTTAACCCCTCGGAGATGGTCCCATTCCCGCCTTTTGTTGGTTCTATATCGTCTGGGGAACAGGGTCCCATCTCAGTGATGGTGGTCTCCAGTTGCTTGATGGTCTGCTCTAAGCTGTCCAAGGTCTTGTAAGTGTTCTTGCGGATCTCATTTGTCCTGCAGATAGTCTCTGGGTTGTGTCTTTGAAGTGGCACAGACTTTGCTTCAGTAGAAGACTTGGAGCAAGCGATCTCGTACCGCTTCGCTTCCTTGTGTTGCCTCACCGTGCCGTCCGATTCCTCCTCATCCTCATACACCACCACCTGAAGTGTCTTCTTGCCGGACTTGGAGCCGGTGCGGATGGCCTGGGTGAGAGCCGCGAACTGTTTCTTCGGGAACTTGAATTTGAATTTCTTTTTCCCATCCGCCTTGAAATCTCCATCCCCGCCATTACCTTCAGCTAGCTCAGAGATTGAGGATGAAGACGAGGACGACAAGCTTGTGTGGTCTCCGTTGCTGTGTGAAGAATTATCCGTTTTGCCGTCAACCATGTCGGCCTCCTTCACGTGACCCACACTCCTTTCGCTGTCAGACTCCTCGCTCTCCTCAACAATGGGGTCTTCTGACAACATCCTTTCCAGTTCTTCCTCACACTCAAAAATAGTGGACAGGCGTTTGTACGCTGAGCGGATGTCCATTGGCTCATCAAAGATGATGATAACAGGCTTCTTGTTGAAACCATTATCTAAAGGAGCGTTGGGATCCTCCTCTGTGTTTGTTCGCTTTGCAGAACCACCAACAGTAACAGTCTCGACACTGTCTTTTTTGGCATTGACCAGCTCTTGGTACTCGCCACAAGAAAGTGCCTGAACTTTTGTATTGGTGACCATGAAGGCAATGTTGTCAGGCGGAGGAGGGGCTTCTTCTCCAGGTAGGTCAGGACTAAGGCCCGCCTCTTCATCAACAGACTTTCCATCACTCACAGGTAATTCTTTTTCTGGTTCCACAGCTTTATGAACAGGTTTTAACGCAGGGGGCGCAGCAGCAACTGCAGGCTCACGCACTACAACCTTACTGGAAGAAAAATGTATTTTCTTTTCCTTAGTAATTTTAAGTTTTTTCCCTTTCTCCATTTCCGCTGCGGTCTTCAAAGACTCTGCGCGTTTCATTTGTTTCCGGGGAAATTTGAATCCGTTCAGTCCGACGGGTTTCGGCGATATCGGAGGCGGCGGTGATTTGGGTGACACTGGCGAATGGAGCTGCTGCTGGCTCGAAGAATTCTCATTAACATTGACATTTGACACCTGAGATTGAGGCGGTGCTAGCTCGCGACGTTCAGGGGTTTCCTCCATTGCTGACAAGGGTTCTTTGGGAATCTTCCCCGTCACATAGTAAATGACCTGAAAAGTTGCAAGATGAGTTAAACAAAGAAAACTAAAAAGAAGTGGCAACAGTGTGACAACGCGAGTACATACCCCTTGGCTCTTTCGTATGGCAGAATTTCCATTTTCATCTGTGTCTGGATCTTTATCGTCGCGACTGGGCTCTGAGCTCTGCTAGAACAGTGCGTGAGGGGATTACATGACTGTGCGATTGCCATTCGCTGAATTGACACATCGCTTGCAGCGGAAAAAATCTACAGCTGCAAACATAGCAGTTGTTCTGTATGAGCTGTATAACTACTTTTGCTGACTTTTTTGTGTATGATTACTGCCAAGCAGAGTACATTCAGCAGATGTTAATGAACATCACGGTTTAAGACTATAAGCGGCTTTGTGTAAGAAACGCAATATCAGCTATTTCTGTTCATCCAAGTCTTTTTTTCAAGATTATAGAACTAAAAATGGATTTGGATTCCGTAAGTTTTTCCATCTCTTTGGAGAATGCAAGTAACCATATATTATGTGCATGAACACAGCAACTTATTGTACTTGGGTTTGAATATTTGGTCACGCTTCATACTAAGGTTTCATCTACATCTCAATATTAGTACATTTATAGGAAAATGATGCATACTGCCTTTATAGGTAGCCCTTTATTTTATGGCACAGTAACTACTCAGTATTTAGCTGGCAATTCAGTGATAACAATAATCACTTAGTTGGTATTTAGTACTGTTAATAAGGAGGTAAGTACAATGAAACTTACCAGGTATCTGTGTTTTTATTAGTTTTATCATAGTTATGAACTTTTATATCTTTACAAGGCATAAAGATAAATCGTTTTGATGTCTTATGAATGTACTGATAATGCAGTATAGGTGAATTCTTTCCAAGACAAAAAAAAACAAACCAATGAATATTCACATTAAAAATGAATAACATCAAATGCTTATGTAACAATAATATAGTGACAGCAACCATGAACAAACCTACATAGTATTTTACTTTATAGTTTTTAAACATGATTCAGATCATCAGCTACAGCTTTTCACCTTAAGGTCAGCTGAAAAAGTTTGTTTTAAATGTTCCAGTTACAAGTTACTAGCATAGCAAAGAAAAAAAAATACATAAAATACTTCCAAAACTGCACTTAAACGGACAGAACAGAAACCAAAGAAACTAACTAAATTTAGAAGCTATATTTAAACTACCGGTAGTTACATCTTAGCTTCAAGCAGTAACAATTAAATGAATATAATCATATGTCAAGTGTTTACTGTTCAAAGTAATTGTACCTCGAGTCACAAAATAATTCAAATGCAAGTAGGAATTGACGAAAGCGATTGTGTGAGATAAAAGGAAGTAAAGTTCTGCAGAAGCCAGCTGATAATAGTAGAAGACCAAGACAAGGAAAGTGAAGCTAACTGAACAGAAACGAAAGACAGACGCATGCAAAATAACTAAACTCATCTAAAATGAACCAAGTCTGCAACACATTCTAATAATTTCTCAGATCATCAAATTGCATTCTAAAAACTATGGTTTTATCCTCAAACAAAAGTCACATAAGAATTTGAAGAGTTAAACCAAGCACTGATAACTTGGGTTTAAGAGAGATCAAAGTCAAAACGTTGTTTATGAATATCTGCTTTAAGTTGACACTTATAAATAATAGATTAGATAAGCATAACATTGCACCCAGCCCTCCAGCCTCCCATCCTTTCATTTTGTCACCTTCACTATCCTTAAAATATTTCTCCTCTAAGTGAGAGCGGGCTACACTTCAAGCACCACCACGTGACACTGTTCCACTAAGGTATGGGTCTAATACCCACTCCAGAGTGGCTATTCCTCATGCAGAAGCAGTGTCTCTGGGTTCAGGGGCTTTTACAGATCAACCTGGTTTGGCTGCGTATATTTTTAAGGCTGCTTTAATTTGATGACAGACAAGTTCAGCTATGAATCAACGGAAAGAACCAGCCACCATCTGTACACAAACTACAAGCACCAACTTGACTGTCAAATCATTCAAAAGCAGTAGTCACACAGTGCTCCTGCTAAGTCTCAGTGGAAGCTTTTGTTTTCTTAGTTTGTGTGTGAAAACACCAGGGCAGTGATGCGGGCTGGATAGATGCTCGGCTGCTGTCACGTACTTGTCGTCCAGCCAAAAAAAAATATCTGGTGGCTGGTTTGTGCCTGCGGCTGGCACAGCAAGCTGGGACAACATTTCTCAGTTAAACCTTCTTTACTTCATAACAAGTGAAAACTTTCTGGGAAAAATCTTTGACCTTTCAGACATCATTGTGACCAAAAAAAAATCTGTTCCCTCAGACTGTACTGATAACAACCAAATGGTGAGATATTTTTCGAGAGATTAAAATTAAACAACGCAAGACACACGAGAAGTGAACTACCCACAGAAGAGTGCAGATGTGTTTTATTGATTAGAGGAAACAGTTGTCATGTATAGACATACAAAAGCAGAAATTACTGTGTAATCTTGCAGACTTGATCCTGGAAACTTCCAGAGGGATTGAAAGAAGAAAATGAGGCAGCGAGGAAAGTTGGGGGACCAGAGGCGGTGATGCATATATCTCCAGAGCCAAAGCAAGGATGCAGTCAAACAAGTGTTGAGGTAAAGTCGTTAATAGTTTCACACAGATGGCAGAGGCAGGCGGGGTTAGCTTGACAGAGGAACGAAGACAAATGGGTTACCTTTTTCTCTTTGAGTGGCAATAAATCCCCTGCTCTGATTTCTCTTATTTGTGCTTCAATTCCAGGAGTGGGCTCTACTGTATGTTTCAGCCCTACTTCTTTAACTGTGCACTTCTGGAAAACCTGCATATTGCAGAGAGTTGCAGAGGAAATGGAAAAAGGGTATTTGAAGACAAAACAAAATGAACACCTCAACCAAGAAAATGAAGAACCGGGTTAGTTCCCCCACCGTTAGACCCACCACCAAGAGAAGAAATGATTGACGTCTCTGTGTCAGTGAGATTTTGCCTCTGTGTGTGTGTGTGTGTGTGTACCTGAAGTTCTGCCATGATCTTGTCCCCATCATCCTCATCCTCTTTAGCTGCAGGGGCAGGTACAAGAGGAGGCGTCACAGGCTTCTTTGCTTCTGGTTGAATTTTGTTGGGTTTGGGCGGCGGAGTTGGAGGTGGAGCTTCTTCTTCACCCTCCTGAAAGTAGACCACAATCTAGTTTGATGACTACTACCTTCTTGTTTATTACCTGGACCACATACTTTGTACTTAACCCAACACCTTAATGCAAAGTGACGAGACGCATTTTCTTTGCTTAAAACACAGTCAGGGAGACAACAAGAGACGAATACACACCTGGGAAGATACAGACTCCTTTCTGCTGGTGTAGACCACCTCTCCAGAACGAGTAGTGGTCATGCCTGAGCTGGAGTAGGTCTTCCTAGGAGGAGGAGGCGGTGGAAACTTGCCAGACTTGTCCGACCCTTGTCTTGTGAGGCCTTCTAATGACGTAGGTTTGCTGATAGTCTTGGGTCTCTCTTGTGAAAGTTTGGCTGGTTTCTCCATCGCTGGCTTTGGAAGCTTTTCAGGTCCCTTCTTGACAGGTCTGATTGAGTCACACTCAGATGGAGGCTCCTTTATATCTGAAACAACAGAGAAAAAAAATGACCATCTCAGCTCCTTATGCGTTCATAATAAACCTCGTACCAGTTGGTGAAGCCACTGGACTGGGGGTCTTTGTGGAGTCTGCATTTTGCTGGGGTGGGCACTCTTGCACTTCCAAAGGGGGAAGCCCCTTCATCATGTTGGCCTGGGCCTCCTGGAGGATCTTATCAAACTCTTTTCCATCAAACTGGCCCATGTTCTGCCTTCTCTCTTCCCACTCCTTCTCAGCTGCCTGCAGGAAGGACGTGAGGTGTGATCAGCTCAGTTACTCCTCACTTCAACTAGCTGGAAAGGCCATACTAAACCATTGTTCCTGTTTATTCCTGCACTAAAATCAGCACACAGTTTCAAATGGCAAACTGTTTGGAGTAAATAGAAATCAAAGGTGAAAATAGCTTTAGAGAAGTAACAAGTGTGAAGTCAAGTCACTGAGAGTATAAGTGAATTAATGACGCAACAGACTTATTAGCAGGAATTGGGAAAGTATGTTGTGCAACACCATGAAAAATTCCCCAGGCCTTGAGAAAGAACTTTCATCAGCATGATAGCTTTATGTCTGCATCAAAAATATAATTTACTCACTACAAAATATGGGCACAGTGCTGCATATCAGCAGTCACTCGTACAACTACAAATTAGATGTTAAATGCGTGTGTTTTTACTCTAAACTTGACTTTTTCATCATGTACACCATTGTTGGACCGAAATGTTGAGAACATACCTCGATGGAAATGGCTCTGCTCTTGCACTTGTCCTGACTGCTCTGCAGCTCCTCAATGACATGATCCTGCATGGAAAGGCCGTTCCCGTTATTCACGGAGGTTCCATTTGTCTTCTTACGGTGGGCAGGACTTGGTGGATCGACTCCCTTGGGAGATTCTCGGCCTTGATTCTTGTTAGTGCTCTGAACTAGTGTGGGTGTCATCGGGGGGCTTGGTTGAGTAGACAGCGCTGCAGATTGCTGGGACTGTTGCATGTGGACCGGCGAACTCTGGGCGTGATGGATGACCATAGGGGAGGAAGGCATCACCTCGGATTTAATTGTTGAATTCTGAGGCTCCAATGGGGGCGCTGTTGTGCCAGGTTGGGTAGAGGGAGCAGTCTCAACGTGTCGCCCGTTGTCCACAACTGTAGAGTCGGGAGCTAGTTGAGGAGTTTCAGTTGCTGATCTGCAAAGTTGAATCACAGAAAACAGGCTGCTCTAGAATGTTTTATAAACAATTCTCGTATTTGTGTTAAAAATATTGTGTTCTATGTGCATTTTTATCACCAATGTACAAGGTCAACTTTTACATTCTACAATGTGCAAAATCAGATACTTTCACTGAGTGATAAATCATCTTACGTCCGGTCAGGTTTATTTTTTAAACGAAAATTTTCTTTGGATGTGTTTATTTTATTCAAGACTTCAGTCTTGTTGCAGTAAAATAAACATTAGATCTCAAGGATCCTATGTGTATGGCTGTATCACTAATAAATCATTTTTCAATTGCTCAATGTGTTCACAGTTCCAGCAGAAGCTGGTCTGAGGTCTGCAGAATATTAAAATGGAAATTAAGCTCAGCACCCTGCTGTAAAAAATGATTCATGAAAAGTTTGCTGGAGATGAGGGAGCAAAATCAGGTTGGACCATTGGCAGCTCAGAATCAGCTCGGAGATTAAACCAGGGCACCGTCGCCGACTGCAATCATTTCGTGCAATCTACCACATCACAGGCTCTTTTGGGGGCAATTTTTGTATCCATCCAATCATTGACGTTCAGCACCTGAGCTGCTGCATCTGCTCCATTGATTCTCATTTTCGAACCTAAACACATAGCCCCCCTCTAATAGCACACACCTTTCAATTTAATGCTGGTGCACACATAATCTGATCAATTTAAATTCACATAAGATTTTTTTTTTTTATTAAATGGTCAGTAATGATTATTTGTAAAGATATGACATCAAACAAAATGGCATTATGATGAAAACTTTTTAAAGAACCCTTGTGGTTGTATCCAGTTTCCCCCCCAAAAAGTCTTCCTTTACAGCAATCTAAGGTCAGAGATAAGTTCTAGAGCCACCAGATGTGTTTATGCCTGATATTGATATGCATTTTTATTAATTTTATAATAAGCAAAATCACGTGTGCTGTATAAACTGTTGGCCACATACATTTACATTGGATCCTTCAAGAAATAAAATCTAAAATAAAAATGGGACTCAAGGTCACAGTCAATTTTAATCCCTTACAGTACCTTCTCATGCTGCTCAGAGTGTCTGTGAGGCTCTTCACCCTCTTCAGCATGCTGTCCAGTTTATGGGGCTCCTCCTTCAAAAACTTCACAGCCTCAACTTCCACTCGGAGCACGGCTCTCATTCTGGTTTGCAAGGCAGGAAATTCTCCTGCAGCACAGGTAGAAGTAAAGCATTACAGGGAGTAAACAAAATGTATTATCTTCCACTCTGTCATCTATCTTACCTTTGAGGCCCGCTAGAGACTCTCCCACGTTTCTCAGAGTCACAGCCCCCTCTTCCACCTCTTTGAGAGTCACAGCTCTCTGAGTGTCTTTTTGCAGAACACCCACATACTGCTCCAGATCACTGCAGAAACCAAAATAAAGAGATTAAAACACAATTACATAGCACAGCCGTAAACGTTAAATAGCACTCATTATGCATCAACTTGAATGCATTTCTTTGGTGAATACTGCGACACCTGAGAAAACTGATATTATTGTTGACATCAACTTTTGCTGCATTTGGCACATTCCTGTCCAAATCCAGATTATTTGGACAAGATTAGATTACACTTTTCCCAGCATCACATATTGGCACACATAAGGATTCTGCAGGCACTTCCTCATATTGAAAACAAATCATAATGACTCACCCAAACAGTACTAAAATAAACTAAGTTCCAGACAGATGGACAACATGATGCCTTTGTGACAAAAGTAGGATACCATTCAGTGGTGCTAAAGACTGAATCATAAACAATGAGCCATTATGATGAGACAGTTCTAAAAGCCAGGTTATAACTAAGACTCTTAACAGTCAACAAGCTGATGCAAACCAAATTATAACAGTGTGCTCATGTGGAAGTAAACCAAGGTGAAGAAGTCTCAACAGCGTACAAAATAATAATATCAATTAAAACAACAATGTCAACATTATTGTAATAATAATAATAATAATTTAAAGGTGATTAAAAATAAAGAAAAAGAAATGCACATGGCAAAAAGGTTTTAAATACAGAGTTAATATCCACAGTATGTTGCAATCGACACTATAGATCAAAATATCATCTTAAAAGGTTTATAAAATGCGTTTCAGTAACCAAATCGTACTTAATGCTCCAACGTTTGCGTCTTTACAACAGTCTAGTCGGCAGACATCAACAGTGAGTTTACTCCTGAAACCTCTCTCGGCCCACTCAAGCTCTTATCACCCTGTTTATTGGCACTGACGTTTATCACTAAGTGTTTGACCAGGTCTTTCAAGAACACATAAATTCAATCACAGCTCTGACTGTGGTGAATTAAAGATGAAGCGAAATAAAAGCCTTCTATGTTTTAGAGAGTCTCTCCTATGCAGGCATGTCTATACAAGGCTGTGATCTTTTCAGGGCGTTGGTCGTCTTCTGGATTACCACGGGGATGAGCTGATAAAATGTTACCTTTTGGGGATTTTTCTCAAAAAAAGACCTCAGATGCACAAGGGGTTAATGACTAGCTCCGTAAATCGGGCAGTCATAAATCAGCTTTATATATAATGATCGTGACAAGCTAACTGTTGCTGTGAAGTGCACCTGAGTTGTTTGAGAACGTGCTCCTCCAGGCCGAGGTACTTGTGTCGATCCTCTTCCACTGTGGCTCTCTGCTTCTGGACAGGGTCCTCCACACGTCGCATGGCCTCAGAGAGTTTGACGCTTATTTCCTGCTCGGCCCTCTTCAGCTGTACCCGTAAAATCTCCTGGTTCTGGAGCTGGAGAAAAAAAAGGGGTGAACATATCTCATGTGACTCAGGATATAGCACATAGATATAAAAGAGTAAGGATTTACCTGGAGCTGACGCATCTGATGCAGCTGCAACCGAAGGTCAGACACATTCTTCCTGAACTGCAGGAGGTTGACTTTGAGTGGCGTTTTATCTGAAGGTGGCCCATTATGCTTTTGCACCAAGACTGGAGAACCCCCTGCACATAAAATATTTGACCCAGTGTTAAAAAGACATGTAAACAAGATTGTTGGTTGTCTACGTTAGAGCACAAACATGCATTTGATATGTTGTGTCATATAGCCGGCGATATCTCCTTTATCTTGACCCCAATTTAGATCTCAGCATCAGGTTGAGAATAATCAATGAGTCACTGCATAACCAGCTGCTAGAGGAGTGAGCACATTTCAGTGACAGTTGCTGAATCAAAAATAGGGGTAAACAGAAAATCAACTGTAGCAATTTCATAACAACTCTGCAGCCATTAAAATCTGTCGTCCTATCTGCAGTCAAACAATCGCCTCATAGAGACTGTAAGCCGTGCTGACGTGGACTTCGCTTCTGTTTGGCCAACCAGTGAAAAAACTTTTGTCCCTCTAATCCCCAAAACCCTTTTCACTCTTGTTTGTCTCACATGCTCAGTGGCAGCTGCATAGACCTGAAGTACAGGTTGCTATGTACACTGGTGGACGTGTGTGGCCTGTTTCAGACCGTATCCATCACTGGAGGTTCTCCTGCATAATGAAAAACAATCTCAGGGATTACATCTGCACTGCATTCTCACGTACATTGATGCACCCAAGAATGCAGTGAATCACTCCAAAAGTCATGCAATTAAATGTATCTCTGGCCGATTTCAGCAATAAAGAGGTTTAAAAACTGCTTCTCTTCGTGAGGTTGTACATCTTGATATTAAACCTGGATTTGCCCGCAGACCGCAGCAGAGGCAATTGAACCACTGAATCATCTTGGCAGGATTGAGAGTTATGGCGTCTTGTTTTTCAGTAAGTAGTGCTTTGAGGGGATCGGGTTAGCCCTGATGGCTTTTAACTCAGATTAAACTGACTGTACGCAGATGAAAGCTTGTAAGGAAATACGACCAGCTGACGAGACAAGGAGCCTCACTTTGTTTTCCAACCCTTGTGGCGTTTCTCATTGCAGTCTGTTGACTGACAGTGGTGTGTGGACCTGTCTGCACAAGATATTGCCGTGATATAAAAGAAAACATTGTGGCGCCAGTGAAAAGAAAAATGACAAAACTGTCTGAATAAAAAATGGCAAAAATAAGATCAATGACAGATATATATATATAATATTAATTCTACATTTTATTTCAATGACTGGTGATTTCACAGTGAGTTTTAAATCACATATTGATAAGTAATGTAATGTACCGGTATATTTAAACTGTCATCGTCTAACATCGTTCATTATCTTTCTCTCTTTTTTATTTCTCGAAAGTTACTTTAAATGTTTATGGGCACTTTGAGCCTTTATTTTGTATGTACCTTTTTTTTTTAAAAGGTAGATACAAGTAAATTTTGCTTTGTGTGTGAGCCTTCCACTAGGGGGCGGCTGTCGCTTGTGAGTTTGCAATATGCTCAGTAAGACTTTCCAACTCTTCGAGTGGCGATAACAGACCATCTGTTGATGTCGATCATAACCACCCCCCCATTCTCCATCCTTCGCTATAGCCATTGCACTAACCTGAGCTGTGTGCACTGTGGGCTGGAGATGATGTCTTTGGAGGTCTCTCACTGCTGTCACAAAAAAGAATAAATCAGTACAGGAAGGGAAAACAGCAATTGAACACACCCTTTTAACCCTACGATGTGGTTAAGCATTAGTGCAGACAAACACATGACGATGGGAAAGACAAACCAGAAAGATTCAAATGAAGTTAATGTTGTTACACTTGTCAGTGTCGAGCTCGGAAGCATAAAAATCTTGCACAGTCCAATTAGAGATTGGCAAGCAAATCCTTGAAACAATATCTTGCATTGAAATGCAGCCAAACAGAAGCCACGTAGATAAAGAGCTAAGCTTGTGTGATTGTCTGTGTCGGCTGGATAATTAGGTAAGACCCTGGCCTTTATTGTTGGTGCTTACCTTGAAGGCTCCTTGGTGCCACTAGTGTTTGGCCCCTTTAAAAGTGCATGCTGAACAAGACCAGTCAAGCTGGCAATCTGTTGCTCCATAGCCTTCATTCGCTCTCTGCAGAAACACCAGAAGATTCTACTTTCAGGACTGATGCCGAGAGATCTCTCTCCCAAATGGTAGCTTGGCCTCGCCGGCATGCATATAATAGTGCCTTGTTTCATACTGCTCAGTTGAGGACACCTCGCCGATTTTACACAATAACCTTGTACATTAAATCTGTTATTATGATAATAATAATAAAAAAATAAATACAGGCACTTAAAGCGCCACATGTATGCAATAACTACGTGCTATGACAAGTTACCATTTGTCTGCACTTTTATTTCTGAATCCCAAATAGCTTGTAAATTTTCAACTGTGTGTTGTACTTCAAGCATTAAATGACTTAATGAATCTATCATAAATCATCATTCGCCTTATGATTAACAATATATAAACATTTAATCTAGTTATATTCCAGCTTTTCAAATTGTATTTCCATTAATATTAATATTATATTATATTGCCTTTTTAACTGATTTAAAAACGCCATACCCATTGGCAGAAAAGACAAATGCAAAGACAACACAGACAGTAATAGTGACAAGATCACTATTCAGAATAAATTGGTGCCATTATTTATTCATCTCTTAATGACCCGAGTGGATGACAGTAACAGTTGATCATTTAGACGGACAACAGACACATTTCCAACTATGGAGACACAACTTGAGTGGATATAGACCCAAAAAAAGGATATAACATAATCCATAAAACAACAATATCGATGCAGTCCAGTACTTTTGCCAGCGAATTTTACAAACGACAGCCAAGTCCCTTGAAGTTTGTTTGAGCTCATTTCTAAACCCTTTTGAAAAAAGCAAACATTTGCTGAGGTTTTGGAGGTATATTATGAAATATGACTCACTGCTGCAGGTATGTGGTGTCAACATATGAATGTGTGGTCTGTGTAAGGAGAGACAAAGCTAACCCAAGTGGAAAAATATTACTCAAATGTATTGACGTAGTTGAAAACCAAAATAAAATGGCTTAGCGTGTAGTTTCAATATGCAGCTTTCTGATTCCATAGATCTAAAAACAATGGAAAAAAGGTGCCAGGTAAGCCTGGATTTGTGGAACAATAATGTGCATTAGTTCACTGCCTTTGTGCAAAACAGCAATGTGAGGTGTTGGTTAGTGAGAAACTGTGGATGCAGAGTTAGTTCATGCCATGATGCATAGTACTATTGTCTTGTTTGGCCAGACTGACATTTCTTATGCATATTTCATACAGCTCCTCGGGACTTACCGGGTCTGGTTGTCCCCCGCAGGAAGGATGGGCGCTCCCAGATCTGAAACCACAGGCGACCCCATGTTTCGAGGCTTGGCGCCTGATAAGTCTTCTTTCCTGAAGGATTGGCGCACGGGGGAGCTCCGCTCCATGGGACCTATATGAGGAGGGCCGCCATGGATGTCAATCATCCTTACCTCCGAGATGCGGTGAGGCGATGGCGGCGGAGTCTTGGAGCCCAGAGTGGGCAGCTGGCTGTTTCTAGACTTCTGCCTGTACAGGGAGGGGTGATCAATAGTGTCTGTGGGGCTTGGACCCGTGTAAGAACTTGTTGAGCGGATGGAGGCACGGTGGTACGCATGATCTGGACCATCCAGGCCCGGATGTGGGCCGTGGGCCGTCGCCATGCCTATTCTTCCTTCCTGTAGAAGATAAGGATCTGCATATAAGCCCTCGTTCGCTCTGGAAAGACTGTGGCTCTTCCCGCCCAGGTTCTCATCCGGCTTGACGTCCCGTCTCTCCAGGATTGCACTGGGACATGGGGAAATGGAGCGAGGTGGGGCGTTGGTATTTGGCAGTCGCTCTCTGGGCATAGTGGCACTGCCAGGTATAGATCCCTGCCGTGGGCCAAATGGAATCCTGGAGGGGGATGGAGGCATGGCGTGAGGAGATGGGGGAAGTGCCCCCTGCATTGGGTGATGTGGTGGAGGACCCATGGGGGGCTGCCTCATAGAATTCACCATCTCCATGTGCATCTACAAAAGCAAAAAGGAAAAAGGATGAGATCAGAAGAACCAATATCTTGATATCAGATATAAGTTTTGTCTGAGTTTATAAAAAAGACTGTTGGTATGAAAATACTGCTGTCCACATGTGCTACGCCTTGATGCTATTGAAGGCATTTGATCATAGCTTTTTGTCATATAATTCACATAAAATGATTTGGGGAAAATAATCATTTGTATATCGCCACATCACAGTAAAATAGTGTTGAACTGATGAGGCTTCGTGAAGTAGTCGCCTCATTTTCTGAACTCACTTGATGGCACTCTCTGCTCTAAAATGATAGAATTTCTCATAACCATTTCACACCTCACGTCACTGTTAAACCAAGAGCTGCACCTACTGAGCTCTGAAAATTAGGACACGGTTTCATGAAGCCTCATCAGCCCACCACAATCATAAAGAATGAAGCTTGTTAAAGCCAGTTTTTAAAACGCATCACTCTTAAAATTAACATTTGTCTTTCAACAAAAAAAAAGAAAAACACGGAGGCAGAAATAATTCTTTCAGAAAAAAAGGAGGAGGATGTCTACTCATGTGCATGCGCCTGCATTACATTCTACTACAATGCCACACTGTTATAAAAGATGAATCAGTTAGAGTAAACCTGTTCTATAACTTAACTGTCAATGACAATCATAAATCAGCCAACATCAAAGGCACAGCGACTTCCTCAGTTCAAGAGAAGCATGCATTTGATCAAGCTCCTGGGAGTGAGCACAGCACACTAGAAACTTTGGCACAAATCACTACTGAGTCAAGACAAAAGACAAAGTTTTTGGTGACCTTTTTACTTTAAAACAAATAGATGCATTTAACTCTTCAAATCCATCATCCAGGACCAAGGGAAAAACATTTCAAGTACCTTATAAGCTATAAACAGATACACAATTAAAACAATTTTGCATCTCACTGCCAAGTTTCACTTTCATGCGACCAATCAATCATAGTTATAAATGATCCAATGCTTTGAATAGACTTCACTGGACTCTACTGTGTGTTACTAATGGACCTACAGTTTGTGCTGACTGGAGCAACATTAAAGAAAGAAAGAAAGAAAATATGACATGGAAACCACAAGAAACATTGTTGTTGGGCCACTTAAGAACAGGAGTCCCACATGTCAACAACGTGACCTGAAATGCAGTTGGGAGTGTGACCTGCTAATTCTCTTCCGGAAAAACAAACAAGCCATTGTTCGCCGTCTCCTTGACTTGTGGGACACGCTTTCCCAGGAAGACAATGTGGCAAAGTTCACCTGATATGAAAAAAAAAAATCATTTTTGTATATATTTTACTGAAAAAAAAAGCTCATGAAAGACTCCGAGGTGGGATTTCTGCTCGCCGTGTTTGTGTACCTGTCAGTGTAGGCTGGGATATTGTACGGTAACTAAGATCTGGGTTTGGCTTGGATAACAAAGAAACAGAAAATGAGTCACTGGCGGGGAAAGCACAAAGCTCATAAACACAGAGGCAACAAGTCTGACCAAGCAGCAAAAGCGTGTAATCAAGGATCTGCACCCCCGTAATCAACCCCTGTGACTTTCGCTGTCCATAAGGACAAATTTATAGTTCTAAAAACCAATCCAACTCATTTTAAACCTCTAAATGGCCAGAAAAGACATGCACAGAAAGTCTAGCGCAAGAGCACAGTGCTCGTGTTTATTTCTGCTTTTATTGTTTGACTATTATTTTTATCTCGAATTCACTATCAATAATCAATCCCACTGCCCTCACCAGTGACAGTTACCCTCAAATATTGAAGTTGTCCAAAAGCAGCTAAAAGTTGTTCCTTTAAAAGCTCCAGGGATGAGATCCATCAGATTGCTCTTCTACCCTGCTCAACATATCCAGCAAACTCAGACCTTCATGGCAAACCCATCTGGGCAGGGAGTTTCTTTGGCTCTGCATTTCTGTGCCAATTACAGTGCAGCAAAATCTGTTTGGGTTTTTGCACACTCTGCTCCAGGACCAAAGCAAGTAAAAAAAAAAAACTGAAAAATAAACACGCCAGCAACCACATCGGGAAAATGAGAGGCCTTGTTGAGAACATTTGGTTTGAGTTTAGCCACCAGAGGACCTCCCTCCTCTCCTAGTTTCCACTGCACTTAAAAAGAAAAAAAGTGGGGACTCAATCTGCGTACAAAGCGGACAAATTTGTTTCCCTCTCTTGCCATGTCAACAAATGGAATCACAAAAGGAAGCTTTTAGAGGCGGCCAAGCTAAACAGATAAGAGGCGGGAGATGCTATGCAAATGTGAGCCAGCATTGGGAGACAATGCTGCTGTGTATATGCTGTGGAAGGCCAGTGATTGAAACTGATAGCAAGTTGCTATATTTTCCTGAAATTTCATTATGTTCTCAGTGAAGTGCTTAAACGACAGGCATCAATAATTCATACATACTAAGAAGTTCTGAGACATTTAAAATATTCAAATTAGGTATTCATAAAGCAAATAAATAAAAGGCAATCAGTACTTCAGATGAACGACACTTGAACCCATCGTGGCCAGCATGCCTTCTAATCCATGAAACCAAGCCCTGAAGAAAACAATCGAACTCGATATAAGCAAGAAATACTGATTCAAAAGTAAACACAGTCTTATCAGCGAGAAGTCGAAGCGTCTTATTAGGTAACCTATCAGCAAGTGTGTTTATCTGTTCAGCTTATATCAATATTTCTGCCGCCATCACCAGTGTGCCTCTGTTTGGTTTAGATCCCGCGTGGTGCCACTTTTTGCAAGAACACAATGAGGTCATTCTAATTGCTTAAATCGATGTGGAGCCAATAAGACCCTTCGCTGTGGAAGTTTCATTTTTAATGTGCTTAAAGAGAGGCGCTGCCCAGAACAACAGTCTCAAATGGCTGAGTGGTTTTAAATATCTGCTCTGTAATGAGAGTAGTATTTCATATAAACACAAATGTTTAGTGTTATCCAAGTCAAGACACAACAGCCTCATTCATTCATCAGATCTTAGTTAAAGAGTGACAGAACTACTCGTGAAAGCACCGGTCTGCAGCTTATCTCCTCCTCTTAGATTGCACAATGTTTGCAAGTCCTCATGTGTTTGAACCCTTCTTCCGAAACCTGCCAATTCAGCAAATGACAGCGATATTAAAGTCAGCGCCATTGAAGACAAGTACAAGAAAGATAAGACGAGAGACGAAGCCTAGCCAGCCTAAATCTCGCTTCTCAACTAGTGACTGTCTCTGCTTGTTATCAAAACAGCTTTATGTTTTCCCCTTGAAGCACTCTGAGTTTGCCTCAAGAACTCGCATTTCAGCAAGACTTTACCACAATCTTATAGTTTGTCATAATCGGCATTGTGAATTCCCAGTCTTCCCTATCACTTAAATAGCAAACAGCGGCGGACAAAACCACAATCTCAAATATTATAATGAAAAATCATTTTCGTGTTTCAAAAAGTGTGGCTGCACTATAGAGACAAATATAGTTTTTTTGTTTGTTTATGATTAAGAAAAACTAAAAACACATTCTTGAACGTTTATTGTTAGTATCAATGTCAACAAATAATATGAAGAATGTGTTAAAAACTGTACAAATAAATACATAATATAAGATAACACATAACATAGTGTATAGAGTATAAATAATAAAAATGGATCAAAATTAGTCTTTCTTACACTGTCATTAGTCACTAACATTTGCTCTCCTATCACGACTCACAATTCCATTAGGTATAGAATACTTTACCCTGACAATGATCTAAGACCCTGATGCTGCACCTTTGTTCTGATCGGGCTGTCATTGGCGTTCCTTTCCCTCCTGCTGAATTTCCAGACAACGTAGCTACAACTACACCAGACTGTCCAACACATTTAGGTAAGAGTTAAGATATGGAGTGGCAATCCTTGAGGATTCACTCTTACAAAATACTGTGAAGTCCCTCAGTTTCTATAGTGCAGTAGTTGCATCACAAGTATTCTATGAATGACAGTGTATGATCGTCATCCACTCTCATCTCAACCCCAACCATCCTTTGGGGAAACAATAGATTATCTTAAGCCTTGTTGGAACATGCTACACGTGAGGCACGCTTCTCCATCAGCATTGGATGAAAAAGCCCTCTTGACAACCACCAATTTGTGACGGTGTACCAGTGATAATGTGTTATTTTAATCACCTGTGGCTCGACAATCACACAGGGATATTTTTTAAATATGGTGGAATACTGAAGTAGCAGGAAATCTGAGCTAAAAGAGGAGAAAAAAGGACAGAGAGAATTTGACTCCAGTTTCAACAAAAGACCAGGAAAATACATGCTGAAATCCGTACTTGAGCAACAGATTAGGGCTGATATTGAGGAAGAAGTTCAATTGTCCCGAAAGCAAGCCGCAGTAGAGCAAGGAGGTGAGGCCTCTAGGAGAACAATATAAGACCCCCCCATTAACAGATTAAAAAGAAGCAGGGGGACATTCCTTTCCTTCCTGCAAACAGGATGTGAGAGTGAGAAGAATTAGAGGCTGGCGCTTTCCCTCCCGGCAGCTGCTGTTGTTAATGAAGCAATAATTTTCACTTCAGTGTTGGGTCAGAACTCACCCTGGCGTCCCCGTTGGCAGGTCTGGGACCGTGGTTGAAGGCCTGAGCAGGGTCTTTGTGGTAAACCTTCAGGCAGGAGTGGTCTGTTATGTTCCTGTATGGAGTAGAAGTATCCAGCGGTAAGAAAGCAGCCCAGTAATCACCATCAGAAAGCGGGCGGCGCTGCCTCAGCCTGCTTTTTAGAAAACCTGCTAAAGGCACGTATCCTGAAAACGGCTCAGAGAGACGTCTGTTGAACGACATTTTGCAAAATATAATAGATAGATGTCTACATCAAATGACTTCAGCAGCTTTCACCCTCTCGCTATGGTGCCGGACACTTGTGCCAACTTTCAGGAACCACGGGACAATTTATTACAGCTTTGATAAGAAAAGGTGACAAAGTACAACTGTTTTTATTACACATACTACATGCTCTTTATATACTTCAGGATGTTATATGAGTCCTTTTATGGACACATTACTTGGCGAAAATGCACTGAATGCTAGCGATGGTGAAGAAAACAGCCACATCTAAATGAGATGAGATGCTGACTCACAAAAAAAGTAAAATGTTGTGTTCTTCTGAGTTTATTTTTAGACGATTAAGGGAAAGCTACTTCCATGATTGCTTTTGCAAAATTGATTTTAAAGTTTTTCCCCAGTGACTTTGACAAATATAGAATAGAAATTGATGAAAAGATATCAATTTTTTGGTACTTTTTTTCTGTTTTATATAAAGTTAATCATTAAAGGTTGGACAAAACACGGTGACTTGACATATTCCGTCACTGATTCAAAAAACATTTATATAATTCATATATAATCATATATAATTCGCCTTTGATTAAGAACCATGTGTTGACAACATTGAGTAGACTGTTTACCTTACGTCCGTGAGCTCGTAGTACATATTCCTCATGTCATCTTTGACATAGACGGCAACACTGGGTGACTCCAACATCTTCATGTTGAGCTGGTGCGGGAAGGCACTTACAAACAGAGCTCGGATGGTGTCGATGCTGGTGATCTCATTGGGCATACGAAGCTGCTTGGTCTCGTCACCGTACTGTAGGTACAGCACACCTGCATTAAAAAGGAGACAAGACATGAGCCGCAAGAAGGCCTTTGATATCTTTCACATACACCCCAATTGAGAGACACCGTAATTCCATAGATTCGCTTATACATATCTTAATCTACTTCTTCTGTTGCGACCAGACAATGAGTTTTTATCCAGAGTTTTAAATGTGTGACCCCCAATCCTCAGAAAAATTGAACTTAATGCAAAGTTGTGGATCTTTTTGCTTTATATTTAACTATTCACTATACAGGATTTAGTTAGTTGGAATCTGTAATGATCAATGACTACTCCCTTAGTCTTTGAGGGTTAGCTGGTGCCCACAAAAGCCATATTGGTGACCCCTGGTAAAAATGCTACCCAGACTGACATTAATTCAATTACAAAGATAACATTTAATTCAAGGGTTTCTGAAGGAATAACAAACTCATCATAGCTCACCTCACTAGTAATGTTTCACCCATATTCAAGGTTATCTAAAAAGCATTTGTGCTGTTGTCTTTCATAGAAAACAGTGTTAAAGAGTATACCATTTCATTTAGTCATAGTCAACTGGTCACCACCTCTTGATCTGATACATTCCTATAGACACTGAACATGGAAAAACCTGGCAGACTTTATTCACTACCCTTGTTTCCTTCTGTGCTACAGACAAAATATCAATGTTTAAGTTAGAAGTATGCAGTATGCCATTACCACAAAATTCTGAAATGTGTTATTTAAAAGAAATAAGCCTTCCACAGTGCTTCACATCACATTCTAGTTAGCAAGGAAGAGACAAGCTAGCGTTGCTGCATGAAAACGCTCAGCAACTGACCCTCTGAACTCTGGGTGTGGCCTTTGTAACGTGCTTTAAAAAGCAGATGTGTCTCCACAAATGTGAGGCCACACCTCAATAGTGCTTGCGTAAACAACGGTAGAGACAAAAAAAAACCTGACATCAGTTTGTTGTTCTAAGACAGCAAAGAGCTCAGGAATAGGAAGTGTGGGAATTATGTCGACGTTTTGCATCTTTCATCTCCCTTTTACAGATCTGTTGAAAACAGCAAAATTTCCAGCAGCGGCGACGGTTTTGGTTGAAGCAGCCACCATAAAAGGGACCATGCCAGTAAAAGCTACCAGATGTCAGTGAAATATTATACAAGACCCTACATGTTCAATGAAACCTAGTGAGACAGAAAGAGGACAAATTCAGGAAATAGAAAGTGCTGAGTCTATTGACTGCTTGTTTGAGTACGTCTGGGTTTTGTCTCATGATAAAGTTTCTTTTTTTTTCATGAAATAATTTGATCTTCCTGCCTACTCAGCAGGTTTCTATCCAGATGTTCACGACTCATGGTAACAAGGAATGGTGGCTGCTGAGTGAGCATGCCTTTTTAAAGTTAAACGCCTGCTTCAGAGCTCAAACATAGACATTGCATTCCTATGTGTCTGCATGACAAGAAGCAAATGGCCAGTAAACCAAATGGACAAACAGCATCCTTCTCCAACTAAGCTATGCAAGAAGCAAGATGAAGGGAATGCACAAAGCAAAACTATCCTCATTGGTCAGTAAACATAGCTTTATAGTTCTTAGAAAAAAACAATGAAACCTCATATAGTAACTTTTTAAACAACTGTACTAACTTCAGAGTGTAGCAGAGAGACTTGTGAATACTCACAGATAAAACAAGATCCCCCTTGTAGACAGAAACACCCTCCTAAGCTCTCAGAGTTGAAACCAGGATGCCCAACGTGCCCGTTGGGACCAAGAGAAGTGAGTGTTTGTGTGTCAGACTGGGAGGGACAGGATAGCAAAGTAGTGCCCCTTTTTTCTCCACCCCCTTCATCCTACCATAACCCCTCGCTGTCCTTTGTCCCGGTGTTTTCCAAGAGCACGTGTGTGGCTCTGAAGTGCTGCATGACAATTTAAAGGGTCCACACACAAATATATCAAATAAAGAGCAAACCGTCATTTTCATGATTTCTCTTTTGTTGTACATCCGTTTCTAATCACCAAAAGGTTTAAATTATTTTGTTCACGTAGACTTTGATCACATATATAGCCAACCTTCAATTGAGGTATAATTTATTGAATTTCTGGTGGAGACATCAATCTCTCACAAACTCTCACTCCAGCTTCTGTTTATGATTTTTTTTCAGTTGCTGACCACATGACATTTTTGATAGCTGATGAGAGAAATCAACTGGAATGGAAAAAGTGATTGTTATGAGAGTAGACAGGTATCACGATTCAGCAGTGTCTCGCTGAAGATGTAAGGACTAGACAAGCAAAACCAGTTGCTGCAGCCTGGAATATTCCAACCAAGATGGACAATATAACTATATTTTCAGTAGCACTGAATGTTGTCTTACTATGTT
This sequence comes from Synchiropus splendidus, assembly GCF_027744825.2. Classification (NCBI taxonomy): domain Eukaryota; kingdom Metazoa; phylum Chordata; class Actinopteri; order Syngnathiformes; family Callionymidae; genus Synchiropus; species Synchiropus splendidus. The sequence goes on from NC_071336.1 coordinate 19,417,707, forward strand.
TTTATAAAAAAAATTAAAACATAACATAATAACTTTATGGTCATATATACAAACATTCTGCAAAATGTCACTCACTGGAGACTATTGCTTATGAAAAGTATAGCGTTTTGTGTTAAGTTTATCAACTTCTTGATGAGGAAAGTTGTTGGTGTGAAATGTATTTTCCAAAGATGGTGATCATGCTTTTTACTTGGCAGTACAATGAGGTTTGCAACTCACCGAGTGATCGGTCCTTTGTCTGGTTTGTAGATTTGACCACAGGCAGACTGGCCCGAATGCGGCTGCCCCGAGTAAAGGCTGTTGGAGCGTCCACTTCTGACATGGCTTCCAGTGAGTCCAGTGAGGCCAGAGAGAGGTGGTCAGCTTGGTCACCGATGCTAGACTGCGGGCTGGCGCTGTGCTTGGGGCTTCTGCTCTGTGGTCATAAGAAAATGAAGAGATAAGACAACGGTCCCGTAAAATTGGAGGGCTAGCGAATGATGCAATTATGTGAGGTTAGGGAGCAAAAAAAAACAGAGGCTATCAAAGTAAAAATATCAGTGGTGCAGCAAAACATATCTATTAGTGAAAGCATGCAAAAGCATTTACTTACAGCAGTATAGAAAACTGCTTTACTAAAGCAAATATTCAGACATAGTTTTAAAGTGATCTTCATCATGTGGTTGTGGTTTAAGGGTTATCCATATTTTACTTAAAAGTAATATTTTAATGAGCACAACAAGGCAGTTGTAATTCTGAAAGAACAGTTAAACACTGCTGCTGCACCGCCACAGTATCACTATGAAGAGAGAGAGCTAGGCCGAAGTTTTGTTTTGGTGAGTCAAACACAGACACTGAGTGAAGCCAGCAATGGTTCGATAGCGACAACCTGAAAACAAGAGGCTCTCATTTTTAAACCTTCAGACAAACTGACAAAAATTAGGAGTGGAACAGTGGACCACCTCCAATGATGCAATAAGCATGTGAGGTTAAAATGACATATTCAGACTCAAGCTCCATGCCAATAAACGTAAACATTCACGTGCATGCATATTCTGCTTCATTTAAATGGCTTAATTTATACCGAAAGATAAATGTTTTTTAAAGATATGTGATGACCTTAAATAAATCAAGCAGACATCAGATCACTCAGTTATATGTCGTCATTTCAGTCTGAAATCTGAAGCCCAAACAGGACACCATTTATGAGTCAAAAATATACATTCAGATTTGAAGTATACCAAGTTTTTCAAATTCAGCGACCTGATGTACCGTAAGAAGATCTGAGGTGTCAACAAAAAGAAGATGTGTGATGAGAGTCTCATGCCCACTGAGCTCTTTGTCTGTCGAAGTAAGGTGATCCACACCGCAGGGATGAGGTGGGACTGAAACCAAGAGGTCAGTTGAACAGTGGTTTCTTTATGTGACAATGTTCACTGAGCTGATGCAGCTGTGGACTGGAGTCCAGATCAACTCAGGAATCCTTCCTGCACGCACATGTTCACATCTCATAAAGACTGGTAGAAAAAAACAGTGGGTTTTATGATGTGTGGTTGACATTTATGTTGTACTGGTTCCATCAGGCAGACAAAGAGTGTAAAGAGGAAAAGAGGGGGGAAGGACAAGAGGGCAGGAGGGTTAGGACATGGAACAGCAGACATTAGTCTGGATGCACTAAACAATTCACACTCACACACTGTGGCACGATGCAGATACGATAAAAGACTAACTGTGTGGGCCAATTGGAGTTTCATCAAGAACCTCTGAATGTCAAGTTCACAATGAAGAGAAGAGATCATTTGCTGGAAGGACTGATGAAGAAAAGGGACATGGGAAGAACAAAATAGATGTTTCAGAAATGCCAGCGGGAAAGGAAGATGAAAAAAGACAAATACATTCAATTTAATGCTTGGTTAAAAGTTAGCAGAGGTCATGCTCAATTGGACAGAAGAATGAAGTCCTCAAATTGCACAGAAGATCAAGGACTCAACCAAGAGATGTTTGGGACAGAAACAAGAAAGTGGTTTGCGCAGAACCCACACTGGTGCTGAACCATCCATCCAGGCGCCAATTGAGAGACATAGGCTGTGTCCCATTTCTCACCCTAACACTAGCACTTGGTTTTGAGTGCTCTCCACTATGAAGTGCCCTCCCACGACGAAGTGAAGTGATTCACATCCCTAAGAATTGGGACAACACTTCATGACGTCACACGTGAAGACAACATGTCATTGGCTGCCGTGCTTTGTTTCCTGCATATCGAGTGTTGGAGACGTTTTGGAAATGCCTGCTCCAGCGTTTTTGCAACCTCTTGCATCGGCGCTGATAATCTCGCTTGGTTTGGTGACCCAACAGAGAAGAAATGGCCAGCCGAGGCCGGCTTCGCCGCTATGTTACGGTGATAGAGCTGTTAGAGGAATGACGACGTTAACGTTAGCCTGGATGCTAGCCGACTGTTGTCTGTTAAGAAGAAATAAAAACATACTGTTGTACATACGTCTTGTACTGTTCATGTTGTCGGACACACTAGAGCATTTGGGTCGCTAATGTGTGATATGAGAGAAAGTAAACACAAACACACAAAACCCAGGGTCAAAAATGAGTGTTAGGGTGAGAAATGGGAAACAGCCATAGTCTCTCCAACATTTCCTTGAGTTTTCGGAGTCTCTGTCCAGTTGGACATGCCCCGGAACTCCTCACCTTGAGGCATCCTCGTAAGGAGCCTGAGCAAGCTAATCTCAGAGTCCAACCCATCTACTTCCCTAAGCTTGTGACTATTGGTAAGAGTAGGAATTGACCCAAGCCTTTTGGCTCAGCTCAGCAGACATACGTCACTAAGAGGTCCACCTCATGACTGAGGACACAGCACGAATCCATCTGTCAATCTGACACTTCCTTATTCTCTCACTTTAGGAGTTTAAATTTTGAAAGCTGTCCGAGGCTGATCTTAATAGCTAGATACAGGTTGATGAGTCTGACTGGTTGAGAGGCAGCACCTTTACCAACTAAACCACAACGCTACTGGAACATAACTATAAACCACAAATGAGAACGTTGAGAATCAGACTTAAATTAATTCCAGCCGAATACAGATTTGAAACTTAAAACATATGATTCAGTTTTAAATATTTTAGGAGTTAAAAAAGAACCATTGTTTTGGCACCAACTGTCCAATGGGCTGGAATATCCACCCATACGAAACCTCTGTTTTCACCAGCTCGGCGCTTGGTGGGACGCATGGTCGCAGACGAGAGGGCCTGACCTCACTTGGGTCTGCTGTTTCTTTTTTCAGTGAGAGGCTATAAAAACTACCATCAAAGTGCCATTCTTTTGATTGGTAACTGAGTCACACATGGTATCATGGACTGATGACATCACAAAGCTGAACCTCTTTTGTCTACAGACACGACGACCGCATTTTATGACTTTAGTAAAAAGACTTTGCAATAAAATCATGTGAAAAATGTTATGAATGATAAATCCCCACAATGACATAATTATAAGACTATGGTAAACATTGGAATTGTTGCATTTTCCGAAGGGAAAAGAAAAAAAAAACTGCAATTTGCTAGTTCGTGAATTTGTACTAATATTCAAGGTAACATACTTGATTTTTCCAGTTATATTCCCAGCAAACTAAAACAAAATAATAAGACTACTTAAGTTCAACCATAATGAGCCAAACTAAAAAAAGCCTATTAGCCTTAGTGAGACATCTTCAGAGAAACCCTTAACACGATGCAAAAAAAGGAAAAGCCAGTTGCTCACTTGTGACAACAATGATGCAGGAAATGTTTGTAGAGTAACGCCTTAAAAGAACAAGCAGAATACAGCAGGTACATTCTCAACCTCCACTCATGGATCTCAACTTTAGCATTGAAAATTCGAACACTGGTCACCATTCCTGCCTTCCTTTTGCTAAGTCATTGTGCCAGCGCATGATTTGACGCACCTTCACAGCTTCCTGACACAGCAGGAAAAATTGCTGAGCCATCACACAATGACAGTAAATGCATTCAAATATCCTCTCAGCCAGGGATTAAAATAAATGAATAAAAATGAGCCCTCATGGTGCTAATCATCAATTTTAACCGCAGAGGTCACATGGAGTTGACGTGTCACTTAAAACCACACGTGTGAAGGAATTTGATCTGAACGCTGAATGATTTATGATGTGTATTCAGTGACGGCGTGTCCAAACAGCCTCCCTCACTGCTGCTCAGACTCATTTCATATGCTTCTGTTGTGTGTCACCTTCGCGGGTAAAGATCATTTTCCTTCACACTGCATATACGGTTGATACTGTCGGTGTAGACCAGGCCATCAATTCTACGAAATAGATCGATATACTACCACGATAAAATAAAGCACTTCAAAATACATCAGGCAGGTGAAAGATAAAATATGACTACATAATTTAATGAATATATTTATTTCAAAATAATTCTTGTCCAGTCTACACTTAGATCCTGCGCCCTGAATTCAGCTAAATGTCAATATCAGCTGACGTTGGCAGCCTGAAGCAAGATAATGAGATTAGTAAAATGCTTTCACAATAATATCAGATGGATGTTTTAAGAAACAATAAGAGACAAACCGACACGAGAAGCCAAGGAGGCAGAAAATTACAACAGGATGATCCGCCCGCTTCTGGAGAGGTGTAATTAAGTAAAGGCCACATAAATCTGCATCTGACGAGAGGTGTTGCTTAGAAGGTCAACAGTTTATTGCAAACACGCAACCTCTCAGCTAATAGCAGTCGCTATGCCAAACATGCAACAAAAAGCCACTTCCTGTCCCTGGCGACCACTTCACCCTTGAGGGTTGCAGATGTGAAAACCGCAGGGCAAAGCACTGAGTATCAAAACCTGCTTCAGCTTGCTCTCACCTAAATTCCACAGCAGCGATTTTACAGCAGTTAGTGCAGTGAAAAACCATCCAGACCATTTTTTCTCGCTTTTTCAGCAACAGCTCGCGCTAAACGCCACATTCAGTCTGACAGCTATGATGGATGCCAAACTCAGACATCAATGTTGGGTTATAAAGTCGCAAAAAGAGACTCTTTGGGGGGAAATATGTCTTGGAAAATAGATGTTTGGAGAAAAAATGACAAAGGGTCTGTTGTAAATGGATGATGGTGTCTGGGAACAGTTGAAAAAAAAACAATGTCAAATCACCTCTCATTGCGCTGTGCGGCATAAAAAGAATTTCATTAATAACAACCTTGCACTTGATCATTTATTTTTACCAGATAAAGGGAGAAGGTTTTAAATGAAGTCATTCTTACATTGACACAAACCAAAGGTGGATAAATCTAACTAGTCACCATCCCAAGTAGCAAACAGAAGAGAGAAAGAAGGCCTTTATTGAAACACTATACACAAGTTTGTCTGTGTTTCTTCATGTCTCTGACCTACCTCTCCAACATTTGTGAGCTACTTCTTTGGAAAAGAAGAACACATCTATTTCATAAAAAGCCATCTCCATTTCCTTCAAGAACATTCTACAAAGTATTTCTGGGCTCATTGTTTTAAAAACAGGTTGGGTTTGGAGATGTATCACTGAAGTCAAATATAAGGTTTGTTATATGGCTGCTACTTGAATGCGAATGCCAGACGGATAGACAAAGAAGCAATAAAAGGTCATGTCGCTATGTGTGTGAAAAACAAACTACACAGACAATGCCACAGAATCACAAATGTCCAATGATGTAGCGTCTGTGTTTAGCTGTTGAATGACCCGCTGGATGACATGCTGGGCAGAAATGGGACAATCACAGAACAATATGTATCAGCGGCTGCTCCCAGTTGGAGTCTTTTTATCGAAAGTGAAGTAGGTTGAAAGTCTGAGAAGCAGAAGAACACCTGCTGCCAGACTGATGGATTGACTTACATAGTCAACCTTTACTGTACATGGCAAACCTGAATGTTCTTCAGCACTACATAAGCAAAAACACGTTGTTTTTTTTTTTTTTCAAGCAGTTTACATTGCTCATCTTCATTGTAAAAATAGCTTCTGGGGAAAAAAATGAATTGTGATTTTTTTTTTTGACAATATTCTTATTGTGATTTTGGGGGAATGGAGATTTGTTTTCTGAATTATTCACTAAACACAAGCAATAATCATTCTACAGTGGTCCCGGGCAAAGTGCGGCCCGGGGGCCAAATGCGGCCCTTTCACTGAATTAACTATAAAACTGACATCGTCTCTGGCATTTTTAGTCTTTTTTTTGTTCATTATGATGCAACTGAAACATAACTTGTCATTTGACTATTTTTCTTAATTGTTCGTCTTTTCTGTTGGCTATTTTAGGAGTATTTCTTGTCCCTTCAAATACATCAGAATTGAAAGTAGATTTTGAAATGTATGAGACACATCGAGAATCTTTAAATGAAATGTGGTTTAAATTAAAGACTGTAAAACACAACAAACCAACATTTTCCTGCATTTTTAATATATAAACAATATAAACTCCAGCAAACTTTAGTTCGCTACCATGACTCAAATGTCTTTTTTAAAGATGCAGACTGAAGCAAAGAAATCAACCTGCAACTTAACCTAAGAGCTAGCGCGCTAACTACCACTTGTTTGTTTTTTTTTAGCCCAATTGTAACAAGCTGTTTGCATCACTCATACTCATTATTCTAACGACCACTGCTATTTGAAAGATGAAATCCCCAATCTACTGACCTCTGAAAATAAACAGATATCGGATGATTTATGTCGAATTTGCAATGTGTTTGTCCTATTTTTTTTCTTTTGATGGTTAATTATTTTTATTCTATTATCAGTGGTTCTGTTTTCATATTAATAAAATTATTTATTCCTTTTTAAGTACTGATCACTTTTCATCCCCACTGAATGAAAAACTGTATCACATTGAATATCTTCCTGGCTATTGAAAAAAAATGATAATTTCATTAAAACTAATTTAATTACTAAATAAAATCTAACAACATTCCCACAAAAAAACCCCAAGAAGTAAATAAATAATTTGTTAGGCTTCCAAATATTAAATATGAATATTTATGTTGAATTTCACTGTGTTCACAGTTGCAGAGTGAGTGACGTCTCTCCAGAAGTGAAGAGGTGCCCGGTGCGTGTCCAGCTCTGAATGTGCGCTTCTGTGCAGTTTGGCTGTGACAAAGTCATAAACCAAGTAACGCTCTGTCCGAGACTCGCCTCATCCCTGTCCCAGCTCCAGGACATAAAACTCTGGGGTGCGCGCTCCAGCCTCTGAGGTGTGGAGGAGCACCTCCCCTGTGACTCTCTACCACGGTCCAGTGCGGAGACAGGAAAGGTTTTACACCTCAATATGAAGAAAAAACAGCCAGTAAATGTAGCTAAGCTAACGGGACACGTCTGCATACAGAGGCTGCGTTATACACAATAACAAAGCGCGTCGTGGGTCAGCTGATCGGACCGCATGCGTTATGTTTTTCCGGCTTTTTCGGGGGCGTTCGAGTTCCAGATTTTTGTTCGAAATCCGAAGCCAAAAAATCTCAAAATTTTTGTTAGAACTCTGATTTGTTCGAAGTCGTTCGACGTTCAAAAACCGAGGTACCACTGTATATTGAAAAGCACTACAATATGAACATTTCTTAGTTTGGGAAGACAGGAAGTAATTACAGATTCTCACTTTAAAGCAGGGTGTGAAGAAAACATCCAAATGACAATAATGCACACAATGTGAGCACACGGGAACCAGAAGAACAAGTTCTATCGACTCACTCTATATTGTCTTTCCAGACATAGAGGAATGTAAACATCAAGGTTTGTGTAGGTCTTTACGGCGGATACCAATTTGGCCAGGGACTGGAGAGTGCGGATATAGAGTTAACTGTAATTACCTGGCCTGATCTGTATGGGAAACACATAAACACAAGTCAGTGGCGGCAGTTAACCCTTAGCTCACTTCTTCCACTGCGGTTGAGCTACGGTTTCTTGTCGTGTGTAGTCTGAATTGCACAATGGAAAAATCAATTGCAGATTCAGAAACAGAACGGGAAAAGCAATGCCGCTAGATACAATAAATTAACTTTAAAAGTCTTCATTAGAGCTACAGTCAAAAATGAACTTTCCAGACAAGAAGGAATTTTGTGGCTGCTAATTAGCCGAAGTGCACAATGTCCAGAATTAAAAACAAAA